>NC_031500.1:12243735-12287361 GCF_000237925.1 Schistosoma mansoni | reverse complement strand
CGGATGTTTATTTCTTGGCCCATTTGTGTCAAGAAGAAAGAGATGATGATGATGATAATAATAATTCTTCAACATCTAATACAGAACTGTCTATTGAAATAATCCAACTGCCTCAATTTGTATTTATTTGTCAGCAATCAATTAATTCTATTCAAACTTCTTGTCAAAATATTACAAATCTAGGCATGTGTATGTCATTAAGAGGAATTGAAAAAACTTATCCAATAAACCAAATACATTCCATTCTTTTGGCCGGTTTCGAATCTGGGCACTTAATTTTACTAGGTGATGGTCGAGTATTAAGTGTGCTCAATTATCCCTTGGGTCAATCTATTCCCATTATGACACTTTCTATTCAACCTGATTTCAAACAACAATTATGTAAGGAAAGTACTGATCGAATAAAAACAAATGTCAAATTCGTTGTTTTAGGTGGACCTAGTGTGGATAGTTGTGATACAGATCCATCAGTCGATGGAAACATAGCTTTTGTACAATTGGAATTCGATTCTCAAATGTCAAATTATTTTAAATTATCCAAAATTCATAAATCACTTGATAATTGTACTACTGGTATTTCGTGTTTTACATGGCGTGATGATGGTCGTCTGTTAGCAGTTGGTCAATGGGATGGTCAAATACATTTAATTGATGTGTATTTCAAAAATAATCAACTTAAAATAAAATCTTTAGGTTATCTTCCTAGTCTAGGTAGTTTAAATGAAGGAAGTTTAATTGGTGAATGGAGTTCTACAACACTAACTAAACCACATGGACCTAATATTGATCAACAATCCAGAATAATTCGATCATGTACATTTACAAAACAATCTCATTTTTTAATTACATCTGTTCCAGCAAATGGTGGAGCACTAGGTAGTTTACTTATATGGGATATTTACAGATAGATTTGTGAACATTTTATTTGGAACTTTCAGTTTTGTATTATTTTTGTTAATAGAAATGTATTCATCTTGTTTTACCATTGTTAGTTTTTCGTTCAATATATATTTACGTATTACCAAAAGCTACATGAAAATTTAAATAGTTGGATTCAAAAGTGGTTACATTTGAAATAGTTCTGTGTATTAATTTTCAGTGATAGTTTAATAATTTCAGTACTCAACTATGAAACCAATAGATTTCATATTCAAACACCAATTCAAATTGGATAACAGGATAGTACCACTAACTTTCTATTATGATTGACCAACGCCAGTTCTTATATTTTTTTACTCAACTGCCCATAAAAGTGAAAAAAACTGAGAAACAACCAGAAAGCTAAAATTGGCAGAGCCAAATATTTAGGTACATAAATTATTAGTATATATAAATTTATATTTCCGACTTTATATTCTTGAGTTTCTGGGGGATGTTACATAACTAACGACTCAATCATATCACCCGCATTTTGACTGGCTATAAGCTGGTTTTGATTTTCAAGTTCATTATAAGAGTTGTTAAAGATAGTCAGTAAATTCTTCCTTTGTACAACTATGCGCAAAGGAGGATGAAGTAATAAATTAACTCGAATAGCTAAATAGTTAATTACTGGACTGACCATATAAATATTTTGTTTGCAACATGAACCTCAAGAAGCAACTGGATAGTTAACATTGCTGGTCGGGCTCGCCTATCGTGATGAAGCAATCGAGCTATGCTGGCTGGAACAATCGTTCCTCGAGGTCCTACCATGCCAGACAGGTCGGTTGAAGAGCGTTAAGACTAAAAGCAGCAATCCCAAGGTCCGAAGGCGAAGTCGTACTGCCGACTGTACAGAGGTGTGACGGCAGTAAGGTGTTTCCTTCAGACAACCAGCATAACAGCGATGCTGCCTTCCCACAGGGAGGGGTGTGGTTAGAAAAGATCGACCCTATAAAATGCACACCTCGCCTTATCCCATGGATTTCCGTCTCTGGCGGTAAGGTCCTCTGAAGAACGGAGCTAACACGTCAAAAATCCCCCACAAAAAGATCGTGTGTGACCGACCTCAAGCAGTTGTCCCTTGGGCACTGCGGTCACGCTCTTAAGTCGTTAAGACCAACACTAATTCAATCCCTTTTCAGGTCCCTCAAGAAATACTCTTCCACGGTGTGGGCAGCGGGGAAGTGATATTAGCCCTCATACCCGTAACAACACACAAGACCAAGTTGGTCACATTCAAATCCTTCCTACACCTCCTGATAACTCTCTTATCTCCCGACTGACTGAATATATATATATATATATATATATAATCAATAACTAAGTTAACAACCACTGAGACCAACGTGTTTATCGTCATTATTGAAGATAGGAAGCATAAAATTTGATAAAAGTCTTATCTATTTATTGTTGGTGATATGCATTTTTTTAATGCATATTTGTTTATATATTCAAATATTATGCTAAATACGACTAAAAGCGACTGAACATAAAAGGGACAACATCACTGAAACAAGTAATATAAGTACATATATGTTCGAAAAATGTCTTAAATATAAATTCACAAGATAATGTATCAAGGTTTAATGGAATGTTTGACAGAACGGAAGAGAAACAATAGTTGGAACTAACAATATAGACTTGTCTCTGCGATTGTTTGGCTCTCGTCCTCCCATCCCTGACCCCATTGTCAGTAATGAAAAAAAGTAGAGCAATATATAAATAAAAAATGAAGTCAAGTCAATGTTATAAAAAGAACTCAGAATAATAATAATAACCAATGGAATGATAAATAACAATAACGACATGAACTACACATAAGAAGTCAAAATTCATCCACGTTTCAACTTAAAATCATAAAATGAAATGAGATCAAAGAATAGTATAATTACTGTTAAATTTCTTCTAGATGAGGACTCTTTTCAGTCTGTTAATACGTTGGTCCATAATATTGACCGCCGACACCACCTACAGGTGGCTGTTGAATATTCCCACCATAAGGTTGTTGTTGCTGCTGCTGACTCATCGGATCAGACATCATACCAGGATATGGCTGACCTGGAACACCAGTATTTGGATCCATAGTTGAACCAGCCTCACCTAGTCCTTCTTCTGGAGTGAGACCAGCTTGACCCATTCGAAACCGTTGTAATGCGAAAAATGTGATTCCACCCTTAATTCATATGAAATTAAAATCGACAGATAACAAACAACAAAAGAAATTCATTGAGTAAAATTCTTGTTGCTAAATTGTATTTATTTCTTGTCAAATAATAATTCCGCCTGTAGCTCCTCCGGGGGCTACTGCCGGTCCCGAGCCCGGGTAAAGGAGGAGGGTTGGGCATGGGGTTAGCAACCCCATCCTTTAGAAAACCAACTCGTTAAAAAACGCTAACTATACCATGAGAGTAGTTTGATGAATAATCACGTAAGTCAATTGAAATCAGTGTTCGATGGTAAATTGAAGCTTTTAACTAATCAGACTATTTAATTGAAATGATACTGTTATGAGATAGAACAAGGATTTCACTCTGTATAATATTTGGTTGTTCATTTTTACAAATGACCCAATTATGGAAAAGTTATTCATGAACCATCCATTTAAACTATATTTTTTGGTTGTAGCACTCAGTTGTTTAGATTTAAGTTTCAGTATATTTAATTCAATCCCCATGCTCACATATCTTACTGATTGTTTATTATTAAAATTATGGGTTCAACACTTTCTAGTCTAGTGTTCTTGGATATATGAAATTTTGTTTTGATCATAAGAATAAAACATGTTTTTAATTGATATCAATTAAAGCTCTTATATTCTAAGGATCTTTGTTTATAAATTTCCTTCTTTTAAAAATGTTTCCTGACTATTTTCTATGGAATGAACATATCAGTCAAAGTAGAAGCATTTCATGATGAAGTCCAACATTATTAAGATTAAAATGTTAAAAGTTAGTAATAACTATTCTATCCATATTTAAATACTAGTCCTACTTACTACTATTCTATTTACTTAAACATATAAATATCGGTACAAAGGGGCACCCGATATATATGCGCCACACAAATCAAATGAGATTTGTGTGAGGGTTGTGATACTGCCCAGGTGCCCAAACTGAAGCAGGTGGTTTTCTTAGGGGGCAACACCCGGAGCCTTTGGCCTAAAGGTCTGATCCACAAGGCAGTGGAGCATCGTGAGAAGATGCAGTCCCATGGTAGCCAGTGACCAACACTAGATTAATACGTCATTTGTTCACTCAGGAAACTGGAGCCCATGTACACCATTGGTTTAGAATCAGGGTCTTCCAACTCCCCTAGATGGACTTTTCGTGTTCACCAACCCGGCTATAGCGCCGGACATTCGCTTTTCGTCCTCTCAATTTCGTAAACAACACCCCCGCCACGAGAAGGCAGTGAGTAGTACTTCCCTGGCAGAGGCTATATATTCGCGTGGCCATGTGAGAGCATTTCGAGAGGGAGAGCGGACTCTCCCCACTCTCGACCGTACCAGGGCATTTGGGGGCCTTCGTCAGTAAATTCCCTTATAATTCAAATCGGGTAAAATGTTTGATTTCCATGCATCTTACTGGAAATATTTCCTTTTAATATTAGACTAGTATTTATTTATTATTAATGGGCGAATGAGTGGTAATGTATTGCGAGGCATTACCACAGTGGGTGTGTGGGGATCATCAAATTTCATACTTTATATCACGGATCGATCATTGTCAGATAATCATTGAAAAATAAGGACAGCTGTTTTGTCCTATAGTGGTATACTTCAGGAGTCCATATTCCAGACTCTATCGAGAACAGAGCTTCAGAATCTCCAGATCTCGTGGCGTAGGTTTAACATTTAGACCAGTAAATCGGCATCCAATGGTTGAGAGCTTGTTACAAGACCTGAAAGTCAAGGCAACGCTCAGTGGTGTTGTAAATGTGAACTCCTGAGACGTTAGATACAAGACAAAACATATGTTCACTGCTTTTTGGTTTTCAATGGTTGTCTAAGACCAATCTGTGATATGAACTATGGAATATAGCAAAATGACTAAAATTATGCAGAAGGTTTGCAAATAACGACTTCGAAAACAATTTTTATTTTAACAAGTAATAAAATGTATTATGACTCATTTAACTAAATGACTGTTCGAATATCCCTAAAAAGTAACCTTAACTTAAATTCAACTTTATAAATAAATAGATAAAACCTACCCAAATTGCAATGGATAAGAAGGAGAAGACAATCGCTGAACGAGCATTACTTTCTTGCCATCCTTCCACTTTGTGTTGCCCAAGCCATTCATCAGAAGTATTTGTCCATTTGTTAGCAAGTAGGCAAAAGCTCACAAACCATAGAAATGTCCATAGACCTATTTATTTGAAGTGTGTATTAATTGTCTTTACGAAAAATATTTCTAATAAATATGATATTGAATTAAGCAAGGGAGAAAGTTTGAATGTAAAACGAGGAAGAAAAATCCCTTGCTTGACTAATGAGAAAAATATAAAAACGACTCAGTACATCACAATTGATTGATCACTAGGTGGTGATCAATGTCATGCGTGTCAAGTCCTTCTACTACTACTCAGTAAATAATATTATCTTCACCAAAAGTTTCTCTAACCGAATACTTTTTACTTTTCAATCAGACAACTTAGATAATTTGTAGAATGCTCTTAATATTGGAATGGTCTTCATCTATAAGTATAGGCACTTGATAAATTTTGACTAAGATTAACTAAAACCAGTGAATTCTGAGATATGTATTTTAAAAACTATCTGATAAATGCACATGTTCTCTCAATTCTATCTGTGATAGTAAGCGACTGGATATGAATGTCATCCCTATATGAGCTTTGACACTATATAGTAAACATTAGAATTGAAGACATAAATAAAAAATATGAAAGAATAATAAGAGTCATCATATATCTACGTTTCTTGAGGAGGGAGAATTTCTAGTATAGCATTTACGGAGGCCCTTGATTACGTTTCAAGTTGAAATGTTTGCTTGTTGATGTTGAGTTCTAAGTCTGTGAATAATGTGTAACATTAAACAGTGAACTGTTATTTGTCGTGTACTATTCCTGCAGAAAATAGGCCTTTACTTAAAGCCTCCTCGACATAATTGAAATTAATTATGTAAATTCAGTCCTATCTAATTTTCTGGAGCTCTTGATTACCCTGATTTGTGAAGGAAGACAATATTTCGTGATCGGAAAAGGGAGATTAGACTGAATAACATAGTTTCTAAGGTTTTACAATCAAAACTTCACTATCAAAAACGATATTTGAAAATCTACGCTTCCAATGACCGCATTCTTACTTCCTTGTAGGTTTTAATTCACAGATATCACTACCCTCTCAAAGTGTGTTGTTCTATTTAACTACGTTACTTTATTGATTACTGGATTACTTCTGTCCCAATGTCTGTTAGTGAAAAGAATCACACGCAAATGGAGCGTAATCCGGTTAAATCTGTTTTTTAAATGTTGAAGTGGAGTTTTAACCAATAATCTAGTGAGATCCTACGGAATCACTTATTTAGGAAGTCCGACATTTACAACTTGTGGACGTGATTTATTAACTTTCAATGAACAATCAACAGAATAGCATTCCTGAAAACCGGATCAAATTGTGTAAATTATGAGTATCAATCAGAGAAGCATCGAAAACAATATATTACCTAAAGGTTGACCGGCGTTTTTACGTGGTATGACTGGAGTAGAAAGACCCTAGTGTAAATAACAGTGGTTTATATAAGCTATGGAGTAAATTTCTGACATAGTTACTGATAGATTTTTAGCGTCAATACAGGGATTCAGTATGGATTTTTCAACTCCCATTACTCATGTGAGATTTAATTATGATCCCGATATCAAGTGTAAAGTATTTTGGTCACATATTCACTTGTTAAATGACTTAAAAGTCATGGTAATAGTATTATACGAATCAATGTACTTATTAGTATAATCGAATGATATATACCTTAACTAATATACTTGCCACTTCTTGCCGTCTACTTTCACACTGTTTAGTTGAAGGTTGAGTTTCAATATTGCTTCAAAGGATATCTTTAAAGATCAGTAACAAGTGGAAATTTCTTTTAGAGACATTGGATCATAGTTGTCTCTAATAATATAATGCTTTGAGCCTGAAATAGTAAAAGTGACATGATTGATTACCTCAAAATTTTCAAGAGTTACGAATATTCTGTACTTTGAGTTTTTCACAAAATGCATCTTACCCTATGACCTTGGATTGGCGATTTTGATCTAACACACTTAAGTAAAGTAATCTCATTGAACGGCTTTGATCTATTAGTTTGTATCTGGCATATAGTGTTCATCCAAGTAAGTGAATAAAGTCTGACTTGTCTTTACTCGATAATTCTAGAGTTGATTTTTATATCTTTTAGTTTATAAATAACCCTTAATAAGTTGATTTTTTGATTAATTCAATAATGTTTAATGGTTTAGTACATTGGTCTCCGAATTTCTTTTATATTGGGAAAAACTAGTAAAGATGATAGTACTGAATCCACCTTGATAGAGATTAAAATGTTTAGAACATAAAGACTGTCACTTTATGTTTCTTTAGTAACAATATGAACGCCCGCAGAATAATTTTTATTTACTAATCATCGAACGAGTTTGCGTCTAAATTTTACTTACTAACAGAGTGAATTGAACAATCTATTGTATGAGGATAACCTTATTTACACACTTATAACTGGTTGACGATTTGACTAATAAATCTGTTAGACGATTGAGAATCAGAAATAGAAAAATAGTATTTACACCAAAGTATCTCAAACTACCTACATTATTACTCATAAAACACTTTATGAACATACAACTACAGGACTTGTGCAGGTTTGCTATCCAATCGGTTATACTGATAAGATGAAGGGTCGTTAGAATTACAATACTTTATACTTTCTAAAACTCTAGACAGACCACATGAATATTTTTGTAATAATAGTTGAATTTATGAGTCGATTCAAGCTAGACCACCACTAAACACCTGGATGCACTGGACGGCCGTTTCGTCCTAGTATGCGACTCCTCAGCAGTGTGCATCCACAATCCCGCATGCGGGACTTGCACCCAGGTCCTTCGTTCTCGAGAGCGAACGCTCAACCTCTAGACCACTGAGCCGGCATCCAATGGTGTTATTGTCTAACTTTAATCAATCAATTAACTTGCGCAACCATTCATCCATTGTCTGAGGTAAATACCTGTCTCTACCCATCACAGATTAGACTCCAATGGTCACGGCTTGTCACTAGAACTCCAGGAAATCCATCTTGAAGCTAGTTACTAGTGAACACATGATTATTATCAGAGTCGGGGTTTGTGGAGATTGTAATTATTCTCTAGTGGTTGGATTCATGTTACTATTACAGTGGGAGTTTGTGGTGTGAATTCAACTATTAAAAATTCACTACAACCTCCAAAAAACCCCCATCCTAACAATAATTTTTATAATATTCAAGATTAACCCAACAAAACTATGATGATGTGAAAATCATCTCATATATATACACTAGCTTACTAAGTGGCTTAAGTATACACTAACACTTAATACTGGCCAATGCATTTATGACTAGACCATATGAACTATATCTGAATCTACCAGTTAATAGTGTTTTATATTAGTTACCTGCTGCTCATTAATTTGGAAGTTCAATCTACACATTTGACACAAAGCAATGACAGACTCCAGGGATTTCCGTTCCAGATTGTTTCCTCAGAGCATCATCTCTTGCTTGTAACCACGGAGAGCTTGAACACCGGCCTAAACTACATGGGGAATGGAGCCAAGGCAAACGCAACTCTACAGTTTGTGCGTAGACAACTTGGAGTAATCACCCCAGAGTTGCTCATAACACTTTAAAATGTACGCACGATATTGTAGAGTCCCCTTTCTTCAAAAAGGACCTAAATCTCTTGGGCTAAGGAAAAGAGAGGGGCAATCAAGTAAGTGATGGGTCTAAAAAATAAATCGTACGAGGACAGACTCCGGTACATGGGATTATTATTCCTGTTGAGCTATCGGAGGACAGCAGGTCATCTGATAACAGCATACGACATATTATGTACTCCAAGCCACCCCAACAAGAGCATATTACCAGAAATCATCACCACTCTCCCTGAGGCAACCGTCGGAAGATTGCATATAAAAGAACGAACACTCGGGTACGTTCTCACTTTTCCCCATTCGCCTCCATTTAGAATGCCCTACCAGCCAAAGTGTCCACAGCCCCATCGGTAGATAGCTTTAGGAGCAGACTTAACATACATGTACACATCCGTGAATTACTATCTCCCTCTTGGACTAGCTGCGTCTGATCCATGTCTCGCAAATAACCATGGTTGTAGTTACCTCATACCAGTAATTACTTCCTATGTTTCTTATTACTCTCTCCATTTCCCCTCTTATTCTTTTCAATTCCTTCTTTTTACACGTTACCATTTAATCAACTTATTTGTTGTTCTTGAAATACTCGTTTTCTCCTGGCACTCGTATTATCGTTATTATTTTCACATTGCAACCAACTGATTTCCTGCCTGATAATGGAATAGCTACCGAATTGTCCAGAACTAGTGCAGTCAAGTGGCTAGACTACCACCCATTTTACACAACAAAATACCTGAAACCATACCGAAATAACAAGAAGCAGGTGCAAAAAAATCGATTGGTTTATACAAGCTCGTGACAAAGATTTTTGATATCGTAATGGGTAGAAATGTTTTACAGAACTGGTATCCAACACCATTTTACCCTATAACGTTAATTATGAGAATTTTGTTATCAAAACTAGTTGTGCTCATTGATAGCTAACTTTAAATCCATCAAACTACTCTTTTATTTATTGCGGATGCGTAGCTGTCATTTAGCAAGAAAATATGATCTCAAGTCTTTAACTTAGCATAACGATACAGATGTATTCTCTCCTCAAAGCCTATCAGTTTTTCTTATTTTCTTCATCAATTAGATATATATTTCTAAGAGAGTAATGTGTTTTATATGAAAGTAAAAATTTCATTAAGTCTAACTTCTAAAATAGCTTATTAACTTCAATTTGCCCAGAGGACATACCTGAGAACCCCAAATCACCAATTACAATATTTTTCCGCCTTTTAATGTTGGAAATTGAATCAAACATAAAATCGCCAACGAGAAAAAGAATTTCTCCAAGAAAGGCAAAGACACCGATTGCAACGGGGAGATTACAAGCACTAGAAGTTGTGCCGAAAATGCAAATACCTTGATGCGTATGACAACCTGATGATATAGAACCAAAGACTATCACAGATACTAGCTGAAATGAAAAATCACAAGCGTAGCTGTTGATGAACAATATTTAACATGCATGTCAATACTGATATTGTGGCTTGAACGTCAATCGCCTAACGCTCGGGTATATTATATGGTAAATAAACGTTTTTCCTTAACTAGTATGAAGTTGCATACAACAATACAGAATCCGTTTTTTCTTCAATCGGATCAGCTTCACATCGCCTATTATCAAGCGCAATGAAAACGGCAATAATTTGATGGCAATCAATTCACATTAAGATTGAAAAGATTGTCAATTAAATCAATTTCCAAAATTAAATTATCCAAACACATTAGAGAGGCTTACAGTATGTAGCAAGCTAGTTAACGGCCAAGTACAGTAACTGAAATTTTTGAATCTTAACAGTTAAAAACGACATAAATTTTCTTCACCTTGATAAGTATAGTTTGACGAAAGTACTATGGCAAGTAAATAATTAAAACATGCGCAATTTCAAATAAACCTACACTTTCAGATATCGGATTTCATTTTAGATATGAAATGACGACATTTTGCGGAATATATGATGAGTTTAATTTTCTTTACTGATTTCCGATGTACCGAGAAAGGAATCTTATCCTCACATAACTTTCATGAAGTACATCACAATCCAAGTTTACGTTGATCAGTACTAGGAATGATAATTTTTGGCTAACTACCTGAGTCGACAAGGGTCGAAGTAAAGACTTGACATTGTCTAGAAAACCGCTGGAGGAAAAAACAATACAAAGCAAGCTACTGACTTGGTAAAACCTTTAATTTCGATGACGTTGTAATTTCCAGCATTAACAATAAGGTTAATCAAATCAATCTTGACTAAACATGTATCAGTTATCAACTTCCAAATATAAATAGCTTTATAGATGCTCAATAATGACTAAAATCTCTGGTTTAAACGAGCATTGGAATCTGGAGGTGCGCACTCGAAATCCGAGATCGTATCCTGAATAATTCCAATTAGAACGTGATTATTTTTCTCTCCAGAAAGTCGGCTCCTTACTAACATGTCCATCTAAAACCAGTTACTATTAAACATATTTCCCCATTAAGTCATTATCACTTTCATCTTGGTTCACTTTCCTATTTCGGCATTTGAAGGACTTTCGTAGAAGTGAGACTCGAAAATATTACTGATATTAAGTAAACTTAACTGCATTGACCCAAGCACCTTCCTAAAATTGTTGACCTACATGGGCAGCATTACCTAGCTACAGCTGTTCTGTCAAACGGCGAATTCGGCGAAATAATCTAATTAAGCTGAGATTCTCAACAAGTCTTACTGCTGACAATCATATAGTAATTATGAAATGTGAAACGGTACTTAGAAACATGAACAGTATTGGACCGTTATTCAAGGCGTTTAAGTAGAATAAATTGCTTACGAGTGAAACAAGCCTCAAAATGCTGACAGGTTTTCGTAAAAAATCCAGTATATTGCTAGTGGTTCCAGACTTTGCGGCTGATAGCAAGTTGGCGGGATTCATCTTTCATTAAATGTAACTTTGGGCCTTAAATGAGCTCCGACCTGTCTTATGATAATGTTGTTGTAGCACAAAAATATAAAGTTGTGTGATTTCAGCTCTAATAGTTGGGTGAATCTGAAACGAATAAAAATGTATTACGATAGTAACTAACAACTCAGTAAACTCTTGGGACTTACTACAACCATCAAGCCATGAAATCAGCATGTAACGGATGCAAGTTTAGAAAATATCAAATAAAAAAGTCGAGTAAACGTGAGTGAAAAAGAATGATTGAGAATTCGAAAACGTAAAACGCACATCATATAAGACGCCGCACTAAGATTGGATTGAGAGTACAAATATGGCTAGCGCGTTATAACAAACCGACACACAATCACATATGGTTAAACTGGGTAGTCGATTGTTGTGAACAAGAAATTCTCAAAATCAGCCCGTCGAAGCCATTCTTTTTCTACTAAAAAATATGCCTCCACAACTGTGGTTGCGATTTTTTGGTGCATTTATTTGATTATTAACGTTCTAATGGTGAATAACCCTGAAAAAAACGTGAATATTTCAATTATCTGTCACAAACTGATTTCAAGACTGTCGGTTTTAGTGTAAATAACTGGTTGAATGTATATGAATAAGCATCCGAACTTCCCTAACTTATCTACTGATCACGTGAGACGTTCATACGTCTAATACTAGTTGGCCTAGAACCCCAATTCCGTATCACGCTCAATCCACAGTGCTTTCTTTCTCAAATAAATAACAGCCAAAGGTCTGTCAGATGGTTAAATGCTTCATAGATATAGAGCTCTGAAAAGATGGCTACCACTGTCCCCGTTTTCTACCATGTTTAATTCACTCACGTTGCGTTATGAAACGACCAATTAAAAACTATTGGGATATTCCTGGAGTTATTTCCAAGGCACTGAATTAATTCTACGACTTTTTCATAACTAGAAGTACTCCGTAGAGATCAAAACCTTACAACTAAAAACTATTCGGATTGAATCTTTCAACGGAGTGCATGAACACAGGTTTCATCCAATAAATTCTTAATGCGCGTTCGATAATATGTCTGAAGTCTGAAAAATCATCATTAGCTGGGCCTCCTGGTTTAGGGATAAAAGCATTTTTAAATAGCTCATTGCTGCTTGAGGAAGGAAGAGTTTCCTATATGATAAGTTTTGATTATTTTGAGAGATTTCGGTTTTAAATACAAATATGTTAAATGTAAATAAATATATACGTATTTTATAATACGATATCGAACTGAGCATCCAATATATCTGCCTGCTGCCAACCGTTATTCTGTGCGGTTTGTGCAGTGTATCGCAAAATCGACACACATTGGACTGGAATATGAACCGTCATTACTAACCTTGGTCTTTGTACAACAATGTGAAGATGCCTCCGACATTCTGTACCTGCTCCCACTAGTGAACAGTAATCATGTTGCATTCTACATTACATTCCGCACTCATAATGTACAGTATGTATATGCTCCACCCCGTCTAAATGTCTAGCGGGCTAACACTCCCTAGATCAAAGACTGAGCTACCTCAAAAGACTGTTCGGTCAATTTAGATGGGTGGATCGAGGATGAATGGGATAAGTTTAGAGCCATATTCAATTCCGTAACATTACCGTTCATCACATGGTCAACAAGTGTTATTACATTGTCTACCGTGGATAGATAAAGAAACTCGGAATCTTTCTAGGCGTAGGAAACACTTCTGAGACTTGTTTGTGCTAATAGACCACGAGTCATTTATGTGGAAACGCCACACTTATCTCCCTAGGGATTAAAAGGATGTTATAGTTGGCCCTCTATTTATGTAAGGGAAGAAGGAAATTGTGTCTAGTCACCGGTCTGTCAGTCTAACCAGCTTAGTAGTTAAGTTACTTTTCTAAAACGTTTGGTCTGAGCTTTTAAGTGTCATAGAATTATACTTTGTTGACTCTCAGGAGACACGGATTCGGTATCGGTATTCATCCTTGACCGACTTACTAATTGCGAAACGGGACTGCAGAGCAAACAAATATTGTCGTCTATCTGCCCGTGTGATAGCTGGGAGTCTAAGCAAAACATATGATAAAGTTTATAGCTTAGCGTCTGTGTAAAATCTCCCAAGCATCGGAATAACAGGTGTCGTACAAGAGTGGATAAGGAACTTCTTTTGTGACCGAACACAGAGGTGAGGATGAACGGAACATTGTATGAACAAATGCTTGCCAATAGTAATGCAGGCTAAGGCTCTATTTGAGGTCCGCTGATTCTTTTTCTGTATGTCAACAGAAAACCCAGGCTGATCAAGTCACCAACGTTGCTGTCTGCAGATGATGGCGAAATGTGTAAAACAATATGTAATCAAGATGGTTATCTTGACCCCCTAGCTGGCCTAGATGAATTATGTAGGTCTCATAGTCGGGGCCTAGAAATTATTGGATAAAGTTTGCCAGTGCACATCGAACACGGCACCAGTTACCAATATGCTATCAACCGCATATCGCTTCCGTGTACGCAGGAACAGACTTTGTAGTAATAGTAATACATGACTTAAAAGCAACAGCATAGAGCAACTCAGAAGCCGCAAAAGGTTTTCGAGCTTTATGGTGACGTCGTGGGGGATTCAGATGCTTTGAGAAGATGTTTCGACTTTTGTGTTCATATATGTAAAACCGCACGTGGATTACTGCATTCAAGAAGCTGGGCCATGTCTTTTTAAGGATCATGATACGCTGGAGCGTGTTCACAATTCGGGAGCTAACTTGGTGAAGGGTGTTTCCAGTCTCCCTCAATCCATGATCACTTCAAGTGCTCGAAGGTTTTCCACTTTTCGTATCGCGGAACTCGAGGTGACTTAGTATTCGCATTTTATAACTTTAATAAGGATCTGGGTATCAATATGCCTTATGTCTTTGCTCCTTTGAGATCTAATTATCTCCGATACCATAACAAGAGAGTTCAGGAATAGCAATCTAATAAATTTAGAACAAGGTTCCTTTTCTTCATCGAGTCGTCAATGTCTGGAACGCCTTACCTGAACAAGTGCTATCAGCTTCATCAATGAACCTTTTCAAAGAGAAGTTGAAACTTCAGCTCCATATATTAACACAGGACCACCGATCTCCTATCCTAATTACTGAAGACCGGAGTTAGACGCAGTGAATGAAAGCTGAGTGAGAATATTGTTCGTTTAACTAAAGAAAACATATAGGTACACAGCTACTAAGTATTAATTCAGTTGATACTGGAACAAATGACTGTGAGTACTGGAGGGATTTTAGGGATCAGATGTTTAGTTATACAGCGAGATAATAGCCGTCAGTTCAGGATTTTTATTTCAACCGGTATAGCTGAGAGTGTGCACGTCGACTAGCAGAAGCTTATATGGAATTTCTAAAGGAGTAACTCCAAGATAATTATGTACCGACTAACAAGTGACCATCAAAATTTACCTTTTTAGGAGTAAAATGTTTACGATATACGGGATGAATTGATAACCTCAGCATAACACACACCGCAACCGAATTTGTGTGTGAAATATATAATTACATTGACACTGTGTTGCCAACTCCAAAGTTCGTGCCAGTTTATCGTTGATGAGGTGGAAATATTTGTGACTGATAGGCTTGCTTCATTGTTTGGCTCTGACAACTGTACTTTTTGTTCTGTTTAAAGTATAGGGCAAGCTTGAAGAGGCGACGCACCTGCATAAGACAAAGAAAGTTGAATTCAGGAACCATTCAGAAAATATCCAAAATTCGAAAAAGACGTGTTTCGTCCTGCGAACTAAAACTTACAAATGACTAACTGGAAAACACCGTTAGTGTTATTATCTGTTATATTAAGTTCTGTCTTATTATTTGTAAGATCTCATTGACTCATATCCCCACAACAAAAACGATTGTACAGGCACAAGGAAGTATGTACAGAGAGAACTCCATTGAAGTAAGCAAGCTAAATGACTCCATAAACCAAGAGGTCGAACGAATGAACCCAGAATTTACCCAGAAACTCCTACAGCGTAGAAACTCTTCAAGTATGAGAAGAACTTAAATATGAGAATCACACAAGTGATGATAACCGGCTGAATGTTTTTGACAAAAATTAAATTTTGTGTACTTCAATCACCTGACTTTATGACTCATATTCACAAGTGCTTCAATTCCCACTGAAACTGATATCTGAAAGTGTCTTCCGTCGCTTAACTTGTCCAAACGTTTAAAACCTGACTTAACCCCAAACCTCCATTTTAAGAATCGTGCTGATGTTCCGTGTCATCGATATATGAAGATCCTTGATGAATACTTCTAAGCTAAATTTATTCTGTAAGTGTGGAGAAATATAACATCAATGCCAAAGAAATTATCTAACGATAGGAAAGCAAAATTTAGACAAATAGCAATAACATGTTCTTTTCTAATAACAATGGAAGAACCCTTCGTACTCCCACGTTCACCTTTATTAAAAGAGAGTGTTGATCCGCATCAGTTTGCTTACGGACGCAAAAGGAGTACCTCAGATGCTGCTGATGTTTCACACCATGATATATTATTCAGCCTGGAGAAGTGCTAGGAGCGGTACACTGAATGCAGCCGCACCGATTGGAGCTCATCATTCTGCAATAGAAATTTCTTGCGAATCTAGTTGTCCAGATTCTCATGTTTTACTAGAAAATATGTCATGTGCATTAAATGATAATCGAGAATCCAATAAAGTTTTCGTAAATACTTAGTATCCCAACGATTCACTATCTACTAATGAGGTTCCCAATAAATTCAAGGAAGCTGTCTCAGAAGAATTAGACGCTGGTGACCTCAAATGAAATGCCGTCGATTTCAACGATCTGGTCAGTTCTAGTTGATTCTCTGTTAAATGTTACAAACATATTTTAAATAATGTCACATTAATGTTAACTTGGCTATATGAGGATACATAACTCTTTCGTGGGGGAGGATGAATTCGAAAAATTTAAAATCTGGATATCGACTCCGGATCTCTCAAAAAGGGGAGGTGTTGTATCCCGTAGAGAATTATGAATGGTAACTTTGAGGACTATTTATTGACCAATATGATATGTATATTTCCTGTTGCATGATTGTTAAGCAACTAGAATATTCGTATTCGTGTTCCTCTTATCATAAGCTTTATATTTGACCTATGAACTATTATTATACAATTTACCATTCTTGAGTTATCCCCAGTCTATTGATTACTGTTCCCCTTATTCACAACCACATTTGGCCAAACCTTGTACAAATGTTATTTTCTATTTTATGGTACGATGTGGTCAGTTTGTTTGGTATATAAACCCAGTGTGTTTGAGAATAATGATTCATATTGTAGAGGCTGTTATTGGTGTTCTGGACTTAAATGACTGGGCTAGTCAGAAAGCAGGACAGAGTAGTACTCATGACTGCTCAGACGGTTTTGTGTATCATTGGATCCGATCGATGAAAACACTGCTCTCCGATTGGGCGGTCATATCATGTTCATATATATTAACAATGCATATACTCAATCGACATAACAAGGCACTAGATTTTCTACTGCTCACTGTCGAACTTTGAAAACTGCGGGTCTGAGATATGAAACTTTCACTACAACTGTCCTGTTTCACGACATAAATGAGGACCTACTACAAACACTAGTTTGTCTTGTTTCACATATAAATGTGAGTTATTTGTCCCTCATCCAACAGTGGTCCGTTAACAGTGGTCTTACACCTAGTCCTCTTGAATTTCAGACTTAATTGCGACCTGAGAAATGATCAGCACTTAAACGCCAGGTTGATATCTCACAAAGTTTTACGGTTTGAGATTCTGTGATAAAACATTGTTAAATGCTACTTATCCTGGTGTACGTTGTGCCCTAAAGATATAGGTTGTTTGAGGTTGTCTCCTTGCTGATTTAAGAGTTAAATGGTTGTACACTTTCAAATGTCTTGTGAGGCACGGTTTCCAGGTAATAATATAATACTACTGGTTTTTTCAGAAGGCCCGGATTTCTAAATGTGATATGGGTTCTATAGAATGGATTCATTTGAGGTTTCATAAACCTAACAGAATTCTCACCTAGGTAGTGATCTAGCTGACTGAAAATTACGGTTGTCATACACCCTGGCAGATTTTAGAGAAGTATGAAAATCATGACTCATCGACCGTTAGACAGACCTGCTGAATACGTCAGTGTCACACTGCAGTAAAAATCATGGTCTGAGAAGCAGTCTCTAAATTCCCTTTTTGTTATCACATAAGGTATTGAATCAACATCCTGACCATCTCCGCGAATCTAGAAGGGGCTTGATTAGGTTGTTCAATCAATCAGTTATACCATGGTTGTCCTTTTACGCTTGTCACTCACACTCATGTCTTCAATTTCATGTGGTCTTCCTTATTCTGTTAAGAAAACCCATAACATACCAACCTAAGCTTTCACGTCACAATCTACTCGCTGGCATCTGATGAAAAAGAATAATGATCAGATAATAATAAAAAGAAAGGTTATTAACGTTTCTAAACGCTATATTCTCTTCTGATGCACATTCGGTTTTTATGAGTGGACTTCCTGGTTCTAGATACGACTTTCAAATATTCTAACCCATCTCACCTTGTTGCACACCTTAACCTATTGTTCATTATTTCTGTATTCTTTAATCTGAAGACTTCTTAGCTAAGATTCATTCTCATAACAGTATCTAGTATGAATCTTGCCTGCCGATTTACGATACATTTGATTGTTTCACTACAAATGGTTAGTCACTGTTGAGGCTTTATATCCAAATGTCTTTCTTCCCCGTTGTTTCTCTTTTTCAGAATCGCTTTCACAGTGCATAACTACCGGGCTTTTCCATGCCATTGTAAGCAAACCTAGCGTACGCATTTTTTAAGGTCACAGCTCATTTAAAGCGCCTTCCGTCGGTTACTTTAAAACAGCTAAAAGGTTGTTAGAAAGTTGCACTGAATAAATACTTAATATCACCATAATCTTAACACGCGATTGTGAATTTTCGGTGAGGTGTGCATCCGGCAAGGTCACAGTTTGTACGAGGTATGTATATATTTTGCTACTTCCCTATGTTGGGTGGCGAAATATTTGTATATTCTAACTTGTTGAGTCCAGCACTGCATTTGCTCTGTGTTGCGTAATAAAAGGTAGGACCAATTTTTAAACTCTTTTGATTTCAGTAGCTAACGACAGGATAAATGCTAGACGAACAGAAGTAGCAACACGAATAAAAACGTATGTTCTGTTGCATTACAATGGATCGAAAATCGTATTTTGAGGTTTCATGACTAAGTATAAGCCGCTTCTTCAGGATAAATAATTAACCGGATTAAATTGACAAATTTTTAATTAATACAAAGGAAATAATGCAGAATACTTTTGGCGCAATTAAAATCACAATCGGTTTGAAATGTCAAGGTCTAATTATTCTTGGTCAAGGCAAATTTATGGGACCTGTCACTATTTTAATCTGTGTATCAGAGTGTGGGTATGAAAAATGTATGCATTTGTAAAACCAAGTAGTGTGAATGAAATTATGGGTGTGTGTGGAAATAAATAAAATCATGTGTGGCTGTTCGGATGAACGGCCGTAGTTGGATAAATATTCGCGCCTTTTTCCTATTGAGGACAGGAGGGTTTGACATAATTTGGAACGCTCCAGCTACACGCCTCTTTTTGTAGTTGGATAAGTCTTCTGAACTATTTTAGTGATTATTGAAAATAACATGTACTGCTATAGTTAATTTATTCTCTAAATTTTCCAATTCCACAGGATTGTTGGGAGGTTTTTTTGTAACTTAAGTGTTCCTTGGTACTAGTCGAGTCTTACGGGGAGACTCTCCAATAAAGGACCCACCACAATCGATACAATCTATTCTGTAGACACAAATTTGAGTAGGAGTGAAAGGAATTTTATCTTTCATTCTAACCAAAGCGTTTTTAATGGTGTCAGTTGTCCTATAGGAAGCTCCCTTTTTGTACATTTTCAATATTTTTTTCACAATCTTTCTGTCATCCCTTCGCGGTAAGGCGAAACCACAGTACTGATGCAAGATCTCTCATAAGGGTTGTGGTTCACAGAAGGATGGATTTATTTTAATATTTTCAGTAGTATTTTTATAAAAATTATTGGATCGTAGGATGTTTATTATATTCTCCTTTTCTTTTAGTTTGTCTCCTATGGGCTACTAAAAGTTCACAAGTCTACCATTGCTTTAAGACCCATAGAATAGCTCTTATAAAAAACAGAAACGTTCGTATTGCAGTGTGAAAAAAACGACTACGTACCGCCAGTCACTAGTATATTCCGTGGTCCCAGGTCGGACTAGTTTCAAACTAGATGACTGAAGCTTCATTTGTTTTCGGTCGTTCCAGAGAGTTAATGATTATGATTCTGTTTTAGTATTGCGCTATGAGTGTTTTTTTCACAATCTGTTTTCATAAAATAGAGTCGCGTCTATGTTGCACACCAAGTTCGAACTGAGCATTGTTGTGTCAGAATTCCTGTCCTGCCAGGTATTTATGTAATACAACTGTTTGATAAGTTTATAGTTACGCTAGCCAGAAATTTCAAGAACTGTCCTGCTCAAGTCAGACAGAACATTGTGTTCACGATTGCACATAATTTATATAAATTTTAGATTGGGATTAGAAATAATATACAAAGGAGTCGTCAGCAAGCAAAAACGCCACACATCCACCTCATCAATTTCTCCGAACCTGCAAGAGTATACTTACATTATAAACGATCTGTATGATAGAGAACCTATTAGTGAGAAGTTCGTCGGGCTGGCTTTAGAATGGAATAAAGAATTTGTCTGATTTTCTTTACAGGAATATACGAAGCATAATATTGAAGAAACCACCAGTATTGTAGTTTGACAATTCTTTACCAGTAACACCTATGATCGAATCGTGCCCACCCAGTTAAAATCAGAAGTCAGAAGAGAGGGGGCTGGAAGATACATTTGATGGGTCATCAATATATCGAGAAGTGACTGATCTAATCTGGCGAATGATCGTAGGAGATGTTTCCCACACCATTCTGTAACGTGATCTGGTACGGAAGCATGACCGAACGCCTTCAGCTAAACGAGTCCATTAAAACTAATGTGGTCAGCATCCAATGTCGAACACTTACAAAGCTATTGATTCTGGGGCATTATTTACAGCTACAATATCAACATAAAATAAAGATAAAGTAATCGGTAAAACCTCTAATAGCCTCAGGCGCAGTACAGCAGGTGAAGTTATGGGTGAAAATTCCACTTTCTGCTAGAATTGAAAACTTAAAATTCACTACTTTATGGACTAGTCTGAGCAAACTTCATAGCGGTAGATAGATTCTCAAAATAAGTGGTTCCGTAAGTGTTCTACATCGATGCTAAATTCATCAGTTTTGCTTGCTGCATTTAGGTCAACGCTCCTGGTCACTCATTCGTGCTAGACCACGAATGGGTACTCTCTGCTACACATACCCTGCAACTACTAGCCAGCTTAAATCAAACGCTTCTCAACATATTGATGGATTTACAAATAAGTCTTCGAACCCCTTCACTTACGACCTCTGATTTGACTGGGTTTGTATCCTTCGATTATTAAAGTGATACGTGTACAAGTGTTATCGATCTCCGAATACATGTAGCATTTTTAATGGTGAGCCCGACGTGATCTGGTATCTTTTGGCTTATTGTCATAATATTTCTGCTTGACGAGTTTGTTGCTTGTGTTCAGAAAGTTTATCCTCATTCTCGTTCTATGTATTGTAATTTTACAGTTTTTGCACTGCGACCAACCAGTTTTCTTCCAGTGACATGTTAGCTGCTAATTCCATCAATCAAACACATTAACTTACATTCAAGGTGTGCTAACCCATGAAAGGCAGTCAGATCCATTTGTGATAATGCCACTGAGTGGTCGGACTATCTACTAGAAAGTCTGGAACCATACGGTAATTACAAGATGTTAGTTGAGACAGATAAGCTTACACCACTTGGTTACCGAAATATTGGATAGTTTACATTCATTACCAAAGACCTAGAGCCGTACTGAAACAACAGCTGGCGAGCGCGAAAACTTCAAGTGTTTTAAACAAACTTGCCAAGAGAGATATTGGATATTGAAAAGAAGCGTTAGTCTGATTTCTCGAAAGCTGTGGACTCGCGGGCAATCCGGTCTCCCTTCTTACCCTCCGTTATACGTCTGGTCGCTCAATATTTTGGGTGTTTGAGTCAAAACCGGTAAGCTCCTTACATGTAACCTAGTGTTTCTTAACGTGACTTCTCCTTTATTCACAATTTCTGATTTGATGCTAATTCAATTAGGCCAATTTCCCCTTTTTGGGGAAGCTACATCAGAAAATCTCATCAAATTTTGTCGAAGTGCGACAAAAACTCGAATTTTTCTCCGGTCTGGGGATTTTCCCTACGAATAAGAGTCGGCGAAATCCCCAAGACTGGCTTTCAACAAATTGCTTTAATATCATAAAAATCACCCAGACTTTGCAGGGTTCCAAGTAATTTTGTGAAAATTTGGGAGTTTAACCCTAAGTCGTAAAATACCGCAGTTTTCCACCAAAGTCTGGGGAAGTATCGAGGAAAACCCAGTATATCCTCAAAAGTTATGAGGGCATGCATATCTGTGTATTAAGCGAAAACACTGGCAAGTAGTTTTGTAGAAGCCTGATCACACATTTCGTGTCTAAGATGCTTCAGTTCTCTTAGAGTTTTTGATAGCAGTTGGAGAGTGTTTGGTTCACCTGGTTATTGAGACACTGCTTCTATTTGTGAGTGTTCTACTCCTTTCAGTTTCAGACTCGCAGTTTTTCAATTCATATATCACTTAGTGTTACTACATACGTTTTCTAATTTCACTACATGTGAATTGATTCAACAACCTTACTAGGTGGTTTGCTTGTATTTACTTTTTATTTAGATTCTGTATTCACACACTGCAAGTTCATCCTAATTTTGACCGAAAATCTTATAATTAAAATTCTCACGTGCATTTAAATGGGTACGGACGATTATTCAGTTTTTTTGCTCCATGAAGGAAGTTATGCAAGATCCTCTGACTACGTATATCGAAAGTGTAATACAGTACTCATTCGTGGTCCAGCAGGTGCCTATGTGGTAAACCCTGGGTCTGTTTGGAATGGCCCTGAGTTGTTATCATCCCTCAAAGCTGCGGGAATTCACGAACCTGAAAAGGACATCAAAGGTGTCATATGTACAGATGGTCATGCTGAACATGTTGGTTGTATGAGTACATTCAGTTGTGCCGACATAATGATTGTTGGATACGACATACAAACGCGAGGCGACAAGTTCTTGGAGCATGATTTTGCTTGTGGAATAACACCGTATGAATTTGATGAAAATGTAAGTTATTGTGGTTTATAGAAATGTTGAACAAGAGAGTAGAAATTTCCCCCTCTTGTTTTAAGATTCGTCCCTTCTGCGTCATCTCCGTAGTTTGTGTTGTGGGTTATCACGTCTAAAAGATATCCATCAATCATCGGTTGTTCACTAGTGGTTTAACATTCAAATTCAGTGTGAACTGATACGAAAGTTTTTCGTCACCTTGTCCGCTGTGCTAGTTAACACCACAGACCACGAATTGTGTTTGTGTTTTGAGTGACATTACGGATAGCAGTTCGTTTCAAACTAAAACGCTCCCAATTCTCATGTTGACTTTGTAGTTTTTCCCTTATTGTCTTTGTCTTGTTAACTTCTACGATGTTTGTTATCGGACTACTATATTGACCTAGTATTTCATGTTTCCTGATTTCCTGGGTTGATCTGACTTGTTTGCGCAATGCCCTATCAGTATGAGCTGTGCTTTAGCAACCATAATCTCACAAACTCGTGACTGCAAATTACAAAAGACAACATTTGACCACGTGATTGCAGCAGATACATGAAGGGTATTCTTCCGACTACTTGATGATATTCACTGTTGTTGATTGCAGTCTAATAATTACGCTTATTTAAGGATGGAAATGCTCATGCTTAAGTACTTACCTGAAGGTTTGTCGATTTTCCTAAATTCTGTTCAGTATTTTCCAGACCAACTACAGAAACATTCATTTCGTCACAATCCCAACAAAATTCGCTACTAGTATGTCATTGTCTAACAATCTAAGGTTATTGCGGTAACTTGGTACTTAGGTGTGACTGCAGTTCAGGGTTAGACGTTATCAGTTTGCAGTCTATAACATTAGTTTTTACATCCTAAAAGGTAGCTGAAATCTGCAGAAACACCGAGACGTGTGCCGTTGTGTTTGTGTAATTGTCTAGTACCCTGTCACTGTTCTGAACAAAACTTGAGAAAACTAACCAGAGTTTAGGCTTGATACCCGGTTCTATAATAAAACTTGAATTATGTTAAACAAATACTTTCTCGTCCTTTTTGTTAGTGTCACGTGGATGTACCTACGTCAGACGATAGGCTTTTTAGTGGTATGAATTTATAAAGGACATGCCAAGTGTAGTTTTTTTACATTGGCTCAAAGTGAAATACCCTGAGACTATAACCGATGATATTCGTCAGGTTTTTCCTTATTCCTTTTTAGTTTGTGAAGTCTACGTGCTTGAACTACTTAAGTGACAGTTTGTCATAACTATACTGATCTACCAGATATACACCTATATACTGTTTTTTTGTAGCTATGATACTATTTAGTGAAATTTGATTTGGACATATTCCTCACAATGTCAAGTGCCCATTTTAAATAGACTAAGTCGTGTTGTTAGTGTACTTGTATTTGTGGAGTAAGATGGTATGATATCCACTTGACACAGATGTACCCGTCACGGTGGCCTGATCACCGTCGGTTCATGGATTCTCAATAGATTCTCTTCAGTCTGTAGATATGATTACCTGGGTGTTTTGCATATGCATCGAAAACTGAAAAGTGTAAACTAGCTATTTGATAATTATATTAGAATCATTTTTGTTGAACGAGATTACTAACTAATATGGCCTGTTCACATGCTGTCTATTTGTAGGGTCAATCTAGGCATGTTCAGTAGGTCGGTTCATTCCTTTAGTATTTCTCTGAATAATGGTATATCAAAATTTACTAATCAATGAAATGGCTTAATTAAATCGCTCTATCAAACAGAGATCACTGATCTTAAAGACCTTTAAAGTCTACTGCTCTCCCTAGGTTTAAAATAGTCTTTACAGCGTTGGACGTCTAATTTTCATCTCTGTTCAGAAGTAGCCAAAAGCCAGTTAAACGGTTACTCGAAATGCGCAATCGTCTCAGTGATTTAAAATTAACATAGAACACTGTTCAATTCTCAATAATAGTTCCACTAACTTATGACGTTTAGGCTCTCAGCGTACTTGATAATTTCTAGTTTTGCCCATCATAATGTCTTGCCTCCGCTTTCCACCACTGCTGTGTGGGTTGTATACCCGTTTACATTCAAGTTGTTTTTTGTCATCCTTTTAAAAACTTAGTGAGATGAAAACAAAGCTAGACGTTGATGATAAATGAAATGAACTCAGGTATTGCCAGCTGTGTGCAGGTAATTGGAGCTTCTGGGTTGTCTAAATAATAAAAGCTCACTTTTCTGAGAAAAACGTACTGTATTTATTTTGGTCTAATTGGTTTGAGAATTCGACATGAAAATATCTACTCGATGTCGTCCACACAACTTTTTTGTGAATTGTTTTTGGTTCTGTAAAGTTGAGTCCTTTCAATTTCAGTCATATCAAACACCAAAAGTCCTTGGGGTAGTGTATTTGCTGTTTCTGGGACACCTTTTGCAGCTATTGCTTTCACTTGTTACTAGGCTGCATAAGTTGGGATGTTTTATATCCATCATAGGAGCGTTACTGTTACTTTTGTACTATGTCGGAATGTTATTGCCATAAATTCCTCTCAATAACTAAAATCATTTCAAATACCCTTTTGTTGTATTTCGGTACTTTTCCCCTTATGTTTGAAAAGTAAAGGTAACTTGGGGACGAGACTTGCTTGTATGACTAAATAGTAACGGGAACTCAGTTATAAATTATACCCGTTTTTACTAGTTACCTTAATTGTTTTGTGTGACTTTAAATCCTCATAGTCCTCCCAACCTAAGATTGATATTGATTACTAGAAACTGTTACTTATAAGTCCACTTTGTTTATTTCATTTGTCAGTTGTCATCATTACTTTTCATCGTTCTAACTAGTGAATGCATAAGATTGAACGTCATATGAAAAATGTATGATGAGTAAATAGATCTACAAAATTATGTTAAAGCATTCTGATGAAGTAGATTTCCTTGCTTATGGTTCCATTACTTGATTGAAATGAAGAGATTCAACTGATAATTTCAGATATCTTTCTGATATTCTTTCCAGTTTTGTGTTATCGGAACTCCTGGTCGGAGAGGTGCACAAGTCAGTTTGGTAGTAAATGGTCGTCTCATAGAGTTAAAGACGGGTGAGTGTCGTGAATCATGTTGTATAGCTGTTACTGGGAACTTGTTTATGGATGTTCAAGATGCTAGTCGTGTAAGCTTTCTTGACATAATGGAAGGGAATCATGGAGAAAGTAACTGTGACAAAGAAAATTTGATCAATATTTGGCGTCAAAGCCGTATGTTAATTTTGGAACGAGCTGATTGGGTAGTTCCTGCTTATGGTCCTCCCTTCAAGGTAAATAAAATTTATTTTCGCAAAATATTGATGTTACAGTATGTTTAAAGCTGCTAATACACAGTTCATATATTTCCAATTTCTTCCCTGTCATGTAACTCATTTACCAGATACTGATCCTTGTAATTGGCTGGTAACCACACATTAAGTTTGAAGTGAAGTCTAGTGATACTAGGCCGTTTCCCGATCGTGGGATTAGGTGGAGCGGGGTTCAAAACAGCGACTCACTGACTGAAAGTCGCACACCTTAATCACTTAGCCACTGCTCTACAAAATACATCCTAGTTTCTATTAGCTATCCTACCTAACAAGTTATTGTAGGGTAATCGATGGTTACCGTATTAATAATTGTAACAATCCTATTCTTCCGCTCATTTGTATCATATCTGTTTAACTTATGTTTCATTAACCTGGTTAAATAGCTACTGAAACTACCTACGAAACTCCAATATTAGTATGAAACTAGTTGATAATTATAGTCATCGTACATCTGTATTGATTTATAGATGCTTCTAAACCTCAGTTGTCAGTAAAATGGTACATTTACCTGTAAGCTGAACTTTTGTCTTCTGAGTGTTGAGTCAAGTACCGCAGTAAGATTTATAAAATCAGTTCCAAAATGACATCTTATTGTGCTTCATCCTTTGTGGACTATAATTAGCTCTGGTAGTCCGATGAAGTTTCCCATACTAATCCGGAAAAGTGAATACTGTTTTCGAATTTAAGTGTGCGCGTTTAAATTATTCCATTTATATTTATGTGAATGGCTACCGAAGTAGTTAAGAAGTAGCGTTGTGGTTTGTATGATAATAATCGCATTAAGTGAGTTGATAAAGAGTAGTGAAGAACATGTCCCAAGAAACCGGACTAAAATAACGACAGTATCATGACGTAAGCATATTAGCAATATATAACACAAACATATTAAGTAAATTGATTTGTTGCATTGTTACTCCGTCTATTCAATCAAACATATGATTATTTTTTGTTTGTTTTCCAGGTTAAACCGGAATATACTTTAACACCATGTGTTGAACTCGCGTAGTGATCTTATCAACTTTATATTTGAATATATTTCTGTCTAGATTTTGAACAAAAAAACAATACATCATTATGGAAGAGATGTTGTCATAAAAATAAATCTAATTTCACTCTCAGTGAAAGTACAAATCTCTTTGGCGGAAAAATAAAACTATTCTTGGACTGTTACATTTCCATTTGTATCAGTAGCAAGTTGTGTTATATAAATGAAGGAATTTTTTCTAGTTTTATTCTTCTTTTTCTTGATATTTGTATGAAGTTTGTGCTACTCGATAACATCTCTGTTCAAGTGTATGTTAACCTGGGATTTTTGTGTTCATTTAAGTATTATAACTGTTTGTTGGGTTGTTTTGCCTAATAACTTCGGTAGGTACTCTTCTTTTGTGTCAAAAAGTCTAAAATCTGTTATGTCTGTTAAGTAAGACTTTTTTTATTAGCCGTCTCACAAAATGTGTAACCATTCAATATTTGTTGATTTGGATAAAGTTACACATTTCTTATAAAAGCTATAGAACATTGTTTCTATGTCTAAGAAAGTCCGTATGTATCTCAGCCCACTACGTTATCTGTAGTAGCGTACTTTCATCTTCACTTCGATTTACATATTAGGTTTTTTAACACTTACAAAATTTAGGAGACACTGTAATCGTCTATGTTTAATTGAAAATTAGTAAAAATCTTTTACCGCTGTTAAAGTACCAGCTTTTCTGTTCTGGTTATTATTGTATAATCAACACTTATAAGACAAAGTAATTGCTTGATGTATAAAGCTGTTCTGTTTCACAGTTACAGGGTTACAAGTTTGAATGAATCTTCGTTTATCACGGTTTAAACAATTGGTTATCGCTAGCCGGTAGTGTAATTCAAGGCCCGAGGTATATGAATATGTATACTTGCTAGATGAGTTGTATCAAAAATGTGTTTTGGAAGACACCAATTTACATTTAGTGAGATGCTTAATGATAAAGAGAATATTACTTTCTTCTTCAGGTTACATTTCTTATATACATCATACTAACTCAGAATAAATAAACAAATAAAACTTTAACCTAATGAAAATCCGACTATCAACACACCAATCATGTCTATCATTAGAGCTAAAATGTTTTTTTTCTGCTTAGCGTTTCTTAGCAAGATTGTTTTCTATGGGTTACGGTTGCTGACCCCATGGACAACCTTACTCCTTTATTCTGGTTGCGATAGGCAGTAACCCTAAATTGGTTCTAGTGAGAGTCTATTATTAAGTTGCACCCAAATGCCCTGGTATGGCTGGGGGTGGGGAGAGTCCTCTCTCCCTCTCGAAATGCCCTCACATGGTCACGCGTACACAGCCACTGTTAGGGAAGTCATATCCACTTCCTTTTCAAGGCGAGGGTGTTGTCTACGAAATTGAGAGGATGAAAAGCAAATGTCCGTTGCTCTGACCGAGCTACTGGACATAAAGGATGCTACCAGGGGAGTTGGAAAATTGCTTTCAAACCATTGGTGCACACGGGCTCCATAAATCTGAGGGAACAAATGGCCTATAAACCTATTGTTGGTCACCGGCTGCCATGAGACTGCATCTCCTAACGTTGCTCCACTGCCTTATGGATTGGACCTCTAGGTCAAAAACACGGGGATCGGCCCCTTGAGGAAACCACCTGCTTCGGCTTGGGTGCCTTGTCACTAACCCAGCCCTCACACAAATTGAGTTATTTGTATAGTGCATATATATTTGGTGTGCTTAAGTGAATAAAAAAACTTACATAATTTAAAATGGATTAAATTTTTTTGCGAAAAGTTTAATGGTTGAGAAAAAAAAGCATAAGTCATTGAGATAAATTCACATCATGACAAATATTTGGTTCAGTCATTCATCTGTAATTATGTATAATCAGAATAAACAAGCCCTTTCATCTGTTGGTGTAGATATGTGTTACTTGTTACATTTGAGTTTAATACTTTGTACGATTTCCTTCACTAAATGATAGAGTATATGCGCTGTTCAGACTGAACCGTGGCAGGTATGGTTAGTAATTTCACAAGATTCTCAATGGTTAGTTACGTAGGCAGTACTACTGTTAGATCTGTTTAGTGTAGACGACTTCAGTGCTTTGGTGCGTTTCTGCTTGTATATCACAGTTTGTTCACTTAAAATAGATTTGGCGAACTATGTTAATAGTTTAAAATATCTGGAAGTACACATTGTGGATTGAAGGCCGCAAACGTCCATCAACCGAAAGTTTATACAATATCTTAGAACTCTGGTACGAACATCATTTAGAACTATTTTTATTAGTATGAATGGAAGTTAGTCAGAGTAGAATATGTTTCCGTATTTTCCCATAAAATAGTATAATATCAATAAGTTTACTTCATATAAAATGATTAAGAATTCCTGTCTTGTAAGATTGTTACTGAACATATGACATGAGTATTTTGTTTGCAATACTAGTTAGTCACAGGGCTATAAGATACCGGAGACGTAGATTCGAAGAAAATCAGAAAATTATAAGCTCTTCCAACTAGTTACTTTTTTGTGCTAGGTTACAATGAATTGAGACTAACCTCACACAGTCATCAAAATGGCGTGCTACAATCGTTTATATTTAGTCCTAAATAAAATTGAATAATAAGTACTGAAAACCTCAACACTCCAACAAGCTTAATTTTCACTTGTCTAATTCTTTTATATGACGTCCTCTTGAATATATACAAGATTTCTATATTGTTTCATGAGTTTATTAATGATACCAATAGTAAGTCTAAGCATGTAGAAAATTATGACATAGTAGGAAAGCGAATAACAGATTTGTCAGTAGTTAGGGATGAGCCAATTAGAATAGAAAAAACTGTTACAAGGCTTTTAGGCAAAACTTAAAAATGAATGACTTTCACTGGTAAGAGCATGTATGATGTAGGAACGAGCTTGAAATTAGCCAAAAAACTTTCAACCAATCAGGAAATAGCTTATGCAGTTGAATGATGAGAAAATAAAAGAACAATATTGCAAAGCATAAGCAAGTTTCACGTAATTATTGGATTTAATGAGGTTTTTCAAAGCTTCTGTCTGTAAATTGAGAAAATGAAGTCATAAATTCGTCGGTATGCATATAGGGCATCCGTATCTATAATCCTCACAAGGATGCAAACGGATCTGTAGGAGTCCTCATATTATCTATGGTTAGGGTTAGATGTTTAGAACCTAAGACTTAAGGTTTAGTTCGGTCAAAATAGTTGGATTTCAGGAACAAGACTTACATGCAAGATAAAAGTCATTCATTTTCGGATTTCGCGCAAACCTTAACGGTTTTCCCGATTTTGATTGACTCTTCCCTATGTTATACTTTTACTCTATACTCTTATCAATATTAATTTACGAAAGACAAAATGTATATCAAAAATTAATGTCCTGAATAAAAGCTTACAATTAAGGAAACATAAAGAATACCTTAAGGCAGTTGATAAGCACACACCAAAAATTCAGATACTGAAGCCTCAAAGAATAGCTTGCCAAGTTCCTCATTTTCACCTGTTTTTCCTATCCTAACAGATTCGTTTGTCCAAAAGACAGTATAAGTCATATCAAACCATAAGCTTCAATTCTAATTAGTTTTTGGTTAATTAAAATTTTTAACTGGGTAGGATGTGTTATATTTTTTGTTATTAGGTGACACCCAGCCGTTTGTTTCAGTATAATAGCCAACTATGCGAGTCATCGAAACTAACTTATCTTATCACCTGTCTTGTAGTCAACACAATTTCCACGATTCACATCCTAAAAATGAAACGAAAGAGATAATGTTTGTTTGGTCTTCAATGTGTGTTTGTAAAACTAAATCTCAAACAGTTAATTCACTCAATCGAAATCATCGTAACCCCCCCTCCCCGATAAAGGCCAAACTTATCTTGTCATGTAAATAATAACCTAGTGAGTACTAGTCAGCTTTAATGAAATGTAAAGTGTTACTCCAGGACTGGCCTGTGTCAACACCTGAACTAAGGATAGGGAGTGAATTAGTCGAACGCGTTGACAACTTATCTTGGAAGTCTGATCAGCCCTAATGGGTTGGTGTCTGACGAAATCTCTGCACAGATTTAAAAAGCTCGTCTGGCTTTTGCCAACTTACGTCACCTATGGCGAAGACAAGATATTCGTCTATCAATTAAAGGACGAGTATACTGCGCAGCAGTTCGCTTTGTTCTACTTCACGGCTGTGAAACATGGCCATTAAGAGTAGAAGATACTCGTAAGTTACTGCTGGGATCACGGGGTAAGTAGTATTGAGGTTAGACACAGGGTATTAGGAAATGATGGTAAATCAGTTGATGAAGTCATGAGTCTTCATCGACTGAGATGGTTGGGCCACGTTTTACGTATGCCTGAACACCGATTACCAGTATTGGGGATGGTTGGAAGAGAGTTAGGGGCGGACAAACCAAAACGTGGCATCGGTTCTTGAACTCATTAACTTCTAATCTGAGCCATGTTGGTAGATGCAGACTACTTGGTTGGGGTCTGCGTGACTATCGTAACCAATGGTTGGGGGCTCTGGGTGACATGGTTCATAATCGATCACAATGACGTAGGTGTGTACACTCTTTGTCTTCCCTTAAACCATGAGAATAAAATTATTTTATACCTTTATTTCTACTAACTAATTCTTTCTTCCTGTATTATATCCTTATACACAATCTCTCTTTTATATATTACTACCATTGAAGTAACGAGTTCTATGAATTCGGTGTTCATCTTGTTGTGTCAATGAGATGTGGCAACTTGAACCGATGCATATGTGTGCCTGGTCCTACGTTGTAGCTGACTGACTTAGATGATTTTTTTGAAATATACTTGCATATTTATGTGTGTTAATAAGTGAAAAATGTTACATTTGTAATGTAAAACAATAGAGTGAGATTTGTATATATGGTAATAGTATGAGATAGTAACTCGAATAAATAATCTAAGTCGGTAAGATAGTAAGTTTTTCTTTTCTATTGAAAACAGTAGGATTAAGTAATCATATGTAAACTTTCAGTTATTCAAATTTCTTTATAGTTGGAAAAGCCTTTTTTGTAATATTTGGATATATATGTCCAAGAACACTTTTACTAATAGATTTCATCTACTTCTTCTGAACTTATCATCTACATAGACTACTTGTTTATATATATATATATATATATATCTTTAAAATATAAACTTTTATATAGTTGAGATCATGAGTCAGTTGAAGCTAGACCACCATGGAAAACCTGGAAGCACTGGACGGCCGTTTCGTCTTATTGTGGGTCTGTTGGGAGATATCAACTCACTGAAGACAATTAGTGAACGGTTGCTCAACTTCGTGGATTGGTTGAAGTTAGACATTAACACTATCGGATGCCGGCTCAGTGGTCTATCGGTTAAGTGCTCTGGCGCGAGACTGGTAGGTTCTGGGTTTGAATCTCGCGAGGCGAGATCGTGGATGCGCACTGCTGAGGAGTCCCACAATAGGACGGAACGGCCGTTCAATGCTTCCAGGTTTTCCGTGGTGGTCTAGCTTCAACTGACTCATGATCTCAACTATATAAAAGTTTATATTTTAAAGATATATATATATATATAATTGCTAAAATCTCCAAAAAAACCCTTCTGATATAAACTTTTACTTTTGTTTTAATCATTACAATAGGCTAATAAATTACATCAACATATCATTCATCAATTTTCATGTAGTTTAAAGAAACCTACATCTAATTTCTATTCCAAATATCTTTATCAATACAAATTAAAAAAACAAAATAAACTATTAACTGCTGCAGCTATTGATGCATGTAATTTGAAGTAAGTTTATTATGTATTTATCTAATTCAATTGTTTCATTATTTTTTCATTGATTCTATTTCTATAATTGTTTAAGTCTACTAGCATTACATATACTTGATATGTCTTGCTAATTGAACTCTATACTCCGATCCTAAGCTAATCTCATAACCCCCAAGCTAAAACTATACAGCAACTTGAACACGAGAGAAAAGGCTCAAAATGTGCGAGAAGCACTTTACTCCAGAGGTTCATTCATGTACAGAAAATATAGGATTTTTATAGTATTTCAGAAGTCCTTGGGTTTTCCTGAAAATTGTAGAATACTACTAAACATAGTATCAGTGTAGTAATCAGCCAATCAGAAACTCTACATGTGACTTTTCACTTTCGTGATGTTTCTAGCAAAACTTCTAGTCAAACGCTGATTGAATAAAATGCTTCTTAACGTTTTCTGAGCCTTTCTTGTCTATTGCGAGAAATTTTCACGATCATTCCAACGATACTCTTCTTATATTTTCAAATTCAATCAGATATTTCATTGTGTAAACTAAATGTGAGTAGTAAGCTTCTAGTGATTAGCACAGAAAGATAATATATATTCAACTTATTAATATATATATATATATATATATATATATATATATACTCGACTTAAGAAAATTAAGAGATTTTCAATCAATGGGATATATCTGTTTATATAGTTGAAATCATAAGTCAATTGTAGCTAGACCACCATGGAAAACCTGGAAGCACTGGACGGCCGTTTCGTCCTACTGTGGGACTCCTCAAAAGTGCTCATCCACGATCCCGCCTCGCGAGATTCAAACCCAGGACCTATAAGTCTCGCGCACGAGAGCTTAACCTCTAGAATCACTGAGCCAGCAACCAACGGTGGTCTAGCTTCAATTGACTCATGATGTCAACTATAAAATTACTAAAATCTCCACAAAAGCCCCTGCTGATATATCCGTTTACTCAGAAAGTCTAGTTAAGTCTTGACCAATAGCATACATTCGTTAGCATTTCTCACTTGTCATTTGGCTTTGACTTGATAGATCTGATTGGTTAAGCGTATCATAGCTTAAGTGGGAATTCTCATTCACATTCAGCCTTAAGTCTTAAGTCGGGTGATACTAACTAACTGTTCAAACCTATGTTAGAAAAATGTTTGCATCTATAACTCGTGATCTAAAGGACAACAAATAGTGAATGTATCTACTTCATTGTAACCGATTCTGAGTCATGTTATCCGATATCCTTAACCATAAATATGAAATGTCATACCTTTGTTTCGTTCTAGTTGGCACACATCAACGAGGTCTATTTTAAATCTTGAAAGGATTACTGGCCCCATGTAGGATAAGGAGAATTAGTGTCACTGGATGTCTCTGTAAAAATTTTATGATCTATACTTATAGTGTAATTTGTCAGTCAACAGTCATTCATTTAGATAATGACTAAAAATATTATAACCTTTTACTGTTCATTGTATATTTGGTATTTAGTTCTTTATCAACAACAGTCTGATCCGATCATATTTCCTGATCTTTGTAATATAGTTAGTAATAATTTAATGGCCCTATATCTGACTCCGATATGATCGTTTCTGATTGCTTGTTATCGAAATATACATCCTGGATATCCTCGTATACTTCATCGACTTAAATCGCGTTGGTGAATAACGGAATTAAATAAGTTGGATACGAAAATGGATTTTTGAATACATATATTTTGTACACTCACTCATCCGGACAGGAAATGAGGGGAATAAAGCGAAGAAAAATGACGCGTGGTGGAGATGGTGTGTAAGCCAACTTCGTTTGGTCAAGCATTAATCAATATTTATAGCCAGATAAAAATAAGTTACAGACATGTGATGAATAGGATAAGAAGTGTACACACACACACGCCCATATAAAAACAGTCAAGGTTGATAAGTGAATAATTAACAAGGTCAAGAAGTCACTCAAGGAGAATGGATAAATTAGCCTGTCCAGAAGCTAAAATAAGGTATATGGGCTTAACATAGTTACCGAAACTACAATAATAATAACAGTAATGGTGAAAATAATCCATAAATTAAACGCCTGATCCATGTTACACAACATCGGTTTATCAGTAGTTAGTTGCTCTGGCTTTTATTTGATAAAAAACTTCCACTCTCCAGCTGCTGGTTATATAGGTGTCGGATTTTTTTATTTGAAGTTATGTGTCCTTCCATCGTGGGACGATCGAACTATTCGGACAGACAAATAACTTTTGCATTGTGATAGTTTTTTTTACCCTAGAAAGAGATTTCAGTAATGCCTTAAAACCGATTTCATTGTTCGATTAAAAAATAACTATATGGTTAGTGAGTAAACTTTATGACAGATAAGTTGTAGTGGTTGTAATCGACTACCAGTTGGACCATTAATTCATGATTGTGCAACAATTTGTTTCATTTTGACATGCCAATTGTTATTTTTACTGTGTACTGACAACAGATATAAATGAACATTCTTTTGTATTCAACTAAGGAGTCTAATCTTTCATAGTGTATTTTAATAATGTTGTTCGTTTTTATTTATTTTGAACAACTGAATCTTATTGTATTGAGTGGTCACTCGAGTCTGATACTGATACATACGTGAACCCGATTGGCTACTTTGATGAGAAAACCAAGAGTGAGTAAGAAGCTACCAAGACATGGCATCAGTCCATGAGTAAACTGACTATTGGACTGAAGTATGCAGGTAGGTGCAGACTGCATGGTTAGGGTCAGTGTGATTATCGTAACTAATAGTTAGAAACAGTGAATGACGGCTCAAAATCGTCCGCGATGGTACGGATCCATCCACTCTATCTTTTTTTAGTTCCTAAGTTTCTAAACCCTTCATAAATCTTTTTACAAATTCACTAATCTATATTTTCTCAAATATTATCTTGGATACTTAGTCTTCTCTCTTGCCATTAATTATTGTTTCTGCCTCTAATACTCTGGGATTTATCTTGACATCTCGTCTCGCAGTCCGAATGTAGTATGGCATTTTGAACTGATGTACACATTTTCCAGATTTTATGTTGGATATGGTTAACTGACTGAATAAGAAGCGAACCCGAATTGAAATGTATTCACAAACTCATATATATCTGTTTCCTTTAGATTATTAAGCCAAATCTTGACCGGTAGCATGAATCCGTTAGCAGCATCTCTCATTTATTATTTGACCTTAAATCAATATATCTAACTGACCCAGGCTATGAGATGCAACAAATATATTTGTGTTATGAATTAGCCTTTTATGAATTGTGACGAAAAGTCATTGAGTGATTGTCAAACTAATGGATAACGTGCACATAATGATTGATAATATGTAATAATACACTATAGCCAAGTGATGGCTGCTTATGCGATTGCATTGTTCCAAACACCTCAGTTAATGAAAATCTACTAAATCGTTAACTTATTTGGCATCTTTATTTAGTACGTAACTCACTCGATGGTTTCAGTATACATGATCAACGCTTCGAGGTCGTTTGTCATCAAATACTAGTTCATATAACGGGATAAAAGGTGACATAATTTCTGGTCAGTTGATTTTCTTATCACTTCTACATAAATTTCGTCCTGCGTGACAGGTGTGAACTCTGGTTAAATGTGACGTTATTTCTGGTCAATATTTTCGTTTCGATCCAACATGAACTCCGTTCAATATAAAAGATGTGAACCCTCGTCAAGGGTGACATTTATATTCCTCGTGTCAGCTCAGGTGAACTACAAGCAGTGTGTGTTTTTTATAGTAACTTGGTGTATTTTTACCTGTATTCCATATTGTTGTATGTAAAATTCTGTGTATAAATGAGTATGTATTTGCTCAAGGACGACTTATATTAGCGACGTGTTTGGGGACGCGATTTTAAAGAGTCAATAAGACTTTATTCGCACCAGTCTTTCGTGTTCTTACTTTGGGTTGCGCGAATTACAATGTTTCCTGATTGTCAAGTATTAGAAATAGGACTGAAAATTCAACAATAGAGACATAGACACAACATTATTGACCTGTGGATATCCTTTAATTTTTAAAACGTTAATAAAAGTAGGATAATAATTTAAAAAAAACTATAATACAGCGGAATTAAGTCGTGTCAAGAATAACACAATGATTATCAATGTCAACTGATGCTAGTCACACAGTACCGTAAATTCGTCCAATTCAAAAGAAAAAAAATATGAATAACTGCGTGCCAAAACCGTTGGTCTAAGTGCGATACGCTCTCCATAAGGCTTTGAAAATCCTGGATTCGACATCCTCTGGACTCGTCAGTTCGCACTTTTAAAACGTTACCACGTTCCAATGTTTGTCACACTAAAGTCAGTCCACCACGTAATCTTTCAGTCGAACAATATCCACAAAGTACGCATCCTAATAATAATAGAAACAATCATTTAAATTTGAAGCCATGTACAAGTGTATGTACTAGTTGATAAGGCAGATTTGTTGCCCGAAAACTAATGATACAGTTTACCAGTTCGAATCTCATTTGATTTGTTTAGACCCCCCAAAAAACAATCAACCAACATTACAAACAGGATTTAATTTTGCGGATCTTAAATTTAAAAAAAAGTTACTAACACAATAACAAGTCAATGAGAATTGGTTTAAATGTTCAATCTTAAATTCAATCTTTTGAAAAATACCATGTAAACATAATGTAGTGCTCTCGTTAGAAAGTTATACTTACTGAATACTATCCTGAAATATAAATTACCTGAATATATATCTGATGAAATGGACTCATCAAACCTACCAGTTTATTCAAGCTGAATGGTAAATAAGAGATACTGATGGGTTCATTCTGCTTTTCAAGGTTTAGATTCATTATCTGAGTTTTATTTATTTATTTAAACACATAAATATTGGTACAAAAAAGCACTAGATAAATATGCGCCTCACAAATCTCATTCGATTTGTGTGAGGGCTGTGATACTGCCCAGGTGCCCAGACTGAAGCAGGTGGTTTTCTTAGGGACCCACACCCCGAGCCTTTCACCTAAAGGTCTAGTCCACAAGGCAGTGGAGCATCGTGAGGAGATGCAGTCCCATGGTAGCCGGTGATGAATGATTGATTCGTACGCCATTTGTTCCTTCAGGATACTGGAGCCCATGTGCACCATTGGTTTGGAATCAGGGTTTTCCAACTCCCCTAGGTGGATCCTCCACATCCACCAACCCGGTTAAAGCACCGGAAATTCGCTTTTCGTCCTCTCACTTTTGTGAAGAACACCCCCGCCACGAGAAGGCAGTGAGTAGGACTTCCCTGTCAGAGGCTATATATTCGCGTGGCCATATGAGAGCATTTCGAGAGGGAGGGCAGACTCTCCACTCTCTCGTCTGTACCAGGGCATTATCTGAGAGAAAGACAGGTACGTTGTTGGTTGGAGATCTGGCTTAATTTTCTTAGGGAAACATGTCTATGTTAAATGGATGAGTTTATGTATATGTTTTAATTCTTGTCAACCAATAAAAGCTTCCTACGTACCCTTAGCATTCTCACTCAAGCAGCTGGTTGGGTTCGCTTATAGGGAATTGTATATATCAGTATCAGATAAGGGCGATTTCCAAACTCAAATTAAAGGATATGACCACAAGTCGATAAGAAAATAATTAGCGTTTTTTTGATACAACCCTAGAATTTGATCCCTTAAAAGAATCATATCTAAGCATTGTGTTACTGTTACTTAAAAGTTATACTTGTTGAATACTATATAAATAAGTACATATTCCTTTTGGTATAATAATTCACTTCAAAGAAAAAATTATAATTTCTAGGTCCAACCAATTCATAAATAAGAATAACCACTTACGGAAGATATTAATAAGCGAATGAATATATTGGACTTATTTGTCTCTCAATTTATTGATGTTATTTTCTTCGGGTTATTTGGAAATTATATGTATGTTTAAGCGAGATAAGACATGTGTTCATGAATTTGTAACTTGTCCATTTCTCAAAATCTTCAGTACGTAAGCGGATCTTGAAGTATTTTTCCGTTCATTATTTGGTAAGTGTGTACTGCATACAAGAGCATAATTTCCACTGAGGATTTTATTTCAAGTTTTAACTTCCACTTTGTTTTTCTTCTTTTATCCGGCAAGTTGGAATGCGCTACAGTAGCATTTTCATGAAAGACATTTGTCAATTGTTTCGGATGATTAAAATGAAATCCTTAGTAAAAATTACACTTTTATATACAGCGCTGATGTTCAAATTAAAAAAAAATCCTCGGAAATACTAGATATTTCACTTTTATTGATCACTGAAGAAAGGATGGTTAGCCTAAATACCGTTTAAGTATAGGAGAGAGTTGAAGGAGAGGTGTTTCCTGATCTTTAGTAATTTTTAGATTTATGTTAATTCGTTTTTAGAATTAGAGTTAAATTACCTAATTTATAAACATATTATTATTATCGGTAAAGAAAACGAAATACTTACATTTTTGTAAATAGAAACTCCAGTTAAGCTTACACAATGGTTTCTTGATTGTAGGTTCAAATTAAAGTATTTTATAATTGAAAGCATGAGTCAATTGAAGCTAGACCACCAAGGAAAACCTGGAAAACTGAACGGCCGTATCGTCCTATTGCGGAACTCCTCAGCAGTGCGTATCCACGATCCCGCCTCACGAGATTCAAACTCAGGACATATCAGTCTCGCACCACATCACTTAACCGATAGACCAATGAGCCGGCATCCGATGGTGTTAAAGTCTAACTTCAACCAATCCACGAAGTTTGAGCAACCGTTCACCAATTGTCTTCAGTGAGTTCCTATCTCACAACAGACGTGGTTGAACTCCATTGGTTACTGCTTCTCACTAAAACTCCAGAAAGTACCTCTTGAAGTCAGTCACTAGTGAGCATACGATTATCCACAAAACCCCTTCTGATAATATATTTTAATTATTAAAATACGTTTACGTAGAGTATGTTAATATATTAAAACTTAAATTGATTAGGTGCCTAATAGTACATCAGTATTTTGTTATCTGATGTGTAATGGCACAAATTATTCAGTGTAAATAATCATGTTTACTAATTTTCTTGAAAACAATAGATATGTACTATGTCACTAATTAAATAAACATTTATATGTATGTTTACTCTAAGGTTATAATACAAAATCCATATGATTTCTCTTTCGGGTCATATTAGCCATTGTATGGTGGTCATAAACAGACTTTCTATACCTTTCGGATATTAGTGATTGCAATGTGTGTTCTTAGAGCATTTCTAACTTTGTACTCATTGTTTCAAACAATTGAATAATATCCTAAAATTGTATTGTATTCCCAGTTACTAATTATTTCAGGAACATAATTAATTGATTCAATTCAGTGACAAAGTACTTAACAGTAGTTCACATGTTATTTTAGGTGTAGTTATACTACGTGCATGCTTAAAACAGTGGTTATTGCGATGTTTGAACATGTAATGTGTTGGTTAAAAGTTGAGTCATTTATCTGTAATGCTTACTGCTCAATAGTATTAGCAAACATCTACTAACATGTTAATTTTCTTAGTATGAGTTTGTAGCTTCCCGTTGTTGTTATTCAGGGCTACAATTGATAAGTCTCTGATGGAGTATATGGATCTTGAGCAGATTACCTAGTTATAACCACTTAGCTACGAGCTCTAATAAACTTGGGTTGTGACCAACAGTGAAATACAAAATGTCCGTTTCGTCCTACTTGGAAATCATCAGCTTTACGTCCATGACGATTCAGACATATATTTTGCAGCAAATAGTAACGCGTTAACCATTGAGTTACTTAGTTCTGATAATTATTAACTTATTCAGTCGGTATGATATTTATGTCACTATTAGTAAGGATTTGAGTTCAGTAGATGACTGATTAAACGTTTGAAGCAAAAGGTACTGTATTTAAGTTCCGATGTAAACATTAACACTGTAATGCGGATATATTCATCTGTTCAATCCCATCCCACTACTAGACACAATTCAACTTGACTAAAAAAATTTATTACTAGGTTGTCGAAATTGCTTGAATTTTATAGAAATCATGAACTGATCTAAGTTAAACTACTATTGAAAGCATTGAACAGTCGTTTCGTTCTAGTATGAAACATCTCAGCAGTGTACAATCACGATTCTGCGTGTGAGAATCAGTTCATGATTCCTATAATAAAAAATAAATAAACTTTCTAAGCAAAGATGGACAGTGGCTAGCAGTGGAATCCATGTCGCGCGTTTCGTCCTATTTTTTGGACTCGTCAGCTGGATGTACCTGCATCACAGAGTTGACGTTCCACTATCCATCTTTGCTTATAATGCTTGTGAATTAAGGCTATATCGAGGCAATACCCACAGTATGCACATATGCCAATAGGAGACTGACAAGTGCCAGTCCTAAACATCAGTGGGAAGATTCAAAAAAACAATACCAAGTGAAATAAACTTTATATTTTAAATTGTTCACTGTAATTTATTATAAATCAAATTGGTGTTGTCCAATTCTAATATTTTTTTTGTTTTAAGACCGGGTGATAATGTATTAGAAATTGGATTTGGACAAGGTGATGGTATTCAATTAGCTGTTGAATATGTTGCACCTATTACAGTTAATCATTGGAAATCTTCACGAATTAAATTTATATTAGAAAATGTTATTTCAACATCAACTATTCAATCGAATAAATTTAAAAATGATGGTCATGTTTATGGTATTGAAATTTCGGAATATATGCTACAAAAAGCTAGTAGGTAAATTTATTTTTTAAATTTCTATATGTATATTATCATTGCGATATTACATAATCAATTAATTTGTACTGATATTAGATACTTATCTATACTTGAATAGTTGAAAACGTGAGTCAATTGAAGTTAGACCACCATGGAAAACCTGGAAGCACTGGACGGCCTTTTCGTCTTATTGTGGGACTCCTCAGCAGTGCGCATCAGCGATCCCGCCTAGCGAGCGAGATTCGAACCCAGGACCTACCAGTCTCGCGCCAGAGCACTTAACCGATAGACTACTGAGCCGGCATCCAACGGTGCTAATTTCTAACTTCAGCCAATCCACGAAGTTTGAGCGACCGTTCACCAATTGTCTTCAGTGAGTTGTTATCTTACTTCACTTATCTATACACTAGGTTATCCGATTTCTTACTGTTATGACTTTATAAAAAATTGGGAGGCCGTATCCAATTTGTTATGATTTTATGTCCCGCTTTTATCACTTGAATTATCCGCCAATCGAAATACTAGTTGTCTAATCTTAATACTGTGCCAAATCAATGGCGTTCGACCAGTATGGGCAGTCTAGTGTCCTCATTGGTACCTTGTCTGCCTAGCCCTTCCAATTGAGTCCAGAACACCAATTAGAGTTTCCTCCATGCGAATCATTTATTTCAATCACACTTGGTTTATATACCAGACAGACAGACCGTATCACATCATAAAATAGAAAATAATATTTGTACAAGATTAAGCCAAATGTGGCTGTGAACGTGGGGTACAATAATCAATAAACTGAATATAATTTAGGGACAGTAATTCGTATAATAATAATCCATAGATGAAAATGATGCTTACAATAAGATGAATATACATAGAATAAATCTAATCACTCAATAGTTAAACAAGAATATATATAGAATAATCGTCCATTAATAGTTCCTAGAAGTCACCTCTACTTACGTCTTCACTAGAATATAACACAGTATGAATTGTTCATTAGCATTACTATATATCATCAGTAATGTTATCTTATACTTAAAAGTCTACTACATATTTGGGTACATAATTTGTTTTGTTCCTATATATATATATATATATATATATATATTGTGTACATTGTGTGAAAGACAAATTGATCATTATTGGATGATGATTCTGCTCGATTACTCAGAAATGCCAACTATTATTTACCGAATCAGTGGTTCGAAAAAATTAAGCAGTCATCGCATGACCTAAGAGTTCTCGGTTCGATTCCTAGATATACAGCTCAGGAGCAGTGGCCCCATATTAGGACGTATTAACTATCTACTGCTTTCTGGTTTTTAATGATTATCTGACTGAGTTTGGTTTGTAATGAAAACTTAAATATTCCGAGAGACATTATTAAAACATTAAAGCTTATAGATCTTACCTTAATACCTGGATACCTCTATTTGAAAAAGGTATATATATTTCTTTGTTACATCTAAAGAGTTGTTAGGCTAGTAAAGTTTGATTTTGGTATTCTATAAATTTCTAATTAGATAACATAAACCTCACTGATTGTATAACATGAAGACAATTCACACTTGACGGAACAAATGATTAAGGTCTAATGCCGTTAGAAATACTGTTAACGCAATCTCAGTCAGTC
>NC_031500.1:12160355-12243535 GCF_000237925.1 Schistosoma mansoni | reverse complement strand
ATGTTATCTAATTAGAAATTTATAGAATACGCAATCTAATGGTTATTAATCCGCATGTTGTATAATAGATAAATCCTATTCTGAAATGATCAGTTCAATACGAAGATTTCTTAATGTACAACTAATTGTGTAGTATTCCTTGTCAAATATTCCATATCCGTTATAAGACAAAAAACTTCACTACCATATCATAGCGCTTAAATACTAATGACAGTAAAGGTAATGCAACTGTTTTTACTGAGTATACGTCTATATATAATAGTTTTTGAACCATACATTCACGTAACAGCCATTGATACTACTCGCATTGAGAGGTATGGTTTGGAATCTGAAGTTAGACAGTTGAAAGTCTAGTGCTCTGACCAATATATCCCTGGTCTACTATCATGAAAGTTAATTAATAATAACGAATAATAGGTATTTTCATAGTTGAAAGCGTGAGTCAATCAAAGCTAGACCACCATGGAAAACCTGGAAGCACATGGTGGTCTAGCTTCAATTGACTCACGCTTTCAACTATGAAAATACTAAATCTTCACAAAACCCCTTCTGATGAATAATAGGTAATTATAGATCAACTGTAAGTGAAATAAATATTAGTATCAGACGCAGAAGTCATCCCATATATATTTAGCTTAAATAAAACGATTATATTCAAATTTCACCCATAAAAAAGATTCTTTCACTATTCAGCTGTATTTCTATTGTCTAATTAAGTGAAAGTTTTATAACTAATAAAAATGTTTCTAGGTTACTGTGGAAAGTTTATAGAAATTGTTGAGTTTCATAGTTTACATCAACAGACTGATCTTAGCAAAACAATCATTGAAAACCAGGAAGCCCTGAACATCTGTTTTGTCTTACTATCTTCCACCATTTTGCCATATTACACAATCATCACTCATTGCGATTGCTGAAAATTATCCTGCGTATTCCATCCTTGATGAGTATCGTGGATACACATTGCTGAATAGTTCCACGCAAGAGGGAAACAGCTGTCCAATGCTTTATGATTACTTAACAACAATCAGTCCATAATGTAAACTTTCAATCTATGTATGACTGATGAACTTAATTACCAACAAAATATGAAATTTATAAACTCTTGAATAGAATAATATTTTTCTAATGTTATATCATTTATGTGTTAATCATAATTCATTATTTCAGGAAACTATGGCCCCTTACTAAAACTGATTGTATTGACTTACAATTAAGAAGTGTACATCATCTTGATTATCCGCCATCTTCAATCAATGCTTGTTTTCATGTGAATTGTTTTTATTTCTGGCCTTCTTTAACGTATTGTTTACAAAAAATTTGGAGAGTTCTACGTCCTAATGGACGTCTTGTAACTACTTTTCAAATAAATCAATTAATTGATTTAAATCAACGTGGATGGTTTCAATATGGTAATCCTGATCCTTTAATTTATGTGATGGCATTAGAAACATGTGGATTTAATCAAATTGATTGGTTAAAACAACAAACAAAATTCAATTTAAATGAAGCATATGATTGTATTATAGCTCACAAGCCATCTATACCATTATTAAGTGCTTCAATCTCATAGTATGTATATTCCCTCACACTGTTCATATCATGATTTATACATTATATATATACATTTATAGGCTTGAGTTTTTTGTCTTTGATATTAAGGACTGGGTTTCACCATTCTCCGCTAGTGCATGTATCACTGAACAGATTGCTTCAATATTGTCATTTAGTCCCAAGTTTTTACTAAAGTTAAATGATGGCTAGCAATGAAATCCAAAAAGTTTATTTCGTTTTCTTTGAGAATCATAAGCTGGATATATCTCCATACGAATGTTGATGTCAACAATGAGACTGGAACGCAATATCTTTCTCTTCAAATGTTAATGTGCTACCTATTAAGCTATCGAGTCCAAATAAATACTGCCCTGCACAACGAGTATGAATGTTTTTTTGCAAGGGTCTACATTTCCTCATTTTTTTCAATGTTAAAAACTGGGTTCGCATCTCAATATGGACGGACATTAATAGTAAAATATAGGTGAATCCAGCCGAAGGATCCTAAACAGAAATAAACGAACGTCCTAGATTCCACTACTAGTCACAATCCAGTCTTACTATACTTTCTTATTTGATTCTTGAACTTAGTTCGACCACACATTTGATAAGTGATTTGCGTAGACATGGGTTCGAATCCTACGTGAGGCCTTAGTTGTTTCAGAATCCTAAATATGGCTTCCTAACAAAATGCCAACTAGTTCGGCGTTTGGATCTAAAATTTTCGCCTAACCACTTCCTTCCATTTTACAGTTTAAACAGAACTAAACTAATTATTGATCATTAGAGAACGTGTTTATCAGAATACATGATTTCCAGGATAGTTTTTAGAATTTAAGGGCTTTTACTTCATTTATCTAATGTCTATATTCACAATTATTTTGGATAGTGGGTTTTTGTTTTTCGTTTATTGATAAAATGACCTGATGAATTGGACGGAATCATATTTAGTATAGAAGTTGACCTTAGTTAACAAGGAAAACTGCTTCACTGGAAATATATATATATATATAACCAAATTCTAACTATTCACTATCTGTTCCTTTTTGTATCCAAAACTCAGTCTCTATTGATAATGGATATTGTAATTGTTTAAGTATTCATATTAAAAAAGAATTTTATGTATGGTTACATGATCTATGCTAAATAAAGTTTTCAGATCATTGTCAGTCAAATGGAGGTAAAGAGAGAAATTATTGGTGAAAACCATTTTGATTTATTATTTTTGTCCATAACTACTTATTGGATAGAACTCGACAATTTTAGTAGTAACAGTAGTAGTTGTGGTAATATTAGTAGTGGTAGTGCCCCCAAATGCCCTGGTACAGCCGAGAGTGGGGAGAGTCCGCTCTCCCTCTCGAAATGCTCTCACATGGCCAGCGAATATATAGCCTCTGACAGGGAAGTCCTACTCACTGCCTTCTCGTGGTGGGGGTGTTGTTTACGAAATTGAGAGGACGAAAAGCGAATGTCCGTCGCTTTAACCGGGTTGGTGGACAAGGCGAGTCCACCTAGGGGAGTTGGAAAACCCTGATTCCAAACCAATGGTGCACATGGGCTCCAGTATCGTGACGGAACGAATGGCGTATGAACCTATTGTTGGTCACCGGCTACCATGGGACTGCATCTCCTCACAATGCTCCACTGCCTTGTGGACTAGACCTTCAGGTCAAAGGCTCGGGGTATGGCCCCCTAAGAAAACCACCTGCTTCAGTTTGGGGACCTGGGCAGTATCACAACCCTCACACAAATCAAATGAGATTTGTGTGACGCATATTTATCTGGTGCTTCCTTGTACCAATATTTATGTGTTTAAATAAATAATAAATAAATAAATAGTATTGGTAATAGACGTAACAATCTTAGTAGCCTTAGTAGTAGTTATATTATTAGTCGTAGCAGGAAGAGTAGGCTTAGTAGTCGTAGATTTCGTAGTAATCGTCGTAGACCTGGCAGCCATACAAGTGGTGTGGGCTACTTTTATCCGCATAAGTAGTACACAACGATAGTCAGGAATAGAATGTATTTCAGTAGAAGATCGAGAAAGCAAGAACGGAAACAGAAAGCAATTGGTATGAAAATGCAGGAACAATGAAGTCTGAGACGATTGACCGATATTTGCAAAAGGAACAGTCAAGTTTGAGACAATTGATTGACATTTTGCAAAATAAGTATTTACTGTATGGTTCTCAGATTTTACTAAGACGTTTCATAATTTTGAGTTCAAATACTTTCTATTGTCCCCACTGGTGTTTGTGTTCACTACAGTAGTAGTAGTCGTTGTGTTCTTAGTAATAATGGTATGCGTAGCTGTCATAGCAGCAGTAATAGTAGTATTTGTAGCATCAAGTGGAAGTAGGAAGCCTGGGAGCAGAAGATTGAGAAGACTGAAATGAAGTGGAGAGAAAAAACCGGAAGCGATCAAGATAACAACAAGACTGAAGGAACAATGAAGTTTGCGAGAAACGTTTCAGAAATTATGTGCAAATAATGCACTTAATGTATGATTTTCACATTTTACTAAACCACTGTGTGATTTCGCATTAAACTATAAGTTAGTCTCTCCTACCAAGTAGTATTGGTAATAGTAGTGAGTTGTTTTCACAAACTTCATTGTTCCTTCAGTTTTGTTGTTATCTTGATTGCTTTCAGTTTTCTCAATCTTTTGCTTCCAGGCTTTCTGCTTCCTCTTGGTGCTACATATTACTTATATCTGTCAACATAAGTAGCATACACCACTGTAGTAATTGCAGTGGTGGTAGTAGGCGTAGTAGTGATCGTAACAGTTCCAATATTATTAGTAGTCATTATATTCGCAGTAGTAGGATGAGTCCTAGGTGTCGTAGTATTCAATGTAGACCTAGTAGTCATACTAGTTGTTGTTGTTGTAGTATAATTGGGAATAAAGTATCGATAGATTGGTTGCTATCGAAACTTCAGACTTACCTTCATTTTATAAATTATTGTTAAATAATGGATCATCTATTTTGTAGTCCATTTGGATCAACAATTCCATTTCATCTATATAAATAGAATTATCTGTTTTATTTCGAAAGACGATACAGTATGTTTTCAAACGTCGAGTTATGATGAAATTCGTACTCAATAGGAAAGGTAGGCAGTAGTATTAAAACGTCAGATGAATTACGTAGTAATAATTGGTTGATGGATATTTAATTATAAATTTAGATACTTGTATCAGCGCTAACCTCAAAATAATTGTTTAAGCAATAATTTTCATTGTATTTGATTGTAAATGGGAAATAATTTTCTGTTAATTGTCAAACTTAGATTTTATACTATTATGGTCAAAGAAAAAGTTCACGTTAATGCAAACGTTTAGTCGGATTACGGTTAACATAAGGAAAATACCTCATCATAAGCTACGAATCTCTATTAATCTATTGCTCGTAATAATCTAATAGAAAACTAAATTTTATTCATATCGTTAACTCAGTAATGATTCTACACATTTCTAAGTCTTTTCCTCTCTGCAATTACGCGAATGGTAGTGGGAGAAAAACTGGAGCTCATTTTTTCCTGGACTAAGGAATATTACAACAAGACATTTAAATGCATAGCAATTTCCAATTAGAACCTTATCTAACGTTACTGTAATAGAAAACAATATAGTTAACCCATATGTCTGGTTTTGTTTTGTACCAAGAGAATTTTCAACATAGAAAATCATTGTTAGCATTTTCATTTAATAAACGTGTCCCGTTTTATTTCAGCGTTTGGAATTATTTTCGCATACGCAAATTTTCTAACAAAACAGGGTTGAATAACACAGGGGATATAAGAGGGAAACGCTAATAAATCTACTGCTGTACGAAACGGAAGTTTATACTGATTAGGTTTTGTTGTATCCTGCTATTTTAATCGGTATTAAATCATTTTTGTACCCATAATTTATCATGTCAAATATTACTGGGTTACGATAAAGATAATTATGTTTGTTAATTCTAAATTACTAAGTTAATCAAATAAGACTTACTGCATAATTTTGCATTCCTTAATTAAAAAGGAAGGGATTACTGAGATACATGCTAGGTCAGTTTACTTAAATGTCTTAACTAATAAAAGAAAATAAAGTAGTCAAGTCTGTAGATCGCTTAGCTTATTATGAAAGTCATATTGACCTTGGTTAGTTAGTTGCTGACACTCGCTTAGTCTTACCAACCTGTTCTGCCTGACATAATTGGGATTATATCACCTGAACTACACTTGGGTCTGTATGCGTTTAATGTTGTTAAGCCCTTCAATAAGTCAGTTGACATTGTCATTCGTACAGCAACCATTTACCTATATCTTTTTATTATTATGTTTGCATCAACATGTATGGTACATTTTACAAACATACTAGCTTAAATGTTAGTTGTTTAGATTGCTGGGTGGTTCATCCACTTTCTTATATATATGTGCTTAAATCTTGTCGATTTCTGCTTGTATTCACCTTGTAACCTTGTGACCTGCGCTGTTCGATAATAAACCATGGTCAACACTTCATATCCTGAAATTTATATACCGTCATGAGTTATCTAATAGCGGCTATCAGGACAAGTAATATACTAAATGTTAGGAGTCATCTCAAAGATATTCAACTACAAGATGTCTAATTATCAAAGTTCAACTAAACATGACTCTGAGTACAAGTCGTTAGTGATTTTTGTTTAGCTGTTTCAAAACCATTTATACAATTTAGAGGAACTCCATCAACTAAAAAATTACTTCTTGGTTCCATATTTAACTTTATCTCTTATTATGAACTACCCTTGTTCACTTATTTCTCATCATATTCCTTTTCCCTTATTGATGTACTTGCAATATCTTTTTACTCAGCTCATATATATTCTGGTCTCCAACTGTACCAAGATTTATGTATTAAGTGGTCATCTCATTCTGTATCTTGTCTGTGAAAGTAAAAGACATGAGTAATATAAGTTGTTGTAATCAGTTTTTTATAATAACTATGGTAGAAAATTCTAATCACAAAATTCCACGTTGTTATTGACTGACTAATCACAAAATACCATAAGTCTATCTGAATTATTGATTGAGTGTTGTGAACGTAGTCAACAGAAAACCCTGGACCTAGGTTCCGTGCTACTTGACACTCGTCAGTAAGGTGTATCTATAGTGTCGAGGGACGTCCATGGTTTCCTATCGATTACCTCCAACTGCCACCTTACATTTCAACATAGTGCACGCGATGTCGAGTCACCCAGACTGGCGGCCACATTACAAATCGATCGGTAGAATTCGTTCTGCACTAAGAATGATCTGACACACATGACATTGGTCACTATCCAGTGATCAGTCGATTGTCAAATGTTGGGCATTTTTCCAACTGAAGATGTTCACTAATAAGGAATAAATAACCACCAATTGCGAAAAGTTTTGCACAGGTCCATCCACCTCTCTCTTCTGAAGAGCTATGTTGGGTAAAGTTCAGAAATTCTAATGAGTCAAACTAAAGCATAACGCCCGTTTATGAAGTTGACTATTTTGCTGGGCCGGTAGGTGCATACTTCCTTATTAGGAGGTACCATATAACCTTAGACAATGTCAGGAAACCCTTGGTGACATGATTTAGTCTATCGCAGCGGCGCATTAGAAGATAATGTTTGTCTTCTTTCATATTATGAACTTAATCCAACTACATGATTTTTATTCTTCAGTTTAATTTGTTTTTTCCGAATTATATCTCTTAAGTTTATATCCTAACTGGAATTAATACTATTTCCTTCCTTCAGTAGCTATTAGGTTGACTTTTTTTATAGCTGTGATGTACCGTGTAGCAGTTTCAACTAATATGCATTTTCTCTAGAGCTCAAGTTATTTATGACTTACTGATTCTCGTCTATTTCGAAAACTTACAAGACTTGTATATATATATATCGACAATAAGTGCTTCCATAAAACCCTCTGTGAGAATGAGTTACAACCAGTTGCAGAAGACTCCAAATAGTAGTAAAGCTCCCAAGTTAGTATTACCGATGGTCATTTAAGAACAAGGACATGGTGCCTTTGCACATCAATGGTATTCTAGTTATCTTATAGACATCCAGTGTAGGATCTGATTTCCTATAATTCGTGCGAGTGCATGAGAGGAAACAGACGCACATTAGATGTATATACAGCATCAACGGTGGCATAAAACAAAGCAGTCAAAACTAGTAAAGTCATGGGATAGATTATATATAGTTTTTAAGTTTTCTTAGCAGTAATATTTAAGTTTTTCACCTCTGCAAACAACTTGCGGCTTTGGAAACTGATACTAGTAGTTTGTTTAGTTATCCTTTGTCTTTTTCAAAACCATCCTTACCTTTCCCGATGTTACACGGAAGTAGGTAATAACTAGAAAAAAAAAGATTTTCCACAGCCATAAAATTATTTAAAGCTGAATACTGTGCGATGTACTCTTCCGTCAACAAGAAACGGACACCTCTTTATTTTCATATATGATGAGACTTATTGAGTGACAAAAAACTCTTTACCTGTATCAAGATTTAGTTTGCCACCAGTCTCACGAAAAACGAACTGGTAATGCGCTCAACTGTTTTTCATATCACTAGTGACCTGGAATCTAATGCAAATTTACCCTGATGAAACGTCGCTCATTTATGGCTAGTTAGCGGAGTTCTCGCACTTCCACATTGTTACATACGGCTTTAAAAAGATTGGGTTTGTCAGAATTTTTGTCAAACTGGTTTACGTTGTTAGAGTACTGTTGATGAGTAATAAATATCATTTCTTATACCTCGACCATATTATAAATACTTATCATCTAATGCTGTCATCACTCATTAAGACCAGAGCGAAATTGGACCAACAGGTAGGGAAGAAAACGAGTCACAGCTATAAAACAGACTACTAGTTAACGTAAGGGGCGACACAATATCACTTAACAAAAACGCAGTGGAAGCGTAGGGCCGGTGAAGTGTCACGACCCGTACCGAATCATCCAGCAGCAGGGTCACTGGATATCAAACGTTCACCGGTCTGTGTCAAGGTCGTGGATAACTAACAGGCATCAATTGGTTTCACACCATGGAATGACGCATGCGGTGGTGGTCGTTCTCTAGTCCTTGTACCTACTCTCACTAATATATTCTGTGGTAACATCTTTTGTGTTGTGCGGTCATCAGAGTTACCTGGATTAGACGAAAAGGTGGTCTACGTCAAGAACTAACTGTGAGGTTTGGATTCGACGTTAGCTGGCTGGTTACTCAATTACCGTCTAACTCAAGTAGGCCCTCAATCATTCGACGTTGGTCATCTACGTTGGCAACCGACAAAAGAATAGGCTAAACACTTGCAAAAGAAATGTAATAAGTAAACAACATTTAAATCAGAGAATTATGCTCTAAATAAAAAACATCTTATGAAGCTGTTGCTTTAGGTCTTTGGGATTTAGAGGAAATAGAGTAATAGAAACTTCTCTTAGTCTGCATAAAATTTGCAAGTTTTACACGGAAATGCTTCTAGTGGGGTATGACGAAAAATTAATCATTTACATTGATGATTATGAGAGGAATAACTATATGATGATCACAATTGACACGAAAAAACTGAGCTTCATATAAATGCATTAGAACTGTGATGAGATACGTTGACAACAGGCAGAAGATATGCGATGATTACTGATGAATTTTAAAGCACTCTAATTGGCTGAAAAGGATATAACTTAATGGGCAAAACTAACCTCCCATTCACGTTGGAGAATGCGAATGGTATCTCGATGCAATATCGGTCCGAAAAGAGGGTTGACTTGAGCCATGGATGACATCAGCCAACTGAAATATATGATAATGAGGGTCAAAAACAAGTTACAAGAGGTAGCAAAATACTGAAGAGGTTGCAAGCATCAGTTGAATCAACCTAGAAGTTTCTTATCAGCCTTCAACAAATCGCTTACGGTCTGTTAGGACCTTTGGGGACTATAAGAGGTCCTCCACAGCCAACAAGCAGCCAGAAAACAGTCATTACTGTTAATGGAACTTCGTAACCCATTTCCAAAAGACCTTAAATGTGCGCCTCAAGAGTACATGGGTCGAAAGCGCGACAGCATATATTAAAACAATAAACTCATTCATTTTTGAGTAATGTTATATAAGCTTTCCTACAAATGTTCCGGGCATTAGCGAACAAAATACTTACTGAATCACTTTTTAGGCGTAACCTAGAGGTCTGATGTTGTTTAGGTAATGTAGCATCAGACACCAGAAAGGAAAAATAATAAACGAAGTGGTGGCCTGATCAGCGAACAAAATGTGTTAAAACGTAATGTCAGAAGCATTCTAAGACAAGCAATTATTTGTAATGGTAAGCAACAGACTGTCACATAATGGAAACACAGCATTTGACTTTTATGTAACATGTATTAAAACAAGTAGTCGAGTGCTAGTCCGATGTCTCATTGGTGAATAACCGTGGTTACTCAGTTAGATAGCTGCTGCACTTGACAGTAACTTGCTTTGGCTTTCGGTTCATATTCTAAAGCAGGAAACAATACATCCATAACCCGTTTCCCTGATAAAGTAATCTGTTCCCTCTGTAATCTAATACTTAGAGGTCAACTTATTGAGCTAAGTCTAAATTTTAGTGGACGATCAGAACACAGATTGCAAGTGGCTACCGGTTTCTTAGTTCTAGCACCAATGTCAGAAAAGTTTGCATGTTTATTCTTTATCTTTTGATTGCTATTCTGCATGTTCCTGCATAATTCTAAACTATCAGAAAGTCTATGGAGGTAATGTGTTGTCGTGCTTATGGAATTTTTCCATGCCTCATCTATGTGTTTAAACTTACACTTTCTTCTTACGTATCTAGTACAAGAAGATCATCGATGTCACAAAGTTGAAACCTAGGTACAATTAACGATAAAGTGAAGAATACTAGAAAATTATGGTGAAATACTGTCTTTATACCCTACGAATATGTCGAGTATTCTCTTAAAGAACCCTCGAGAAGTCATTTCGACGAGCTCAGCTGGTGACTAATTTTACAGCCCGACTACTCTCATATTGTAAAAGCTGTCTCACCAATCTTTTCTGGTATGTTATGTATCCAGTTTGTAGATGCTACCACTGGAATTTGTGTTAGTATTGAGCTTAGTTAGGTGTGTCGGGGGATGCTCAGGAGTAATTAGGATGCCGCAAGTCATTAGAAAGTCACCCTTGAGATTACACCCCTATTGGTATAAGTTAGGTGATTTCGGGCGCTCTTCATAAGGTTTTCTTGAGAGGTATTTTTGCCACAGTTAGCGTAAGACTGCAGATTACGGGGTACCAACTTTCCAAGATCTTCCTCAACTTGGAATACCTCTAGAGATGAGTTGCCGAAGTTGTGTGTAGTTTACAAAATGTCTCAGATGAACTTCTTTGTATTTTGAGATGTTGAGAGTAAGTCCATTGTCAACTAACCATCTTTGAAATCTAGCCAGATCATTTTGATGCCCTCTGATTTACTCGTAATATGGAACTAGTGGTGTCACTGTATTCCGACAAGATGTGCAACATAGAACGTAGATTGAAAAAATATTCGTACATACCACAAGCATAAGAAATCTTAACATCCTATAAAGAGAGAGAGTGGCGTTACCGACCAGCAAACATGATGTTACGGGGATAACCTCAATCCACCCATGTCTTCAAGATAGATTTTTTTAGATTACGGCTCCTTCTGGTCTAGTGGGATGCAACGAACTATTGGTTTTGATGCCAATTTCTTATACCATACACTTCTTTGGTTCATGTCTGTGACTCTGGATAGATTTCACTTCCTACCAAGAAATCCTACTGCAAACAATACTGGACAATTACGCTAAATTTGAGTCCACTTATGAATCTATGAAAGTTGTAACAAAAAAGACGAGTTATAATAAATATGACAAAAAAGCCATATGGTATTCGAACACTGTATTTTCCTTACTAAATTCTAAAGCTACACATAATCCGTAACTTTCGGCTTCTTTTTGAATCATCTTCACTCAGATAGTTCTTTGTCCATTCATCTCCATGCCGTGGCTTGTTCTCTTCAACCTGATGAAATATTCTTGCTTAGAAATTGACATAATAAAAGAGAATGAGTCTAAGTATTCCTATCCCAATCATTCCTTCACTAGTCATGAACACTGTCTGTTTTGCTTCTCAGGCTTCCCCTTCTATCCCTTTTTCAACACCCTCATGGTGTGCTATTGAGAACATTTGTGAAGCATACGACCTTGTCCTGTACCGTAACTTATACCTCCCGAATTTATCTGGGATCATTATCGAAAAGCACAAACTAATACGTCCAAGTTGACGTCTTTGACTGACTGCTTCAGCCCTTATAGTCCACCAAATGCTTGTTGCAGTGCTACTCCTACAAAGCACGCCATTTCTCAAAACAACGTTATTTAATGATAATTACAAGTCAATTTGTTGACCGATTATGTTATTAGTTTCATCAATTCTATCAATCATATTGAGTGATTGTCAAGTCATGACAATGCTTTATGACGATATCCTGAAACCATTTTGAATGACTAGTCATAGTGGTGATTGGGGATTCGCCAGTGGAAAATAAGTAGTGTTGTTCTGGGTGATTCTGAAATAGCAGAATTTTGTAGCGTAAACGGATCCCAGCTGCGTGATTTTATTATAAATCGCAACTCAAAAATATTCGTCTACATAGTCTTAATTTCAATGGTAGGCTCCTGAGTTTTGATTTTAAATGTCTATTCGTCCAACAACTACCTGATAGTTTAGTTATTATACTAGTGCAGTATGACAGTGCCTAAATTTGGTAACTGCATTATCTGAACTATGTTCAACGTGTCTTTAGGTAGCTAATATGATAAACCAATTCATAAACCCAAATACTTATAGCAATGACGACTATGTCGGGTTTATAGAAAAGGTTAAAGATTATCCAAAGGACCGTTACATTTAAAAGGCATAGAGGTATAATGGAACTCACGTACAGGCCAGGTTAACATGCCGTTTGATGAGGAATATAACAATTTAGAAATAATAATAAGATTTTTGAAGTTAAGACGATTTGTGAAACTACAGTTAGGAATATGTCGAGTTGTAATATAGACGTTTCATGAGAAGTTACTGTAGTTAGCTTGGTAACATTTATATATATGTTGTAAATGCAATCGAAGCTAAGAAATGTTAAATAATGTTTGAACTTAATATTACTTTTTACTCGCCATCTATGAACAGTTGTAACTATTTTAAATTTCATTTATCACGAAATTCGGAAGGCCTTCCGACTATAAAATTAAAAACCTTATATGGCGATAGGTATTCAAAAATTCGCTTTACTAATAAACCATTCAATATTAAAATAATCTCCGGCCATTTCCGTTCATAAGCTAAAAGCTGCTGGACAAATTATTCTGGGCTCCTTGTTATCTACAGCTGAGCCTCTGGGAAAGGTTCTTTGTTAGGGAGCTATGCAATTCTTGTTTCAGTTCGTCGGAAACATCCAATTATATAACAGTCGTCAACGGTCAGGAAAAAGACTAAAAAGTTACACCAGAAGTATTTATTTCCAATACCGTTAAGAGAATAATAACTGTGTCGTCTTTTCCAAAACGTGTCGCAATCATCATTGCTATGTTTACAGATTTCGGACATCACTTTTAACATATTTCACCCACACAGGTCTTTCTACCATACTTCGCTCGTCTTATTTAGTGTTCAACTGTGAAGTGAGGTTTTGTAAGTTCAGTATAGTGCTGGAACACATTTACAAGTATTTATGCAAAACAGTATGGTCATGATAGTAGTCCGTTAGTGTGTCAGATTCTATTTAATATAATGCAAGCTATATGTCTCGTTCCGACAGGTCATCCATGTAGATTCCACTTTTAGCCAAGTCTTTATTAGTTGTCAACCTTGAACTAGTGACGGGAAATAGATAACACTCTTGATTTCAGAGTATATAATTGAAATCTTTAACAGTGGATAGTTTGGGTAGCCAATCAATTCAGTTTTGGATAGCTTAAAAGTCATGCACCTTCACGGTTTAGAGTAAGGTAGCACACTATTTCTTGACTAGGTAGGGCCAGTGATTACAGACTACTAGTGTCTTTCTAACTATTCTTTCCAGTGTTTTAATTAATACACTGATAAGGATGACAGGTCTGTAGTTCGACGGAAGTTGTCTCGATCCTGTCTTATGTATGGGAGAGACGATTTCATCTCTCCAGTCCGTGAGTAACACACCTTGGTTAAGTGACACATTGAATATCACAATCAGTGGGGCCGCGATATATTGCCCAATGTCTTAGGATATTGAGGTGTGGTTTATCCGGTCCTCTTGACTTTTCTATGTCTAAGGGTCTAAGAGCCCCAAGCACATCGTTTTCATCAAAGTCTACAGTGAGAAGACGGTTTGTTAGCCTTGTATTCAAGTTTAGTTCTTCGTATATATAAGGTTCCTGAGTGAAAACTGCTTTAAAATAGTTTGTCACGGCCTCTGCTTAGTCTTAGCCGTCCTCTATTAATTCAGTCCCATCCTCTTCCTCAATCAAGTTGGGAATCCAACGCTGCATCCATGATTTTTAATTTATGTACGAGAATAGTCTCTTAGACTGCTTGAGTGCAGATTGTGCCAACTGCCTCTGAAATTCCCGGATTTTAATTATGCAATCGTTTCCTACGGATCTGTAGTGTTCCATTGTACTTGTTGTGTCAAGGCTGATGGCAGCATTCCAACATTTCTTCTTTTGTCCTAGTAAACGTCGAATATTCCAGCCTATCCAGGGATGGACTGTCCAAGGTATATATGGTTGAGTTACCCGGTTGTATAACTGCCTGAAATGTGTCCATGCCTCTTCTACTGATGCCTCTGAGTCACATTCTTAGTTTTCACCCGATGCTGCAGAGTTGATTGCCTCCATGTCTGCCTTCCATATGTTGAGCTGAGTAATTTACTATGATATGGAACCAATCAACCGAATTTCATTATCAAACACTTCCAACGTTACCCATATTTCTGAGACAGCAATAACATCCAGTTTTTCTATATTTACCATTGTCTTGAGCTCTTTATTTCATTTCGTAGGCTGCAAGCATTCGTGTAACACACCTTTAATTCTGTGGAGAACTTTCTTTTGGGGATGGTTTTGTGGGGAGTAGTGTAACGTCGTTTACTTTATTACACCTACGTAGCTTATTCTAGTTTCTGGACAAGCCAATTCACCTATAATGTTATGAGTCATATTTTGATCTTGTTAATTATTCGCTTATTGACCTTGACTATATTTTTTATATGAGCGCATGTGTATGCACATTTCGTATCTTATTCATCGCATGTCTGTCATTCATTTTTGTCTGACTATAAATGTTGATTAATGCTTGCTCATAGCGAGTTGGCTTACCAGCCATCTCCCATGTATGTTATTTTTTCTTCGCTCGCTAACATTTACTCATGTGCTCACTGCCTTCTAACCTATGTTATTTGTCAATAAAAATGTAGTTGCTGCTTCCCTTTGTCTTCTGATATTATACACCGTTCAGATTGTTATAATAACGGTTATCGAGACGATCGATTAACGAAGCACTCCACTACATATTGGTTAGCCCGAAATGCGAACACGCAACATAATTGGATGCCTCGCCGAACGAGCACGGACCAGAATCGACAACCTCGATGTACGAACTCACAACATAATTGGCAAGCCGTATTTGGAACACGCAGCCGAATTGGCGACCGCAACGAGCGAACACAACCCAAAAATGTAACCGTCGACGACATATTCCGTTATGATTCGAATAATCATCATATGCTCATTATTGCGATAATGTCATATCATCACCTAACGTGGAATTATTATTTTTGTTCGTATTAACGTTGAACTATGACATTTACGCAGTCGAATCACTAATCGAACAAATTATAATTATGTGGACATTACACGTTATGATATTCGAAACTCACTGGATTATTTTTATTATCCAATGACGTAAATTATTCCTGATTCAAGTGAGTTCTTTCCAATTTTTTTTCATGTCGTTTTCGGTCTAACATTGCACTCTATCATAGACATAAGTTTGGAGTCATACTCCCGATAGTAGAAACTTATGTTCTCGATAGACAACTAATGTTCATTCACTTCATTGGTACGCAGCAACCGTCATTTTCTACATTTTCAGCGACAACCTAAACCGAACTTTCGCAATTTTTGATTTACGATGATTCCTACTTTAATGTCTATACACAAATCAAGTATTCGACGCCGCATTACCAGCCGATTTGTAATGATTATGTTCATATTATTTATTCATTCACATGTATGACTGAATGCTGCATCATCCATTACCGATAATCACAATTTGATTACTGCGATTAATTTTCTATTCCCATTTCACTGTACTCCAGAACATAGAGTTTAGAGCTGGTCTCTCAAAGATACACTCTTGTTCGTCACTTTCAAGTCAGTCTCACTCGCTGTCATCGATGATCATATGTATTGGTACTTTTATCACGCCTTAATACGGTTTCGTAACAAATGAGGTTGAGCGCATATCCCTCTAACTACACAAACCACGCTAGGCTGCATGACCATAAAGGAATACGACTCCGCATATCTCGTCTCAGCAGTCACTATCCTGTTCCTCTGGTCATTCTACTAATACATATTTAACGATAACCCAACGCAAGCGACAACGCACACTGACTTCGCATTTCATGATCATTATCCATTGCAGTATAGCAATGAATACCACCTGTTGATGCAGTCATCATCCTATGGCTGAATTATTTCTTATCCCACATAAACTTCAGTTATGTAAATTCGATACTACTCATCGCTGAACGACGCTATTGATTCTACTGCGGCTAATCAGAACATATTTCGCTGTTCTTTATCCTCATGTTCAATCGGCACCACAGACCAATTTCCATCATACTCTATCCCACTTATTTACTCGGTTTACTTCTATCATACCCAAAAACAACTTATCACTCTATTTTCACGATATTTCGAATTGCTCATACAAACATGTTATTTTATCATCCGGACAGTCTCAACATAAATGCATGTTAAATTTTTTGTACGCTTACTAATTTACTCATAATCACATGCTAACATTTCCATTTCTGTCCTCATTTTGACAATTTTCACATAAGTGTGACACTTTCGTTTAATACGCTCACCCCACTTGACACTGTAATTAATCAGGTATTGTACCATTTTTTCCCACATTTTGACGTTATCCACATGCCATTTCAGTGTTATTTTCAAATTAATGTGCTAATACTTTAATTTCGTTTTGTGAACGCATATACACCTCCTCTCCCTTGTTTATTTTTCATACCAGTGTTTCCTCCAGAAACTCTGGGGGGAGCTATGTGGGGAGTAGTGTAACGTCGTTTACTTTATTACACCTACGTAGCTTATTCTAGTTTCTGGACAAGCCAATTCACCTATAATGTTATGAGTCATATTTTGATCTTGTTAATTATTCGCTTATTGACCTTGACTATATTTTTTATATGAGCGCATGTGTATGCACATTTCGTATCTTATTCATCGCATGTCTGTCATTCATTTTTGTCTGACTATAAATGTTGATTAATGCTTGCTCATAGCGAGTTGGCTTACCAGCCATCTCCCATGTATGTTATTTTTTCTTCGCTCGCTAACATTTACTCATGTGCTCACTGCCTTCTAACCTATGTTATTTGTCAATAAAAATGTAGTTGCTGCTTCCCTTTGTCTTCTGATATTATACACCGTTCAGATTGTTATAATAACGGTTATCGAGACGATCGATTAACGAAGCACTCCACTACAGTTTTTTCCGAATCTTTACAATCTGAAAAGCCTTAAGGACGAGGTTTCTTTCACCGTTTCAGCGGCGTTCATATATTTCGACATCTGCCGGTCGTCTCTTAATACGGTCGACCAGTATCAGGTTTCTTTATTCAACCATAGCAAAAGTGACCTTCAAGAAGCGGCTTTTCAGAGTACTTTCAGAACCCACATTTTGTCCTACTCTATAAAGCTTACAGATGCAAACGCTTGAGACTGATTCTGGAAGTAACTTGCGTACTAAGGACTTAATGTGACTCAGATCGTTCTTGAACCTAGCCTTTGATTCCTTTCCAGAAGATTCTCTTGACTTATGAAAAATGACTGACCTATCAGGGAGGTTCATCTTAACACTCCGTGGAATTTCAATTCCTAAAATCATCTCTTTCTTGCTGTCCGTTTCCAATTTGGCGTCAACCGCAGAGGTCTCATTCTATTTCTTTATTTTTCTCTTCCCGGGTGTGACTGTGAGCCATTCTTTCACATTATTTTGTCTCTTGGTCACATCCTATACACCACTCAGACTTGGCTCCCCCAAAGTTTGCTTTGCATTGATATGTAAATCCGGAAGTGAAACAGCAGGTTCATATACCTTAGTACTGTCTATAATTATTTTATTCTCTGTGCGCTTTTTCTCTTTCATTGTGACCATGCTTGTTATCTACTTCTTTGATAGGGTCCACCATTATAGTCTCATTTAAATTCAAAGCTGTGCTCATGATTACGCTCTCTATTTTCTTGAAAGCGGAGTTCTGCTCATCTACTGCTGCCTGTTTATCTTAGGGCAATTTTATATCTCTGTTTAGCAGCTCTGTCGCCTCCAGAATTAGCAGACTTTGTAGAGCAACATGCTTTGCACAGCCAAAGTGATAATGGCTTGCAGAACCTTTGATATGCAGTCGGAATGAGTCCGGTGCACACATTGTGATATCACTTATTGCAGTTATCACATTGCATCCCATAAACGACAGGGAAATAGCATCCAGGTCTGTTTCACTTGCGCCATAAATTTGTTCTGTGATCTCATAGCAAAATTTGATCTCTAGATAGAGTATCTTTCGAAGCTTGATAGGTGATAGATACACAAACGAAACAGAAGTTTGTATATAACTGTGCCGAACATTAATGAAAAAGCAAAAAGTATCCAACTTTGGTAATTATTAAAGACTTTGACACCTTTGGATACAAAAATAATCATAAATATACTCAACGAGGAAAAATACATATCAGTGCCCTTAGCTTTTTTGTATCTGTATTCGAAAAGTACAGATGATAAACCTCTCTAGAAAAAACGGCACTTTTGGGCATTACTTTGACTGAAATAAATTTAATTAAAGCAATAACAGTAGTCTTAATGCGTAATTAAGCGGCCAACACCATGAAATATACTCAGAGGAAAAATACCAATGTCCTATTTAAATAGCGCACCAACATGAAGAGTGTAGCATTAACTGCTGCATTTCAGCTCACTGAAACATTAAATCATGAAATAAATAGCGAGAAAAAAACAGAACGAAGAAAGAAGTCTGCCATCACTCGCAGAGATGACGAATAGAATAATTTCCGCTTCATTCTGATTGATCGCTAAGTGGACTGCCACAAATACGAAATCGAGTTGAGTTTAACTGTGCTCAGGGATTCAGTTTTGGTGGCGTTTCAAACTTCTGTACAAATAACGAGTTACGTTTGGAGGCTTGGGCGAGTCTTGTTTTAAAAGTTTTTTTATGCACCTTAAACTAAATTCAATCAATAAGATTGTTGAAGCTATTTGTTGCATTAAATCAAAAGTTGGTTCGTTTTCTTTCATATACGTCTCTCCTTGTATTTATTGGTACACGTCTACATGAAATAACATTAAGCGCTTTACTGCATGGTAAAAAACATATTCCTGACTGCTTAAAATATTTCAGGTATCCAATCGCAGACTTAAGTATTGTGTACTGTATGAATTTAGAACGACAAATTTTCTGTCGAATGCAACCATGTACAATTCATAATGAAAACCCTTGCGTTCCATTATAAGTCACAGGATATGCGAGAAAAGTAATGTTGTGTTATTAAACGTGTATTCATGGGCTTGAATATCGCAATTCGTTTGTATTTTTGAAGTTGTAGTATAAGTTAGTGTTCATTTCTGTTCAATTCCAGATGATCACATGTTTGATGGCTTTCAAATTTTTATAGCACTAGCCTCAAAGTTATCAAATGATTATAGTATGTATTAAAAAGCAATAGGGTACTTAACTTCCATCCAGTCTATAAAATTTCTTTCTATAAGGTATTTTCACAGACTCCATAGTTATTATAAACACCAAAGTATCTTGTAGCATGGACTAAGGAGTATATGTTGTGACAAATATTGACTTATTTCATATATATTACCTGACGAAACCCTGCATCTAAATCAAGATTCGAAGCATTAAGAAAACTTGGGTTCTGTATTAGTCGAAGTACGGGCAAACGTATCATATATTTTGGGCGAAACCGCTTATTACACTACATTAAGTAGAATTTCCTGTTGTCACACCTCTTGTTTTTGTGTGTAACCTAAACGTATTACGTCATTCGGTTTTGGTTGAGGAACTATTGGCTTGAGTTTGGAGTCAGTCAGTCAGCTACAACGTAAACTTCTGTTGCCCCAAAACATCTCCGGAGTCACCTTGCTAAAGGTGTATAGGCTAGGAAACCTAGCGCATCTGAAGCCAAATCAGTCTAGACTACTCAAAGTCGTTTTCAAATCCCCAAACGAACGCGACTTAATCTTAGAAAATGGACACAAATTGAAGGGTTCAGGAGTTTTTCTCCGTAAAGACTTACCGTTGGCGGACCGTGTAAAAAGACGGGAAGCTGAAAAAGAACTACAGCTCAGATTAGACGCTGGCGAAAAAGACCTGAAAATTGTAAAATTTCGGGTTGTGAGGCTTCGACAGAGGATGGTACTGAAGCCACTCTGGGTGAAGCACGAGGCCACCTAAATAGGCTTCGGATCTGTTATACCAATGCCCGGAGCTTACTCAATAAGCTACCGGAACTAGGTGTACAGATTGACTCAACTAGGCCAGACATAATCGCAGTCACAGAAACATGGCTGACTCCGTCTATAGATAGTAGGGAACTTGATTTCGAGGGTTTTACATTAGTAAGGGCCGATAGAATACAAACACGTAAAGGAGGGGGAGTAGCTCTATTCATTAGGAATGCTATTCCATTCACCATTATCGACAGTGTATCCCATGAGAGTGGAACGTATGAATTAGTTAGCTGCCGCCTGAAATGTAGGGGACAAGAGTTGCTGCTTAGTTTGATCTATCGCAGTCCAAGCTGTGAGGTAAACGAGGTCCTGCTAAGCAGTCTCAACACTTTATCACGAAGTGATCGATGTCTAATCCTAGGGGACTTCAATGCACCCATGGTGGACTGGGGAAACCTGCGGACTTAATCGTCAGCAAATTCCTTCGAACAGGAACTAGTTGATGCGGTAATCACATTTGCCCTAGTGCAACACGTGAAGGAAGCAACTAGGTACGACCCGGGTTCTGCATCATCCTTACTAGATCTTATATTGACTCATTATGAGGATGACGTTGCAAACCTGGATTACATGCCACCCCTAGGCAAAAGTGATCATGCAGTTTTAAGCTTTGACTTCCATATAACTGTCGATCACGAGCACGCCTCAGCTCAATCCAGACCTAACGTCTGGAAAGCAAACATACCAGACATCATGAAATCAGCATCATCAGTAGATTGGAAAATAGACCCAGAGTCATCAATCGAAACGGCTTAGGACATATTCCGGAATTTATACTTAAAAGTTACCGCCCCCACATCCCTTGGACTACACCTAAGGGGCCGAGAAACTCCCCACCGTGGTTCAGTAGGGAGGTTCGCATCCTTCTCCGTAAAAGAAGGAAAATGTGGGACAGATTTAGGTTACTGGGGACTGACGAGGCAAAATCTCAGTATCAAAAGGCTCGAAATACCTGTGCCTCAACCCTCCGTAAGGCCAGAAAGCTGTACGAAGAGAAAATCGTTAGGGAATCCATAGAATGCCCTAAACGCTTGTATTCGTATATAAACCAAAGGACAAAAAGAAGAAGAAATGTTCCTTCACTATGGGGAGACAGTACTGCCACATCACTAGTGGAGGACGACTTTGGCAAAGCTCAAGTATTCTCTAAATACTTTAGCGATGTATACACCATAGAAACACCCTTCTCACCAGTTCATGAAAATCCCCCCACACAAGCACTGGACAGCGTGACCATTAAAGAACTCGATGTCTTTGGTCTGCTAGTTAAGCTTGACATAGGTTAATCCACTGGACCCGATGAACTGCATCCTAGGTTACTAAAGGAATTAGCTAACTTTGTTGCGAACCCTTTAAGTGTATGTTTTAATCTATCCGTAACCCAGGGTCGTCTACCAAAAGACTGGAAGAACGCCATAGTAAGTCCAGTCTTCAAAACAGGTACAAAACATAAGCCTGAGAATTACCGACCAATTAGCCTAACTAGTGTGGTTGTTAAAATCTTAGAAAAGATTATTCGGAAGGAGCTGTTAAAGTATCTCGATGAAAACCGGATCCTCTCCGAAAAACAGCATGGTTTTAGAACAGGTTACTCTTGTCTCACAAACTTATTAGTCGCTCGTGAAAGCTGGTGCGCTCTTAAGGACCGAAAGTTACCTATAGACGTAGCTTACATCGATTTCAGCAAAGCTTTCGACAAAGTTCCGCATAACCGACTGTTATATAAGCTAAGGAATGTCGGGATTGGAGGCAATCTATTGATGTGGATAAAAGACTTCCTAGTTGGGCGTCAACAAAGAGTAAGGGTGAACTCCAAGTTGTCTAGCTGGGAAACTGTGCTTAGTGGAGTCCCCCAGGGTACAGTTTTGGGGCCAGTGTTATTCCTCCTGTACGTAAATGACCTCCCTCATCTACTATCATCATCGGTCTTACTCTATGCTGATGATGTCGAGATATGGAGAGCGATACAAAGCAAGGGCGATGGCTTAGAACTTCAAAATGACCTGGAGAGATTATCTGAATGGTCCCAAACCTGGCAATTGCCGATAAACACTTCCAAGTGTATTGTGATGCATATTGGCCACCAGGGTACAGATACATACACGATGAATAACACTGAGTTACCTATTGTCCAGGCACACAATGACTTAGGCGTCATCGTTAGTCAAGACTTAAAGACTACTGCACACTGCCGTGCAATAGCCGCCAAAGGTTTTAGGACTTTATGATCCATACGCAGGGCTTTTAGGCATCTCGACGCTAAAACGTTTCTGACTTTGTATACAGTGTTCGTACGCCCTTAACTTGAGTACTGCATACAAGCAGCTAGCCCCTGCCTAAAAAAAGACAGTGAACTCTTGGAAAGGGTTCAGAGAACAGCAACTAGGCTGATTCCCGGAATAGCGAAGCTCCCGTATGGTACTAGACTGACCAAGCTAAACCTATTCCCGCTGTCATATAGAAGAATCAGAGGCGACTTGATTACAGTTTTCAAATTGCTTAATGACAAATTTGCACCTGATATGTCCTCATTTTTCTTGTCTTCCAAAACAGAAAATCTACGAGGACACTCCAAAAAAGTTCACAAGCCCAGAACGAATTACTTGTCAGCTGACTACCGACTTTCCCATCGAATAATCAACGAGTGGAATTCATTACCTCAGCACCTGGTTGAGGCTCCATCCGTCGACTCCTTCAAAAGAAAGTTGGATCAGCTGAGAGACCATCATTGCCAGGACTAACACAGGCCATCAAGCCTCCTGTCCTTTCCAAACTGAAACTGTAAGACCAGGCATATATGTGTGTCGGTTCAAGTTAAAAGTGAAAGTATTCTTTACTTTCAAAGTTACAATACTTAAGTTCCATATTCTGTGAAAATAATACTTTATCATGCTCGTCATAAAACCAGTCATAGATAATATTGTGGGTAGATCAAATATAAAGCCACACTGAAGTCATGCTTTCTAGCACTTATTGATACTTCGTTGACTGATTTCATAAAATTCACTTTGCCAGTTTCACTCTGATTATTACTCTTCCTTTTTCTTTTTTTTTATAGAAACTGTTGTTTTAGGGCAAGCAGTTTTTTATTGACAGCTTTATTATCTGATTATTCTTTGAACAAAAATACTTTTTTGTTTCTTAATAAACCTGTAGCTATGTCTACAAATATAACACATCAGCCCTCACATATTACTCATGATCAGCGTTCAGTTAGTAACAAGTCTTGGTTCCACGGTTGTACGGTGTGGTTTACAGGTAGCTTCTGTTGAATAGACTTCTAAATAACTATCTTTGGTTAATCTGTATTTCTATATTTCAATGATGTTTATAATTGAAAGCTGTTTAACGTTATATAGCTGTTCACACATCAACCATATCATAAATTCATTGTCTTATGACCTCGAACATATGCACATTAACTACACATGGAGTTGCCGACTACTTACAAAAATGATGTGAGATAAATTTACATCATACATGATTTCTGAGTTGAATAATTCATTGATAACGTTCATAATAGCAGAGCTAGATGATATGGATCTTAATCTTTGATTACTCGTTTTCTCATGGTCTGAGTTCCATTTTATTTTCAGGGTCCGATATTTTTTCTCACTAAGCGATTAACCCTTATTAGGACTTCAATAAAATTATTTGAACTACTTCCTATCCTCTTCTTCCCTATTCGTCGTACTGAGATAATGCATGAATAGAGGGGCTTGTTACTTTTTGGTGGTGATTCGTTCTCTAGACTGAATCGTTTAGTTATAAAGCTTTCATTGTTCTCCAGAACACCATCACAAACCTCAGGTAGAAGTTACTGAAATTCTAGGAGACTGTGTGACAGGTTCAAATATGGGACTAACTTTCAAAGGTTCTTTGATTACTACAAATATTTAGTGTATTTAGGTGTTGCATGTTTTGAAGATGTTAGAGGTTCATTATCCTAACCACTAGGTCATAGAAAACTAAACCAAGTGAATTACGTTACTACGAATTCTATTTTGTCATTTCACTTAAACGATTGTCCTGTACTCCAATATTATAAAACTATTACTGCCGAATTCTTCCTTGCTCAAAGTTTTCACTGCTTATCTCAACATTTTTCTATAGGTCTCAGTGGAGCTGGCAAAACGACTTTGGCATTTGCTCTAGAACGTCATCTAGTTAATCGAGGCATATCAGCTTATGTTTTAGACGGAGATAATATTCGCTCTGGTTTAAATAAAAATTTAGGATTCAGTGATGAAGACCGTGTGGAAAATATCCGACGTGTCAGTGAAGTAGCTAGGTTATTTGCAGATGCAAATAATATTTGTTTAACTAGCTTCATTAGTCCGTTTGAAAGTGTAAGTCTAGTTTTTCCATTCCTTAGGGTGTTTGATTATTTATTTGTTTTTTCATTACTCGTTGTTATAACTGTTTTACATATAATTTCTCCTTATTACGACCCAGCTATTGCTATTGCTTAGTATTCTTGGACACCAATACACTCGACAAGTCCCAAATCAGAACACGGTTGAACAGGGAAAGAAATTATATTCCGAATAACAAGGATAAATGGAAGTAAGAAGCGCAATAAGGAATACGTTAGTGTATTTATAGTTTTTACATGCGTAGATTCTAGAGTCTTCTCCAAGCATCGACTAGCGCTAATTGAATAAGAATTGGCCAATCAGCTTGCAGCAATACAATCGTACGTAGAACATGCTTTAATCCAATCTATGTCCCGCTAACACTCGTACTCTCTCATAATTTAAGATTGAAAATGAAATAAAAAGTAGATTTATTTGCATCGTTTCTGTTTACATATCGGGCACAGTCTCCGTCCAGTGATTTCAACTACTTGATAGCCTACTGTCTATTCTTTATGTAATTATTAACTTCACCAGCTACGTATTCGACGTAATTAGCCTTCGAATTTTATCGACCGATGAAGGAGGGATACTAGCAGAAAAATCAACGATATGGATATTTCATAACTAAACGGCAAACAAATTATTATACCCATAAGAAGATTAGGAGCAATTACATCTGTGACATTATAATCAATATTTACTTTTGTCGTATAATATTATTGACTGCTACTTTTTAATGTCTCGAAAATTTCTTATAAATCCCTTTTGGGTTCAAGTCAGAATATAATACTTCGTGAATTCACTTCGCTTCCTGGCTGGATCACCACTAGAGAATATTGAATCTTTTTCCTTTCCGATCAACCCGTATCCGTATAGATATTGAGCGAGTTTCATCACGATATGTATTCTTATCGCTTTGGAGTATGAATGAATATTTAAGTATGTGAAAGAGACTGTATGGATACTAGATTTAATAACCTATAAATAATTAGTGTAATAAGATCGCCAGTGAATCGAGATAATTATTTTTACTGATTTGACTGTATTTTGCAAAATGTTGCGTCTTTTTCAATTATTTTTGTCTAAATTGTAATTATGCTGCTAGAAGTGAACTTTACTGTAACATATCAGATGTCTTTTAAATTAGAATTTTGTTCGTTTTATCGATCACTAAGATTGTAAAATGAACGTATATTGTTCTTTAGTGTGCTTTATAACTGGCCAACTGAATAATTTCAGTTTGAACATCATCTTACAATAGCAATGTTTTGTTTAGTATGAGGTAACTGTAATCTTATAATGACCTTATTTATCTATGGATTGTTTCCTCAGACATGCAGTTTAATAGTATAGGTTTTCAAACTTATATGTTTGAAGTTTGCCTAACTCATGATCAATAGTGTTATGAGATACCTCAATGACAGAGTCTTTCAGTATGATATGCTGGATTTTATTTTATAAACATTTGGACTATAGACACTAGACTCATTACTTCAGAAGCCACCTTTAAATTATGTATAATAATTTAACACGATTAAAAAGTATCTTACATAAAAGTACTCAGGTTTTAGTCTCATGCTGCAGTGTCATATGAGGAAAATCCACGGAAGGAGAAGGATTTGGGTGGTTAAAAATCCGGCGAACAAGGAGTAATTGGGTGTTTAGGTTTAAGAGGAAAATATCTGCCTCTACTTCGATCTACATCAGTTTCAGTTTTCACGTTGATGACTGATTAGCTTTGAATCTGGAGCTATTGATTCCTCATGCCATTTGAAGAATACCCATCCAATTAGCCTACACAGCACGAACGAGTGGTCAGGAACTTTGTGAACTGTTATTTTATTTCTTTCCAATCATATTTAACTTGTTCTCGACGTAGTTTTATCACGCAGATAATTTGCGACTCATTGTCTCACATTCGACAGACGCAAAACGCATGCTTAAGTCAAAAATTTTCAATCAATTTGTTCGGGAATAAAACCCGAAATTGTTGCGATTTTTCCATCCAGTAAGCTTATGTAGTCCATTTGCTTAAGTTTATTCAGAAAATCAGGTAGACAACAATTTTTAAGCGATTGAAGGTAAAGAGACCCCATATAATGAATAATAACAGTAGATATCTCTGATGGATACTGTTAATTATTATCGTTACCTTAGATAACCTCCACCTATCTACTATACGTTTGAGTTAAGATGAATTAGCTTAAATAATGTAAACTACCCAGTTTTAACATTTCATACCGTCAATATATTGTTACTAAGGTTTTCTTAGGGATTTATTTAGCAAAATGTAATAATAGACATGAATAGTTTGTCACATTCATCATAATTGAAATTCTCTTCATACAATGGCCTTAACATTCTCTTATTTATTCTGATAATTGACAGTCACCACAAAATTGATTTAAACCGTTCATATCAACACTCATCCAGCATTGGTTAACGAAATCACTTACTAATTTTAATCGAAATGATATTCTTTATGAAGTGTAGAATCTTTATTCCCATATTTTGTCAAGTATTTACTCATGAAAACTTCTTAAGCAATGTTGTTTAAAACGAGTAATTGATATCACAAATTCTCGAAAAAAAACATTCCTTATAAAGATTGTCTCATATTAGCAAGTAGAATTTTTATTTATTTAATTAAACACATAAATATTGGTGCAAGGGGGCACCAGATATATATGCTCCACACAAAACAATGAAAATGGGAAGAGAAAGAGGTGAGATGCATAAAAAAAGTAGTGGTGGGGGGATCTGAAATGTACAACCAGAAGAGCTCTCTCAGTTAAGGAGGTTATAACTACTCTTTATGCAGAAAGTAAAAGAGGGTTACAGCAGGATCGCCATTGGCTTCTATTCTGAGCCATATCTGATGACGTCTCTAGCCACTGTGTAGCACCATCTCTTGGACCCCAGCCAGGGAGTCGTGAAGGACCAACAGAAGCCAATCCTTTTCAGCTTTCTTTCATACCATCTGTATTATAAATAAGGGGATGAAGTGTTTATTCCTATTCTTCATAAATAAAAATGAACTTGGGATTACTACTAACTTTTTGAATATTGGTGAATTTATTTGGAGTGATTCTTAATAAGTGAAGTTGATGAACATATGATTTTCGTGGAACAGTTGGTTGATTGGTTAGTGGTTTAACTATTCGATTTTTGGTCAGAAGGGATTTTGTGGAGATTTCAGTATTTTCATAGTTGAAATTATGAGTCAATTGAAGCTAGACCACCATGGAAAACTTGGAAGCACTGGACGGCCGTTTCGTCCTATTGTGGGATACTGTAAGATATCAAATCACTGAAGACAATTGGTGAACGGTTGCTCAATTTCGTGGATTCGTCGAAGTTAGACATAAACACCGTTGGATGCCGCCTCAGTAGACTAGATGTTGAGCGCTCGCGCACGAGAATGATAGGTTCCGGGTTCGGATCTCGCGAGGTGAGGTCGTGGATGCGCACTGCTGAGGCGTTCCAAAATAGGACGAAACGGTCGTCCAGTGCTTCCAGGCTTTCCATGGTGGTCTAGCTTCAATCGACTCATAATTTCAACTATGAAATATTCGATTTTCAACTAGTAGGTTTTGGATTCCAACCGCACTCACGTACTTCATTTTGAATAACCCTAATAGTAGTTAACTTTTAACTGAAAGCCGAAGACATCAATATGAAATAGGTATGTGGGTAAATTAATTAAAAGTATTCAATCAATTAATAGATGATCTTAATAAATTCTACACCATTTTTTTCATTCTTACACTTAAACTACTTTATTCATTGTTTACAGGATAGAAATGCAGCTCGCATGTTACACTCTCAAAACAATCTACCATTCTTTGAAGTTTTTCTAGCTACTCCAATTGAAGTATGTGAACGACGTGATGTAAAAGGGTTATATAAACGTGCACGTGCTGGTGAAATAAAAAATTTTACTGGTATCTCTGCAATTTATGAAAATCCAACAAATCCTGATTTGATTTTAAATACTGAATTATATTCTGTTCAAGAGTGTGTAACTCAATGCGTACAAATGTTAGCTAAAGCTGTAAGTGATATTTAGATTTTCTGTAAAGAAACTATAAGCTTGTATCTTATTATATTAGATTGATTGTATTTCTATTTGACGATGCTTTCAGTGAAGTCTAAATTCAGTTTTATGACATAATTAATTTGAGAAAAGTAAAGACTATTTTATTGGTGAATTATGTCAGAACAATGCCTTAGTAGTGGTTAAGCGTTGTTTATCTTTCAACCATTAGGTCATATGTTCCAATCCGCTTTTACTTATTTCAATTTTGATAGCTAGTTAGTATAACTAGATTTCATATATAAAATATGGTTCAAACTGGAGTACAAAAATCTGTAATGAGGCAAACTAGTTACATCATGAATGAATATTATGGTCAAGGTACTTACTAAACCATTTCATTTATAATTAAATTATGACCGGCTCCTCCTACAATGGTTATCGATCGTGATCTGTAATGTGTAGCAAATAAATTTGCAAAAGAAACAGTGGTGATCTAAGACAACTTCCAAATATTCTAAACTGGAAATGATCACGTTTCATAGGGATAACTGAGAGGCGGATGTAACATTGCACTGTGTACACATTTTAGTAGAACTAGTAAGATGATACCAGGATACAGTACTCTGACTGATTTCATAAGTAACCTAATATTATTGGCTACATTCTTATAAGTCTATGTAACTACTGCTATTCTTGTTCTCAGCTGTTCCTAACCAGAGTTATGTATAACAGAAAATGCTCTTATCAATCTTCCAAATGTACTGTGCTGCCCTCTTGGTTTATGCACACCGTATATCATACTCGTAAAAATAATTTACTAACTAATTGCGTGCTTTAGTGTTGATATTGTGACATATCGCTGTAAACGTTCAAATATAGCTATGTTTAATCGTTTACATGTTAAAAAGAACGAAGCATTTATTTTATATTAATTTCTAATATATACAGGAAATCTCTTGGATACTATGCTGTGTTCAAATTCTTGTTTATGATTTGGCTTTAAACATATTAGACGCTTATTTTTGTGGGATATTGGTTGAAGAATTTAGTCAGAAATATTCCTTAAATATGTCATAACGATTAGCAGAACAATTGCTGTTTTCAGTTCCGTTGTAGACCATCTTCTCTAATGGCTTATGCTAATTTTTTTCACTTATGATGTATGCAAGACATCCGGCTACCAAACAGAGGATGAGCATACTGTGTAGCAGTTCGCTCTTTTCTATTCTGTGACTCTAAAATGTAACCTTTAAAAATAAGGGATATTTTTGAGTTTCTAGTGTTTGATCATAAATTCTTTCGGATCATTATTTATGCGTGTTTGGACCACTTAGGAATCCTGAGGTTAGGCACAGAATGATAGGTAAAGATGGCAAACCGGTTAATGAGGTAATGAACCTTCACTAAGTGAGTTGGTTGAGAAATGTGCTACGTTTGCCTAACCCGTTGCCTATTTCAATGCCTAATGTTCATTAATGTAAACATAAGTTGGAACAAAGTTAGACCCGGCCAAACCAAAATGTGACATCAGTCCGTCAAACCACTGACTATTGGTCTGGTGAATAAGTTGATTGATCCACATTACATAGCTGGATCCTACGCAATTATCGTAGCCAATGGTTGGAGACGTTATGTGACATCCTTAAGGATCATTCGCAATAGCACAGATACACAGATACACTGATTTTTTTTGTCTTCCCTGAGTTATTGAGTTTTCAAACTATCTTGTATTATTCTACCCCATGAATTCACTTTCACTGGAATTTTATGTGCGTTATTTTTCGTTGTTGTTACGACAACTGATGTCACTACCACGTCTGCTACGCTAGCACTTTACTGTCCTAATGTGATATGGCAACTTGAATCGATACACATATGTTTCAGGTTGTTCGTTGATCATAACTAACTAGCTTTCTTCACAATACTCATCATTCACCTTTAAGTTTATTGTGCATTTGTCGGTGTTTTTATAATGCGATAATCGTTTAGAATGCCTTAAGTTAACTATAAACTTGTAACATTCATCATAATGCATAATAACCGTACCATTTATCTGCTGAGACTAAATTGAACCATACATCTACATACCTGTAACTTATTGGTCATAGCTAAATATAATCTAAATTTTCTGCATAAAAGTTAATCTTTTCTTCTTGTTTTCTTTTTCAAAGTTAAAATCTAAATAAGAGTAATACTAGAACAATATATGGCCTTGATATCATTATTATTATTATCTTTAGTATTTTATAGTTTAATTCTGTTTTTACAAGTTTCAATGAATCGTTTTTAATCTTGTCACAACTAAGATATATATATATATACCAATATATTGATACCTAGAATTCATAAAAGCCATAAATTGTAGTTAATTGTTATGAAATTCCGGTTGTTTACTGTTCTAATATCAATTGTGTTTAGTGTATTACACATAGGTTACACATAGTTTTCTTCAAAAAATATTTCTTCCAAAAAAAGAAAACTTAGTGATCTACAATAATGAATGACAGTAGTAATAATGATAATATTAAATTATCTTTAACTAGAAATAGTGTTTTTGTTTTGTTTGGTACTAATTTAAAATTTTTGCTTATCATAGTGCCTTTTTCTAATTAACACTAATGATTATATATGGTTAACAATAATATATTTGGTCGTGTTGTCATGAAATACTATGCTAGGTTGCTTAGTGTTTGAACATCCATGTTTTAACTAGTAAGTCCTAAGTTTCAAACTCCACTTTACTCAGTTTACTTTGAGCAGCTGTATAGTATGTGTAGGGACGGCCCCAAGTGTATTCAAGGAAGCTCGAAGAAGTTCAGAAAGAAACGAAGGTATTCCATTTACTCATCTTTTGAAGAACATCACAGAATCTCGACGTGTAGCTTTTCGACTGGATAAGTGCTAAAAGTCACTGTATGAGGATTGGATGACTGTAATAATGATTTCGTTTTTACTAAAAACTATAAATACCTGAGTATTTTGAACTATATTTGACACTTGTCTTCTGTCTTCGAACTTGTGACTTGAGGGGTTCTAGCGTTCGGAAGGTCTAGTTGTACTTGGTATAGTAAGAATACAAGTTCTAGATATAACAGTATGATTAGTTGTTTTACAAAAATATTGTTTAAAACTTTGTAATAAGAATTTATGAGTTGACTTGTTTCGATTATTAACACTTTGGATGCACTAAACTGCTAAGTCCTAGTTTCCCACCCCTTTTTAAAAATAAATCCTGCGGAAGATAAATATTTCTAAAAGAAGCTCAATGATTCATTGTTAGCCTAGTAAGTGTTATCAGAGTTTACAAAGTTAGTTGAAATACGACTTTGTGAATCTCCATCGACTGAGGTGGTTAAGATATGCGTTACACATATTTCATCATCGTCTACTTCAAAGATTCAATTTAGTTTGTGTAAGTGTGGGTTATGAAAAAAGTAGGGTCGGTCAAACTAAAACCTGGCTTCAATCTATAAAGCCATTGACTCTTGGTCTGAGCTATGTTGATTGATACAAACTACCTGGTTGAGGTTCATAGGATAGTCATGGTCAGCTATTGGAGAGGTTGAATAACATGTACCAGAATCGTTTACAATGTGGAATTTGTATTCACTCTATGTTTCCCTCTCGATCTTAAATTCAAGTATTCCCGCATACATACTTTCCCAGTCTATTTTTTCAAATTTAAGACAAATTCTCAGGATTTAATCTTTCCATAATTGTTACCACATTATTTCAACTCGTTTACTACTCTTTATGTTAATTTCATCCCACTGTGCTGATACTGTGGTATGGAAACTTCAGCCAATGCACATTTGTAAAGGTGTAACTTAGTGATTAGTGTATTCAGCTTTCAGACACCAAGTACACGGTTTGAATCCTTCTCCACCTACGTTGGTTTAAATAACCGGGTAGCATCATTTACCCTACACTTAGAGTGAGGCTCATACTTGAGTACGTTGTAAATAAATAAATAATATATATATATATATATATATATATCGATTAAAAATGAATAAATAACCTGGAAGTTTCAGTATACTCAACAACAAAATCGACATGTGGGTTAACTGTTTTGAAGAGTTTTAGCTAATATGAGTTAGCTCTCCTAGATACATATTAAACGTTACTTATAAAAACTAGTACTAAACAAGTTTTGAGTTTTTAAGACCACCCTAAATTACTTAATTTTTCAGATGAACATGTAACTGCCTAGGAATTCGGGTCGGTATTTCTTACTGACCGAAACTACTATTTGAATAGACATTCGTTTAATGGTCTTTTACATTGTCACATCTTAATGAAATTGGAAAATAGCCTCAATTGATCTTTTGTTTATTAGCGTTAGAAAATACTGACTTTGTATCTTAAGACCAGTAACTTATAAATATTACACAGTAGGTGTTAAAATTATTAAACTTTAGGAAGTTGTTGAACGGTCGGAAATACTGTTCAGTTTTGTTGGATTGTAACAGATTTTTTGTCCAATATCAATCTCTTAAAACAATACTGACCTATCTATATAACCACATCAAAAAGTAAATGTTCATCAGAGTTAGAATCTATGCAGTAATGTGACGACGTAAGTTCGAACCCCACTGGAAGCATCATTAGTGCCCTCAAGATTCTAAGTACGTCTTACTGTCAAGCGCTAATTACGCGTAACGTAAGTCTAAGGTTTCCTGCCGGCTACTTTCAGCTAACTAGCATTCATATTTGTCTTATGTAATTCGATTCAGTTTTTTACGTACTTTGTTTTAGGGACTAGTGCCTAACTATGATGAAGTAAATCCATTTGGTGGTCCTATGCCCAAAGAATTATATGTGACTGATCCTGTAGAAGTTCAAAAATTAAAGGCAGAATGTTTTAATTTACCTCATTTGGATATTACAGAATTGGATCTTCAGTGGATACAAACACTAGCTGAAGGTTGGGCTACACCATTAAATGGTTTTATGCGTGAAAATGAATATTTACAAGTTCTATATTTCGGTCAATTACAATTGTCAAACAGTAAGTTTTTTATCAATTATTTAATTTTGTTTAGTTGAATGTATCACAAGGATGATCTGATAGTTGAAAAGTAGCAGAGCAGTACTCATTTCGTGAATTCTAATACTACTATCTTCTATTTCTTTCTTACTAAAATGTTATTGTTTTGGAATTTCTAGAACTTTGGAAATAGTTAATATCGATTATATAATCTTTATGCTGCGCTTCTGTTAACATTAGAGAGGAATTATTTCAAGACTATGTAACAGTATCATAATCTGCACTGTATCATTAGTCATTAAATCATTTTTATGGTAAAGTATAAATCAGCGCTTTCTAATCTTAAAGTTGTTTGTATTTTGACTATTTTTCCTGTCTTGAACACTTTAAAGAAATGAAGACTATAAAAGCATCATACCAGGCGTTCTTAACATTCTCAAACTTAAAACAGAATCACACTATTGTACATGAAAGTGGATTTTGGGAAATCACGTAATAATTAGGTACAAATAATTCCTCAAATGTTTTTAGCTAAGGCTAAAAACGTTACTGTATTATTTTATGGTATCCGCCACAGTTTTGTTCTCATCAATTACAGCTTCATATAATTGGCTTTGAGCTGCATCTTATTTATTAGGGCTAGTAGTATTGTTCGGCTCCCCAAACCCAAGTAAGTGGAACGAGACTCGAATTAACAAGTCGAGACCTTCTCAATTTTAAACTATCTCTCCACCGACATTATAAGCAAAGATGGATGGTGGCTAGCATTGGGACCAGGACGCGCGTCTCGTTCTATTTGGGACTCGTCAGCTGGATGTACTTGCATCCCGGAGTTGATGTTCACCCCAGAACTCGGACCCAGTGTCGTTCGCTTCAATCAGGACTCAATAGCTAAGTGAATAACGTAATGACGTTTGAAGCGAACGGATCAGAGTGAACATCAACTCTGGGATACAGGCACATCCAACCGCCGAGTCCCAAATAGGACGAAACACGCGTCCCGGATTCCACTTCTAACCACCATTTATCTTCGCTTACAAAGCTTTTTGCTCAAGGTAATATGGAGGCAATCCGCATAGGATGCACGTATGCCAATAAGAGACTGATCAATTGCAGTCCTACACATCATTAGAAAGGTTCAAACAAACGATACAAAAATGATTTATCTCTCCACCGGTTATCACTGGTTTTGGAGTGGATTGATCATCGTCGTTATATGGCTATTATCATTCCAAACTGATTATGCTAAGTAGTCAGTCAATTAAAGAAACATTGAACCTGGGTTTTAGGTTGACTAAGTAGTCAGTCAATTAAAGAAACATTGAACCTGGGTCCTAGGTGTATCGATTCAAGTTTTCATACCATATCAACTCAACAACACTAAATTACCAAGATAAATGGTAGAGTAGTAGTAGCAATATCAGTAATAGTAGAACAGATTAAGCACGTAGTATGGTTCAAGGAAAACGAATAAATTCACAGAATGGAAAAGTTTAAGATAATTTAAAAGAAAAATCATAGTTTAAGGGAGGACAAAAGTCTAGCAGTCATTACTTTCTTCGACTGATGGAACCATATCTTGGTTCCTCAGACCATAACCTTCTGACCTATTCCTACACCAACCAATAGTTTTCATCTAGGTAGGCGATGGTTGAGCCACGCGTAATACATGTTTCAACCATATCAATCCACGAAAATATGTAATCGCTGGTATTATATCAATCCCACATAGGTTATTCTAGATTATAGAAAGACCAATTTATTCATTCTTCTCATGCCACATTTTGACCTTTTCACTTACTCGCTTATTAACATTGACTTTTTATATGATCGTATGTGTGTTAATTGCTCTTCATACTCGTTACGTGTCTGTAATTTGTTTTTTGTCTGACTATGAATATTGAGTCACGCTTAATCAATATGGGTTGACTCACTCGCTCTCTCTGCTTCGCTTCTCCTTCTCCTCTTCTCTTTCTCCACTTCGTTTCTCTGATTGTCTGTCTAGATCAATGAATGTACGAAATATGCGTATTCAAAATTCATTCTCGTATATGGCTTATTTTATTCCGTTACTCTAACTCGAATCAAGTCGATAATTATATACCAGGGTGGACAACATGTATATTTCGATAGCAATCAGTGTACGATCTAACTGGAGTCAGATATAAGGCCACTAAAGATTCACTAGTCAATATATATATATATATATAATGCTTTTTTGACAATGCTTTAAACAGAGTTATGTATAATAGTATTCCTTATTTTATATTGGTTTTTTTGTGATTACAGGTTCTGTGATTACAAATTTCTCAATTCCAATTGTATTAGCTGTATCAAATGAGGATAAAGAAAGATTTAGTGGGAATGGTTCATCGATAGCTCTCGTATATAAAAATAATATAATTGGAATGTTACGAAATTGTGAATTTTTCCCTCATCGTAAAGTAGGTGCAACTTGTTTATCTTTGGTATATTCAGATTCTTATGGAAAAACATAGTTTACAGCTATTTTCTTTTTCATAGTTGAAATCATAAGTCAATTGAAGCTAGACCACCATGGGAAACCTGGAAGCACTGGACGTCCGTTTCGTCCTATTGTGGGACTCCTCCTTAGCAGTGCGCATCTACGATCCCGCACTCGCGAGATTCGAACCCAGGACCTACCATTTTCGCGTCAGAGCACTTAACCGATCAATATCAGAGATTTGTAGAGATTATCAAATTTTGTGGTTAATATCGAGAACCGATTTTGGTTGGACAATCGCTGAAAATCAGAAAGCTCTGGTTACAGTTTGAGACTTCTTAATGTCGATGCACATCCATTACCCCACTGACTGTCTTGTGATGAGAGCTTAACCTTTCCACTACTTAGCTGGTATTCAGTGATTTACATATCTTTTGTTTTTATTCATAAAGATCATCCTAACTTGTTAATTGAAATCAGCATGCTTATGATTTGTCTTACATTATTTTGAAAATTATTACTGATAGTCAAAGACTGTGAAATGTGGAAAGAGACTTAATTGTTAATATGATTATTAAGATCAATATTTTGTGTTGAATTTGTTAGTTTTAGTTGTCTGATATTTAGTTATGGAACACTCAGTAATTCATACAGTTACCCTCTTTACATCTAGTTAACCTTTTAAATCCATTTCAACTGAATGTTTCAATTCTTCAAATAAACAATTTCCTAAATTTTAACAAGTAATTTCTTTGTTTTTACGGTAAAGATTATTTAACTATTGATTCTGGAATTATTTATGAATGATAATCTTGAAACATTTTGTTTGTCTATAGTTTAATTCACTCTAGACGGGTTTAATTCTAGTTAACATTGTTCGAAATCAGTATTATCATGCAAATTAGACTACCATATAACCTTTAGACTATTCTTAGAAGATTAAAGGTAGCCGGAAAGAAAATTCTAAACTTAGGTTTCGTAACAATTGATAATCATCTGTAAAGTATATCTGCAATCGTGCAAGCGAACATTGGTGCTTTCTTGACAACAATACTGGTTTATCTTTAGTTCACAAATCGAATAATTTGTGTGGTGCATATCTATTTGGTGTCTACTTGCACTAATGTTTATGTGTTTAAATATATAATAAATGAGTTCATGACGGAGATCTATACTACATGTTACATTTGATAGATGCTTACTTTAAATTGTTTATAGCTTGGGTCATTTTTTTTCTTTTTGATTTTAACTAGTTTCTTTCTATTTCATAATTGTAAAATATATAGGAAGAACGATGTTGTCACATATTTGGAACTAATCATATAAATCATCCAAGCATAGAAATGATTATGTCATCTGGTGATTGGTTAGTTGGCGGTGATTTAAAAGTATTCAAAAGAATCAAATGGAATGATGGTCTAGATCGGTATCGTTTAACGCCAAAAGAATTACATTGTGAATTATTAAAAATGAAGGTAGACATTAATGATGCATTTTTTTAGAATGCTGCCTACCTACTTTTCATCTAAGCACATGATACGCTCTGATGTAATTATTGCATGGTGGACAAAGTGGTTTTGTAGCTTTCAGAAGCTGTAATATTCAATAGTGAATAATTTTGGGAAATTTAGTTAAAGACAAAAGAGTGTACAGTTTTTTTTAAACATGTAAGTTGCTAGCGTTTCGTGAAATGACCAAGTGAGCAATGTTAAAGTCAAACGTAGGTTTGTTTGTTTAAGATGATACTATCCTCAGTTGATTGTGATGGACAAAATAATCTAGTCCAGTCGTTTAGGGTACAGTTCCTAATATTAATGTCTCAGTCGTCAAATGTTTAGTCTATTCTCTGAAATTCATAGGCTCAAGTCACATGCCCGTCCTTTATTTCCGAGTTATAGACATGCTTCTCCTAACCTTGCTCCACTGCCTTTTGGATTAGACCTCTAGGTCAAAGGTTCAGGGAGTGGTCCCCTAAGAAAACCACCTGCTTCCATTTGGGCACCTCGGCAGTATTTCAACCTTCACACAAATCGAATGAAAAAATGTGGCTCATATATATTTGGTGCCTCCTTGTACTAATGTTTATGTGTTTAAATAAATATCTATGTTGAGTAAAAATAAGCTTAAAAACTGAGTAATAATTCACACCATCTATGGTGATTCGGTACAGAGTCTTTAGATTGACCACTGAGTTACCGTAATCTACGTGTTAATCAAGTACCGGTTCATACACTTATTTAAAAGTCACAATTATTGTTTATGGAAGTCAGTAGTACTCAGTGGGGATGTTCATATTTAAATGTGAAATTTAACTTAAGGATGGCTGTGTTATTTCCCGTATATTACAATAGAATGCGATCTTAATCAGAAATGAAATGTTTCCTAACTGACCTGTTGATTATGTTTGCCTTTTCCAGACTTTTACTGTTTATTTATTTATATAATTTTAAATTAATTAGGCTGACTGTGTCTTTGCCTTTCAATTGAGAAATCCTATACATAACGGTCATGCATTATTAATGACTGAAACTAGACAACAATTATTAGAAAAACATGGATATCATAATCCTGTGTTATTACTTCATCCACTTGGAGGTTGGACAAAGTCAGATGATGTTCCACTTAATATACGTATAGCTCAACATGAAGCTTGTTTAGATGAAGGTGTACTTGATCGTGATACAACTTTATTGGCAATATTTCCTTCACCAATGTTATACGCTGGACCGCGTGAAGTTCAATGGCATGCTCGTACGCGAATGTTAGCCGGTGCTCAGTATTATATAGTTGGACGAGATCCAGCGGGTTTACCTCATCCTAATGGGACAGGTGTTGATTTATATGATCCATCTCATGGTGCTAAGGTATGTTGCATATGTGTTGTTTCACATTATCAACATTTTTTATTGTATTATAAAATCCCCAATGAAATATAATTATGTCTTGTCATTTATATCACAAATCGACAAATACTGAGAATCAGGGGACACTGGACAGCCGTTTTGTTCCAGTGTGGGACTCCTCAACAGTGTGTGTCCACAAACCCATCTGAGATCGAAGTCATGAACTTCAGTTTTCACAGCAAGAGTTTAACCTTTAGACTTCCAAACTGGCACTCAATGGTTTACGTATTTGAGTTTGATCGGTGTGCGATATTGCGGAAAACCAACTGTCTGGTACTTCTTGATTTTTAATGTTTGTCTAACTGTGGTCGGTTAATGATCTTAGTAACGTTAAGCAATTTTCAAAAACCTGTGAAAGCAACAACAATCTGCGGTAATTATACATGAATGGACTTTATTAAATGTTAATCAATGGTATAGTAAATTGTTTATTTTTCTTTTTTAAATAATTCTGAAGATTGTGAATGAATCTTTTCCTCCCTTGGCATAAATACTACTATCGTTTTATTTAGTTTCATCTCAATTATTGGTCTGTGTTATTTTAAAGAGTCAACTTGTAGAACGAAGCTCTTTTACCTGGCTTTGTTCAACAGTGAATGAATTTATGAACTGATTACATTCTTCTGATCTAATTAATGCTAGTAATCTATTCATCTAATCTATGTTTCATCCCTTGTTGTTATAAATCAGTGATGATATTGCCGATGAAATACTTCTGTTTGATGAAAACTCTAACAAGATGCAGAATTTTCCGATTGCCTTATACAACCATACAAATATGTTTGGGTTGTATCCGCCTCTTCTAAGTACTAACTGGTCTGCGTCAACACCTCAACTAATAATAGGAAGTGAAGTGGTTGTGCTTATCGTTCACTCCACTTATCTCAAAATTCTGACAAACTCTGATGGGTTGGTGTCTGACGAAATATCTGTAAAGGTTCGGGAAACTCGCCTTACTTGTGAACGAGATGTCCTTCCGATGAAAGGACGAATTTACTGGACAACGTTTCTCGCTGTTCCACTTGGAAGGTGTGAAACATGATCACTAGTAATAAAGTATATTCGTTGGCTGCTAGTATTCGATCATGAGTGTTTTCGAAGCATCAGAGGTGTATTTTGGGACCACCGAGCGAGCTATGCTGAGGTTAGGCATATGGTGCTTGACAAAGGTGGTAAATCGATTGATGAGGTAGTGAGTCGTCATCAACTGTGATCGTTAGGACATATGTTGCGTATGCCTAACCATCGCCTACATCAACGAGCCATGTTATGTGGTATAGTAATAGGCTGGAGAAAAGCTAAGAACAACCGAACCAAAACGTAGTATCACCCGTCCATGAAGTCATTTACTGTTGGTCTTAGTCATTTTGGTAGAGGTAGACTGCCTGTTTGAGGTCCTGACGGTTATCTTAACCAGCAGCTAGAGGTATCGGATAAAATCTTTATTTGTGCTAATTCAGTGTATCGAATTAAATTGGAACACATATGTCCTGGATTCTAGTTTGATTATGAACGACTGATTGATATATCGAAAAAGATGGTCACTACCTATGTACAACAACTATATAACTATGTCATTACTGTAGAGGTTTACAGTTTTATTATGTTGAGAGCAATAAAAATATTATTGTCCAGGTTATTGTCCTTTTAGGCCAAGTGCACCGCTATTGAAAAACCAGAATTGATTGTTCTTGAATGTACTTTCTTATTCATCTCGTTAAGTTATACAATAACTTCAAATAAACCATTATACTGTCATGTAAACAGCAAAGAATTAATATGATTGCTTTTTTCAAGACATTAAAAGTTCGCTTCAAATAACGAGTAGTCCTCTCTTGTTCTGTATGTCTTGTTAGATTGTCATTGTATTGGTTTTGTTAGGCATATCTAGTAGCCGCATTAATTCCACACTCATATACTAGAATGAGTATTCAGTTTGTATTATATAGATTGTAAAATGTGACACATTAATTGGTTTTTCATGTTTATTACCTAGATTGCAAAATACAACAATCATTAGTGTAATTGAGTTGTCTTAGCTGAATGGTTTAATCCCAGAGCTTTCATTGTCATTCTAAACAAATTCTTTAGTGTTTATTTCATGTAGAAATAAACGTTTTATTTATTTTATGTGTCTTAAGTCAGCTTGTTCTGGTGCCTCTGATTGTGACTCGTTATCCCCGTAGATTCAATTGTCTTCAGCTGCCTCAGTATTCAAGTTTACTAGTTTATTCCGTTGATGTTTGGTCAGGTTATTGACTAACCTTTTTTGAATGGGTTGGTAGATTGGGTCAAGTTCAATATGTCTACTGGTTGCTGATCGAATTGAATGTCATTCTTCCAAAGGTTCTCTAGGACTCTTAGAATTTTTCTGGTTCTTAATTTGGACTTTTCCCCCAGCCAAATTTATGCTTGTAGTTGTCTACATAGATAGCATATCGTATCATTTCACAGATAGTTATTGTTCATGTTTGTGTAAATGATGAGGGTGTCCATTTTGTCCAATAAAGTGCATTTAGTACAATTTGTTTTGGAAATGATATCGGATTAGTCTTCTTTCGCTGTTATGTCTTTTGGTCCGCATAAAATGAAATAGAGTGATTGCGTCAGTTCATAAAGGACATTGATTCCTGCACTCGGGGCTCGAACCCAGAACCCTCGGTCTCGCGCGCGAACACTTGATTTTTAGAAAATCGAGTCGGTTGTGTCTGAGACGTTTTTCGCACATGACAGTATTATCTGTTTTCTAATTCCAAAGTTAATCTGCAACTTGGTCGTCTGCATCTGTCAACATGACTGTTTTATATCATAGGTTTGAAAATATAGAAGACATTTAGGTTTTTGTATGACACTCATACCCTTGAGATAAATATATTAGGAAACGAGTGCCCGAACATTATCACACTCCATCCACAAATATAGTAATCTATTATGTGGCGCATAAAATTTTGGCATCCAGTTGTACCAGATTATATGTGTAATAAGTAAACAAAACTCCTAGTACTTAGTATCATAAATCTTTTGGGTTCGTTAGAGAATTACATATATAGTATGTGCATTTGCAAGTTCAGCTGCCCTTGTGGAGATATCTATATCGGGTGTACTATTAGGCAACTTAACCAACGAATGAGTGAGCATCTACTAGCATGGTTTGAGAAGGGCCAGATAAAAAAACAATACGCAGTTCTATCTTGGCATATCTAATTGATAGTGGTCAGTCACTAGTGAGCATATGATTATAATCAGAAGGGGTTTTGTGGAGATTTCAGTATTTTCATAGTTAAAATCATGAGTCAATTGAAGCTAGACCACTATGGAAAACCTGGAAGCACTGTTTGACGGCCGCATCCACGATCCCGCATCGCGAGCGAGATTCGAACCCAGGATCTACCAGTCTCGCGTCAGAGCACTTAACCGATAGACCAATGAGCTGGCATCTAACGGTGTTAATGTCTAACTTCAACCAGCCTTGATTAGTTTAGCATTTTCGTAAAAATATCCATGTATATTAGAGTAAAGCCTGATGACAATCTAATTGAAAACAATATTGTTCGCTTACATGTATTCTTCTAATATATATATAGTATTGTTATTTTATCTACAGTTTGAATAAATTTTCGATTATCAATGATACAATAATAGAATTTTTTTTATTTTACTTTTTGTCAAAAAACAACAACAACCGATTAGGTATTATCTATGGCTCCTGGTTTATCCAATTTAAAAATTATTCCATTTCGTGTTGCTGCCTATGACAAAACAATTAATAAAATGTCATTTTTTGATTCAACACGTTCATCAGATTTTCTATTTATATCTGGTACTAAAATGCGTACATTAGCTCGTGAAGGTATGGAACCACCGAATGGATTTATGGCTGAGAAAGCATGGAAAGTTTTGTCAAATTATTATTGTCAATTAAATAAATCAGTTTAATTGAATAAACAAAAGGTGAATGAAACTTGGGAGTTTTGAAAAAAAGAAAAAAATTGTTTACCTGTAGAAGTACTTATTGTTCCACCATTTCCAATGTTTACTACTCATTTTCTATTTATCTACATATCCATTATGAAATCTACATCTATTCTTTAGATGGAATTGTGCTCTATGTTTTACCTACCAAAACAAAAACAAAACCGTCTTTTATAAGAACATTTGTCCAAATTTGATCATATAGTTTCACAGTATTATAGGCGCCAAGTTGATCTGAGATATTAAGGAGGAAGGAATTAATTTATTTAGACTTATTATTTGTTTTTGGTAAATGTATTTTGTGATCTCCTATTTTCTTTTTTTCTCCTCCCTTTCATAAGAAGCAAATACTTCTCTTGGTTTTCTTTCTCTTTTCTGTTATCTCTTTTTTATATGTGATTTAATCGATTCTCAGTTGTTAGCTAATTTTAATTGTAGTAAAACATCATAATTATCATCCCAGCACTACATTAATCTATGGCTGTTGTTTCTCAAATTTTATTTTCTCACTTTTCTTCAATTCCTCTACAGTTTGGGATATTGCTGTTTGTTTGTTTGTTTACTTTCTTCATACTTTTAATATTTCTGTCTATTTTGAAATCTAATATTCCTTTAATACTTTCATACACAAATATTATATACATACCTTCTTACTCTATCATGTTAGATCACCTTTTCATCGTTACTACAATCTATTTCAATTGCTGTTTTGATTTTCAATTTGATAATAACTAATTCATATCTCAAGTGGGGGTTGTGGAGATTTTAGTAATTTTACATAGTTAAGATCATGAGTCAATTGAAACTAGATCAGGTTTTCCCCGGTGATCTAGCTATATGATCTTAACTATATAGTTCATATCTATCCGAGGATCTATGTTGAGAATGTTTTTTTATCTATTGAATAATCAATTCATTTCATATCAGTAATGTGCCTAGAAATAGTAAACAAAACAAAAAAAAGTGTTATTGTGATAACAGAAGTATCTTTTTACTGTTTTCTATGTAACTTTTATGATCATATATTTGGATCACGATCGGTTCACTTTTTTTTTTAAAACTTGGACTATTATGTGATTATCTTTCTACTACTGGTTATAGTTTATTTTCTTAAAGATTGATTTGTTGAATAATTATTTTTATGTGCCTATAGGAATATATCTGTCATTTTTTGAAAATGCCTTCAGTTTTATTTTATTTGTATGGCTTTATAAAATAAAGATGATTTTTGTGTGATCTTGTCTTGTGTTTCAATACTACTGACATATTTTTGCCCGCCCCCTCCTTTGTTTTGATATAGATCTGTAACGTAAATGCGATATCCGTCTATTTATCTATCATGTAAGACTAAGTATACCGTTCAACATTTTGCTCTGTATTGTTGTAAGATTGTGAATCACAGATAATTATAATAGGAGACATTTGTATATTGAAAGTATTTAGAATTACATGTTTCTTTAGAGAACTACTGGAATGTAGTGGAATAATGACAAAGCGTTGTAGGTAATCATTGGTTAATTTTATTAGTATGAATCTTAATCTAAATTAACTGAGGTGACGTAAGTCCGTTACCTCTCGTGGGGGAGCGTAGGCCACCCACTAGCGTTCTCCATCCAACCCTGTCCTAGGCAGTCCTTTCAAGTTCTTTCCAGTTAACATTCATCCTTTTCACATCTACTTCTATTTTCCGGCGTAATGTGTTCTTTGGCCTTCCTCTTTTCCGCTTCCCTTCCGGATTCCAAGTTAGGGATTGCCTCGTGATACGCTTTGGTGATTTCCTTAATGTATGTCCGATCCACTTCCAACGTCTTTTCCTAATTTCCTCTTCAGTTGGAAGCTGGTTTGTCCTCTCCCACAAAAGGCTGTTGCTGATGGTATCCAACCAGTGAATGTTGAGTATTTTTCGAAGAAAATCATTTATAAATACTTTACGATGGTTGTCGAAGTTCTGCACGTTTCAGCTGCGTACAGTAGGACTGTCTTTAAGGTCGTATTGATGATTCTCACTTTGAAATTAGTTGACAGTTGTTTTGAGTTCCATATGATCTTCAATTGTAGGAATGTGGTCCTTGTTTTGCCAATACTCACCTTTACATCTGCATCCGATCTTCCTTGTTCATCGATGATGCTTCCCAGGTACGTGAATGTTTCCACATCTTCCAGAGTTTCGCCATCAAGTGTAACTGGGTTGCTGTTGTCCATAATGTATTTGAGGATCTTGCTTTTTCCTTTGTGTGTGTTGAGATCTATTGATGTAGAGGCTGCTGCTACGTCTTTGACGTCCCATGATATGATGAATCGGCCGTCCAGTGCTTCCAGATTTTCCATGGTTGTCTAGCTTCAATTGACTCATGAATTCAACTATAAAATTACTAAAATCTCGACAAAAAACCCCTTCTCAAAATATAATTCAGTTTAATCCACACAAATCTGTCTGTTAATCTAACTATACATAAATCATATAAAACGTGTATTCCTAAATCATTTTGATTTATTTTGGATGTCAAATGCATCATTGATACCAGTTTTCACGCTTTTTCCTTTATGTTCTAGTTGCCATGCACATTCAGTTTGTGGTTATTAGAAGCGGCAAAGAAATCGAATCATGCCTTCATTTTTCAATACTTATTCAATCCAAAGACATAATATTATCTGCATTGATTAGTTCTTTATTTAATTTATTCACATTCAACAGTTGATCTATATATGCATGATACTAATCTAAGACACCTGATTCTAAGCTCTAATAAGGTCATTGTATTTTCGTTTTCCTTTCATTTATATGATCTACTCATTCTGAAACTGATTATTGTAACTGTTATCAGTTCACGTACATTTTAAACTAAGTTGGTAATGATTACAATGATCATAGTTTCAAAATAAGTAAATCACGTGAATGCCAAAAAAAGCCATCACCTTATCAGAACATCGAATTAGTTGTGTCAGGAAAACGATGTAATTTAGAATAGTATTGTATATATATATGAATGCCATTAAGTGAAATATGCGCTGTTAGCCACAGTTCTTTTAGTGGAATGAATCTTATGAAAAGTCAGCAATGTCAAGGTAGTCCACACACGATCCTCATGTGCTAGCAAAGACTGAACAAAATTCAATCCTAAACGTCAACAACAGGATAATTCAATGCTCTAGTCATAGGTATATAAACGTGTACAGGAAAATTTACAGCTATAAGTGCATGTTTGGAAAGATGATTGACCTGAAGAAGTGGTAAGTCTACAGTGTAGAATCATGACTAGGGTCTAAATCAAACGGAGTCTATGGTCATCATGGGCATGAACACTGCATATTTAATGTCACTTATTCTCAAAATACTGAAATTAGACGCAAAATAAATACAAGAGAGCACTGAAGAATAGTTTTATCTTAGTTTAAAAAAATCAAATTGAGAACCGTGACATACATTATAATCTCGACGAAGCTGAGATATTCGTGAATGAATGAAGGAAACAATAAATTATCTATATCCACACTGAACGATAATTTCTCTTAGAAAAAAAATGACTGAATTTGATAATATGGACGATTGAATCTCAGCTAAGTGCTTGAATATTTATGGTTTATGTGTTTGACCGTGTTTCTGACGATGTTAGTGTACTGTTGACGAGTGCAGGTATTCGGAAATTCGATGCCCACCACAATTTTCTCACACTATCGTCATTTGTAGTGAAAAATAAAGATTTCGTATTTTCTCTCAATAGTTGGAAGGGAAATAAAATTGCCGAAGATGACATAACTATTGGGTCATTTCGATTTTCATAACATTTGTGTCGTAGCATTTTCAAAGTAATACACAACAGTTGTTCACTACATCACTCGATATCAGATTACAGTGAAATGTGTCGTGAAATGACCACAAATTTGTTTCACAAAAATATCAATTATTTAGGTCAACATATGGAACTGATATGATTTGATTAACTAAGACAAAGATAGATAATCAGCATTCCTAAACGTATTATGCACAATGAAACATTGTGAATTCCTTTCTGTTATTCGTTGATTACCACTCTGTGTTCACTGTGTGTGAATAAACCACTGTCTCTATTATCTGGTTCGTCTATGTCAACAGTGATCTAGACTGCTGGCCAATTATCTCGAACCTAGTATCGTAGTGTGATATGCCAAAATGTATTATCTAGTCTATTGTTAGTGTATGAAGCGTAGAGTATTGTCGTATTGATTATCGAGTGTCGTTTATTTAATAATGCATTGAATGGAAAAGAGATAGAAGTATATACAAGACATAGATAGTCTTTGAGTTATGCTGCTTCTACTAAGAAGCACACATAATGACTGACAAGAAATGTTTTCATTACTAACGACAGATCAGGGAAGCTGTTACACAACACAACTGTAAGATAAACTCTCTGTGTACTAAGAATTCAAACATACTGACTTCCGACATGACAGAAATATCAACTACCGATATTTGAAAATACCATGGTAAAACTGAGTTACGTCTATTTGTGGGGTCGAATGTGAAGAAACAGGATTTCGAAGTGGAAAGAAAGTAGTCCTTCAATTATCTTATTGCTCTCAACATTTATACATTCGATATCACCTTGTCATGAAACTCGACATTTGACTTCATGTTTCCGCACTCCTACTTTCAATATAATGAGTGGTGTTGAGACAAACCTCGGATTATTCCACCTAATGGTAACTAGCAAATACTCCATGTTTATACAATTGATTGATCACTGGATAGTGGTCAATGTCATGTGTGTCAGTTCGTTCTTGGTGCAGATCGAATTCTATCGACCACGTTGCAATGTGACCACTAGTCTAGGTGAATCGACATTGCGTGCACTATGTTGAGATGGGATGGTAGTTGTAGGTGGTCGACAGGAGTTCTTGGACCTAGGTTTTGTGCTACTTAGCACTCGTCAGTAAGGTCTACCTGTAATCTTGAGGGGACTAAGGCTACCTGACTGATTCGATCCCATATCACCATGTTTCACAATCAGAGAGTTTACCACTGAGTTATCCGAGCCGTGACTGACCTCCTTTAGGGATCAGATGTATTTTCAATTGATTGGTCACTGGGTGGCACCTGAAACACATGAAATTGATCACTTTTCCGTTCAAACAAATGAAAATTGGAAAGTGAAGTGAATTTATTTCATTTACATGTACTTTATAAATTCATCCATTTGTGGTGATACAGAAGGTAGCTTACACTAGAATTACAGTATGCAGGAGTAAAGCTTATGCATGTGAAAGAAAGCTATGTCACTGACTAATGTGTGGACAGAAATGGATGTCGGTAGTAAGCAGATACACAACTGGCAACGAATTAATTACTGGCAATAAGTCATTGGTCAACGGACACTCCGGTCACACAGTAACAAAACGTGGAAATCAAAAGACATCAAGAATTAGTTTGATATTCAAAGGATTGTTATTTTGAAAAGATAACTTCAATTGAAAACAAACATACGAATTGGGCGATTTTCACCGGTGTACAGGAGTGATACGATATATGAAATGCAAAAAAGACAATTGCAATAATGATTGATTTCGGTACACAACAATTCTTCATGTTGTTCTGTACAGTGGGCGTCCAGGGTAATTGCCTCTGAAATCAGGTAAGAGAAATGAGACTTGAGTAAGTGAATTGACACGATGAGACTAAGTTGATCAGTGATTTTCTCATATTGATTTATTATGATTATCATTAAAGTTGAAACATCCACACATATTCACACTGGTTACAATCAAAATCATCAACAATTGTTGATGATATTCATGAAACTACTTGTAGATATCAGTAGGCAGATTATACGTAGAAATTTGAAAGGAGATATTCATCATCATGTCAAACACTGTGAAATATGAGTAATGGAAAATCCATTCTCATATTCATATGAATTCAATTGATTGTAAAATATGGTGAAATTCATAGTCACAAGAGTTGATTTCGTTCAACAATGAGTACTTTGTTGATGACCACTGATTCATCGTCAATTACGTTACCATTCAGTTACATTCAGTTACGTAACTACAACAGATGAAATATGATTTGAGAGACTGACCAACTACAGTCCTAATCATAATAGGGAAGTTTCAAACAAACAATCCCAACTGAATGATTTGCATTGGTTTACAAAAATAGGCAGTTGTTGTCACGGAATTAAGGATGCTAGGCAACAATTTCCAGGATAACAAATGTTTGTTTAGGTAGCAACGAGAATTTGTGCACACAAATAGATGTAGAGTGTATGAGCAATATTGGTAAACAACATCCAAATCGAACTCCACTACAAACAACATCCGATCAGAACGCAATTATACAGGGAAGCTCAGGTCACAAATCAGTCAAGCAAATAGAAATGATCTTGATTATGACTTACCCAGGACCATAGTTACACACAATACTTAGTCCGTATGGGAAATTCGGACAGTCCGTAACACCACATCCAACATCCGTAGTGTCTTCCCAAACAAGCTGCAATGAACAAAAGGACAGTCAGCTAGTGAGTAGTGTGTTTGAAGAGAACACAGTCACATAACTCGTTCACATAAATCAACAGTCAAAGATCACAACGATGAGAAAGAATTGGTTTGTTGGACAGAGTGTAAATCGTCTTTCTAACACAGACAAGAAGCGTGCTAACGAAAACTGCAACATTTACAATTTGTGTGAATGTGACAACGGATAGTTGGATACTACACGTAGCTATGTCAGACTGCTTCATGAAACGACCACAATATCACTACTAACCAGTGTCTATACGATTTTGTCTGAAGTAGTTACTTCAACAAGAATGCTTTGTTGTTGTGTTAATGCTTACCTGAGTATAATGACCACACTGACCCATACGACAGGTTCTCGTGTAGAAGTCATAATTCTTGTATTCGTCCAACCATAATTGAAATCCGCTTGATAGAAATGAACAAACAATAGCAAACAATCGAAACATGAATCGAAACATTAGGAAAATGAGCAGTCAATTACAAGAATATTATCACATATTTAAATGTGAAGAAGAAGAAGAATAAGGATCTCACTACACAGGTGTGCACGTCAATGAATATCATGTGATTATCACACACTGATTAACTGTGATGATGATGATACCCATCGACTGTGGATATTTGATTTAGTAAATCATGGTATATGAGATATTTGACAGTTCACCGTTTCCCTGTTCCACACAGATGTGAGTACATTTTCGACAAGCATGTGAATATCTGGATACGAAATCCAGATTATCTCAACACACAAACTACATCGTTGATCTATGTCGATTAGATCAATATAACACTTCTGTGAATGCAGAACACATGCTTACAAGTTTATGAGTTGAACACATTCATATAGTTAACACAATGTATATGACACTTACGTTTTGATGTCTGTCGCACCGGCCCAATTCTGTCCAACATATTGGAATTCCGGTATTTGACGATCAGCATTTGTATCATGTCCAACACGACATTGATCAGACAGAATTTGTGCTTTCCTTTCCAATTCCACATTCCATTTCTGTAAACATTTGGTCAATTAATGAGCAAATCAATCGGTTATTCAGTCAATTGATGATGTTATCATTGCTTTATTTACGTAAAATCGATGGGGCAAATGAAGTAGTATCAAATGTGACTCGTTGTCATCAGTGCCGTCACCTTGACGTGACATAATTAGGAGATTTTCGTTTTGTCAACTAGTCAGTCAGAAACTGTAACAAATTGTTTGTGTGTTATGAGTTCATGTGAACCATGTGAACGAAGTTCCTTTGCCTATCACGCACCATTCTCTCCAACCTTCATATCACTAACCACACTCACTCAAACACAAACAAATACACAGCTAAGAACACTGTCTACAACCACACAATGTTTTCGATCAGTGACTTATCTACTGAACAACACATTACACCATCAGCTTCATTTCGGTTGTCAAGAGAATAATACCTGTAGTCAACCACAATCAACCACCTTCTCTCTCTCTCTCTAGCTCTCTCATCTTTGATCTCTGTTCACAGTGAGACTAGTCGAAGCGTACACTGAAATCAAATTGTCTCAATCGAAACATAATTACTCAGAACACTCAAGTTAAACAATCATTCTACTCACCAGTGGTTTTATGGAGACTGCTATCGGTTGTCCAAATAGCTGACCATTTCGAACAGCTTGTCTTGCTTCATTGTGAAGAGTTAACAATTCATTTCTCATCGCATCATCCAATTTCGCATGAACACAGCAACACACAAGTAAACACAGCAACAACACGACTGATGAAAAATTGGAATTGGAAGACATTTCGATGTGACCAGAATTTCACAGCTTATCTGTCTTGTTTAATCACTTGTTTACTCTAGCATATATATACACACAGTGAGATCTGGTTAATCAAAATAAGTCATGGTGACTAGACTAAACTAAACACTCATAAGTGTCAATTTGTCTTATGAATGTGGGATTATATTTGTGCAGAATATTAATCATCGTGTAATCAGGTATGAATCAGTAGGCTAAAGGGAGGTGTCTACATAAGACGATGGTATTGAGAAAATCTTGATTGAAGTTTACTCATAGGGTTTGTACAATAATGTGGGAATGATTATCAGTTTGTGGGATTATGGTTCACGAGTGACTCATGCTTCGTGACAAAACACAACATTGACTGATAATCCCATGAAATTTTATTCAGATTTTGCTGTCTTGTAATTAAGATTGTGTAATGTGTGATATTGGCAGTTATGTGGAGTGACGTGTTTTGTCGTTTTTAGTCGATATCAAGTGATAGCATGTGTGGTTTGAGTTGATGACAGCTGACTGACTCGTCTAGTTGGATGCACGAATCGTGATACGATTTGGACACCCCACAAACCACATTTCTCCCATTGATGTTGAACGGATGTGGCTTGTTGAAGTCGATTGATGTTTTCGTGGATGAATGCAGAGTGAAATCGACCAACACGATGGCATGTGGAACATGAGATTTTCCCCATGTATATGATATTTTAGGGAATGAATTAGATTCAACTCCCATTTACTAATGTTCGTTTCACAGGATACAAGTTCTCGATGAGATGTGGCATCGAAATTCGATGTTGATTTTCACTGAATATGTGACAATCGTAGTATGTGTTACAGATATTGCTTTCTCACATTTTGGGCGTCAAGCAATTGCAAAGTGAAGATATGAATCAATGATGCTGAACTGATTTTCTGTCTCATTTCAGCACATTGTGTAATCGATAATTCAACCCTTAGTATCCTAGTAATCATATGCGGAACCGGATTTATGAATGAATGTATTCTATTAATTGAAACGAACAGAATTATGTGATACGGGAATGATCAACTGATTGATTTACTTGCTGACAAACAGGTGAATTTCTGATCTCCATTGTCTCCATTGAGATGTGTTTTGATGCAGTAATATATGTATGTTCCACTATCTGTTGTCTATTTCATTGCACAACTGTGTGCAAATGAATATGTATAATGGTTATCAAATCCACAGTGAAGATGTTTAATATGCAAAAATACCAGATGCTTATTAAACTTTTCGTGTTTAGAGAAATATATATCAAATAAATACAATTCTCCTGAACATTATCCGTTCTCAAACGTCATTAGAAATACCTTTTTTGAAATATAGATTGATTAGCTTACATCATTCAATAAATATCTTGCTTCATGACTCATATGCAGGCCATTATGAGATTTGTACGAAGATTATTCTTTTCAATAAACTCTCTCCAGGTTCATAAACTATAGTTTCGAATTAATGCCCATGTAGTTGGTTATGTTTAAGGAAAAATACATTATTTGAAATTACAGCACGTGAATTTAGTATTGCTTGTAATATGCGATAAAATGAAATCGTAATATTTGAGATGACCGACACCATCAAGTAAGCACAAAACGCTAAACGGTAATAAAAAGAAAGTAAGTCTATACATGTTGATAAGTCGTGATTTCCAGAAAACGTCGTCGTGCGTCTCTGTGGCAAAGTAGATATTAGCGTGTAGTGTGAAAGTATTTTACAGCGGAAAGAGGATTGAAGTAGTGAGAACCTTTAATTAAGTTTATTCGCATTCTCATTGTTCACACTTTCATTGTTTAATTAGTAGATGACCCAAGTGTTAGATCTTTATACTCATTCCAGAGAAACTACCATCTGTTGTTGTACGTTATGACATTTAATAGTTATTGCTAAAGAGTCATACTTTGTTCATATGCACCAATTCTGCATATAACATGATCGTGTTTAGAGTTTGATTTGATGTTGGTGTTCTGTGGGATCTGATAGTTCGTGCATATATAAGCCAACACGTGTCTGAAATGGACTGTGCGCTGTTATGTGCTGTCTGTCTGTCTGTCTGACTGACTGAACTGAACTGACTGACTGTGACGTATTATTAAGTGTATACCAGTATAATATGCATTGGTGGACGGCGCCAATTTTTCGTGGTCACAGTGTGAGTACACCAATAGTTTATGCAGTACCTCGAAGTCTACTAAAAATTGATTGATTTCAAGAATAGGCACGGAAATATTTTCTGTTTTCCTAATTTCTATTCGTTCAGTATCGTGTATGTAAACGTTTCTACTTGTGTTTATTTGTTGTACATATAATTGATATAAACATTATCAAATACTGGTTAAAAATACTCCGTTCATTGTAATCGACATATTACAGCTTCTCAGTATGCATTCACTTGTTTACTTGTTATTGATTACCGGTTCGCATCAACCTGAATATGATAGCAAACAAGTTACATTCCACATCCATAGGAAAACTGTAATACAAATTTGATTGTATGATATCTTAACTCACTTACTTACTTACTTTCGCCTGTTACTCCCAACGGAGCATAGTCGCCGACCAGCTTTCTCCAACCCACTCCGTCCTGGGCCTTCTTTTCTAGTTCTATCCAGTTCTTGTTCATTCTTCTCATGTCTGTCTCTATTTCTCGGCGTAATGTGTTCTTTGGTCTTCCTCTTCTCCTTTGACCTTCAGGATTCCATGTGAGGGCTTGTCTTGTGACGCAATTAGGTGATTTCCTCAAAGTGTGCCCAATCCACTTCCAGCGCTTCTTCCTGATTTCTTCCTCCGCTGGAATCTGATTTGTTGTCTCCCACAGTAACTTGTTGCTGATAGTGTCTGGCCATCGGATCCGAAGTATCTTGCGTAGACAGCTGTTAATAAACACTTGTATCTTCTGGATAATGGCTTTCGTAGTTCTTCACGTCTCCGCCCCATATAGTAGAACTGTCTTGACATTTGTATTGAAAATTCTAACCTTGGTGTTGGTTGACAATTGTTTTGAGCTCCAGATGTTTTTCAGTTGTAAGTATGCTGCTCTTGCTTTGCCGATCCTTGCCCTCACATCTGCATGTGATCCACCGTGTTCATCAATGATGCTGCCCAGGTATGTAAAGGTTTCCACATCTTCCAAAGCTTCTCCGTCAAGTGTAATTTGATTGGTGCATATTGTATTGTATCGGAGAGTCTTGCTTTTCTCTTTGTTTATATTGAGTAAATAATAATTCAAAACACAATAGGAATTCCAACGTTTCAAATTTTACGGGAAAATAATAATTCAACAGAAGACTGTTTTCTTTTTTTTCCTGCTCATACTCCATTTTGATGAGGTTTCCATAGAAAATTACCTCGAAATTCTATCTTCGATACAAAAACAGAGTGTACCATCAGAATTAAGCCTAGCGACAAAATTTGAACAAGTTCAGAAGCTTAACAATCGAGTGGTTTTCAGTCAATTCAGTAGTCCTTTTGACAAGCAATCATAACTACACTGTGAACATTGATTCCAGAGGGCCAATTTCAAAATAATTTATTCAATTAATAGAATACATTCATTCATAAATTCGGTTCCGCATATGATTACTAGGATACTAAGGGTTGAATTATCGATTACACAATGTGCTGAAATGAGACAGAAAATCAGTTCAGCATCATTGATTCATATCTTCACTTTGCAATTGCTTGACGCCCAAAATGTGAGAAAGCAATATCTGTAACACATACTACGATTGTCACATATTCAGTGAAAATCAACATCGAATTTCGATGCCACATCTCATCGAGAACTTGTATCCTGTGAAACGAACATTAGTAAATGGGAGTTGAATCTAATTCATTCCCTAAAATATCATATACATGGGGAAAATCTCATGTTCCACATGCCATCGTGTTGGTCGATTTCACTCTGCATTCATCCACGAAAACATCAATCGACTTCAACAAGCCACATCCGTTCAACATCAATGGGAGAAATGTGGTTTGTGAGGTGTCCAAATCGTATCACGATTCGTGCATCCAACTAGACGAGTCAGTCAGCTGTCATCAACTCAAACCACACATGCTATCACTTGATATCGACTAAAAACGACAAAACACGTCACTCCACATAACTGCCAATATCACACATTACACAATCTTAATTACAAGACAGCAAAATCTGAATAAAATTTCATGGGATTATCAGTCAATGTTGTGTTTTGTCACGAAGCATGAGTCACTCGTGAATCATAATCCCACAAACTGATAATCATTCCCACATTATTGTACAAACCCTATGAGTAAACTTCAATCAAGATTTTCTCAATACCATCGTCTTATGTAGACACCTCCCTTTAGCCTACTGATTCATACCTGATTACACGATGATTAATATTCTGCACAAATATAATCCCACATTCATAAGACAAATTGACACTTATGAGTGTTTAGTTTAGTCTAGTCACCATGACTTATTTTGATTAACCAGATCTCACTGTGTGTATATATATGCTAGAGTAAACAAGTGATTAAACAAGACAGATAAGCTGTGAAATTCTGGTCACATCGAAATGTCTTCCAATTCCGATTTTTCATCAGTCGTGTTGTTGCTGTGTTTACTTGTGTGTTGCTGTGTTCATGCGAAATTGGATGATGCGATGAGAAATGAATTGTTAACTCTTCACAATGAAGCAAGACAAGCTGTTCGAAATGGTCAGCTATTTGGACAACCGATAGCAGTCTCCATAAAACCACTGGTGAGTAGAATGATTGTTTAACTTGAGTGTTCTGAGTAATTATGTTTCGATTGAGACAATTTGATTTCAGTGTACGCTTCGACTAGTCTCACTGTGAACAGAGATCAAAGATGAGAGAGCTAGAGAGAGAGAGAGAAGGTGGTTGATTGTGGTTGACTACAGGTATTATTCTCTTGACAACCGAAATGAAGCTGATGGTGTAATGTGTTGTTCAGTAGATAAGTCACTGATCGAAAACATTGTGTGGTTGTAGACAGTGTTCTTAGCTGTGTATTTGTTTGTGTTTGAGTGAGTGTGGTTAGTGATATGAAGGTTGGAGAGAATGGTGCGTGATAGGCAAAGGAACTTCGTTCACATGGTTCACATGAACTCATAACACACAAACAATTTGTTACAGTTTCTGACTGACTAGTTGACAAAACGAAAATCTCCTAATTATGTCACGTCAAGGTGACGGCACTGATGACAACGAGTCACATTTGATACTACTTCATTTGCCCCATCGATTTTACGTAAATAAAGCAATGATAACATCATCAATTGACTGAATAACCGATTGATTTGCTCATTAATTGACCAAATGTTTACAGAAATGGAATGTGGAATTGGAAAGGAAAGCACAAATTCTGTCTGATCAATGTCGTGTTGGACATGATACAAATGCTGATCGTCAAATACCGGAATTCCAATATGTTGGACAGAATTGGGCCGGTGCGACAGACATCAAAACGTAAGTGTCATATACATTGTGTTAACTATATGAATGTGTTCAACTCATAAACTTGTAAGCATGTGTTCTGCATTCACAGAAGTGTTATATTGATCTAATCGACATAGATCAACGATGTAGTTTGTGTGTTGAGATAATCTGGATTTCGTATCCAGATATTCACATGCTTGTCGAAAATGTACTCACATCTGTGTGGAACAGGGAAACGGTGAACTGTCAAATATCTCATATACCATGATTTACTAAATCAAATATCCACAGTCGATGGGTATCATCATCATCACAGTTAATCAGTGTGTGATAATCACATGATATTCATTGACGTGCACACCTGTGTAGTGAGATCCTTATTCTTCTTCTTCTTCACATTTAAATATGTGATAATATTCTTGTAATTGACTGCTCATTTTCCTAATGTTTCGATTCATGTTTCGATTGTTTGCTATTGTTTGTTCATTTCTATCAAGCGGATTTCAATTATGGTTGGACGAATACAATAATTATGACTTCTACACGAGAACCTGTCGTATGGGTCAGTGTGGTCATTATACTCAGGTAAGCATTAACACAACAACAAAGCATTCTTGTTGAAGTAACTACTTCAGACAAAATCGTATAGACACTGGTTAGTAGTGATATTGTGGTCGTTTCATGAAGCAGTCTGACATAGCTACGTGTAGTATCCAACTATCCGTTGTCACATTCACACAAATTGTAAATGTTGCAGTTTTCGTTAGCACGCTTCTTGTCTGTGTTAGAAAGACGATTTACACTCTGTCCAACAAACCAATTCTTTCTCATCGTTGTGATCTTTGACTGTTGATTTATGTGAACGAGTTATGTGACTGTGTTCTCTTCCAACACACTACTCACTAGCTGACTGTCCTTTTGTTCATTGCAGCTTGTTTGGGAAGACACTACGGATGTTGGATGTGGTGTTACGGACTGTCCGAATTTCCCATACGGACTAAGTATTGTGTGTAACTATGGTCCTGGGTAAGTCATAATCAAGATCATTTCTATTTGCTTGACTGATTTGTGACCTGAGCTTCCCTGTATAATTGCGTTCTGATCGGATGTTGTTTGTAGTGGAGTTCGATTTGGATGTTGTTTACCAATATTGCTCATACACTCTACATCTATTTGTGTGCACAAATTCTCGTTGCTACCTAAACAAACATTTGTTATCCTGGAAATTGTTGCCTAGCATCTTTAATTCCGTGACAACAACTGCCTATTTTTGTAAACCAACGTAAATCATTCATTCAGTTGATATTATTTGTTTGAATCTTCCCTATTATGATTAGGACTGTAGTTGGTCAGTCTCTCAAATCATATTTCATCTGTTGTAGTTACGTAACTGAATGTAACTGAATGGTAACGTAATTGACGATGAATCAGTGGTCATCAACAAAGTACTCATTGTTGAACGAAATCAACTCTTGTGACTATGAATTTCACCATATTTTACAATCAATTGAATTCATATGAATATGAGAATGGATTTTCCATTACTCATATTTCACAGTGTTTGACATGATGATGAATATCTCCTTTCAAATTTCTACGTATAATCTGCCTACTGATATCTACAAGTAGTTTCATGAATATCATCAACAATTGTTGATGATTTTGATTGTAACCAGTGTGAATATGTGTGGATGTTTCAACTTTAATCACAATAATAATAAATCAACATGAGAAAATCACTGATGAACTAAGTCTCATCGTGTCAATTCACTTACTCAAGTCTCATTTCTCTTACCTGATTTCAGAGGCAATTACCCTGGACGCCCACTGTACAGAACAACATGAAGAATTGTTGTGTACCGAAATCAATCATTATTGCAATTGTCTTTTTTGCATTTCATATATCGTATCACTCCTGTACACCGGTGAAAATCGCCCAATTCGTATGTTTGTTTTCAATTGAAGTTATCTTTTCAAAATAACAATCCTTTGAATATCAAACTAATTCTTGATGTCTTTTGATTTCCACGTTTTGTTACTGTGTGACCGGAGTGTCCGTTGACCAATGTCTTATTGCCAGTAATTAATTCGTTGCCAGTTGTGTATCTGCTTACTACCGACATCCATTTCTGTCCACACATTAGTCAGTGACATAGCTTTCTTTCACATGCATAAGCTTTACTCCTGCATACTGTAATTCTAGTGTAAGCTACCTTCTGTATTACCACAAATGGATGAATTTATAACATAGTCGTAATTGAAATAAAATCACTTTCCAATTTTCACTTGTTTGAACGAAATAGTGATCAAGGAACTGACGCACCTGACATTGAACACTACCCGGTGATCAATCAATTGTATAAACATGGAGTATTTGCTAGCTACCATTAAGTGGAATAATCTGAGGTACGTCACAGCCCCACTCATTATAGTGAAAGTAGACCCCACAAATAGACGTAACTCAGTTTTACCATGGTATTTTCAAATATCGGTAGTTGATATTTCTGTCATGTCGGAAGCCAGTATGTTTGAATTCTTAGTACACAGAGAGTTTATCTTACAGTTGTGTTGTGTAACAGCCTCCCTGATCTGTCGTTAGTAATGAAAACATTTCTTGTCAGTCATTGTGTCCTTCTTAGTAGAAGCAGAATAACTCATACACTATCTATGTCTTGTATATACTTCTATCTCTTTTCCATTCAATGCATTATTAAATAAACGACACTCGATAATCAATACGACAATACTCTACGCTTCATACACTAACAATAGACTAGATAATACATTTTGACATATCACACTACGATATTAGGTTCGAGATAATTGGCCAGCAGTCTAGATCACTGTTGACATAGACAAATCAGATAATAGAGATAGTGGTTTATTCACACACAGTGAACACAGAGTGGTAATCAACGAATAACAGAAATGAATTCACTTAGTTATTCACTTAGTATTGTTTGTTTGGATCTTCCCATCGATGTGTTTAGAGTCTGCAACTGGTCAGTCTCTAATTGGCATATGTGCATACTGTGCGTATTGCCTCGCTATACCTTAATTCACAAGCATGGTAAGCAGAGATGGATAGTGGCTAGCAGTGGAATCCAGGACGTGTGTTTCGTCCTATTTGGGACTCGTCAGCTGAATGTACCTGCATCTCAGAGTTGATGTTCACTCTGGGACTCGAACCCAGTACCCTCCCTTCAAACGCCATCGCGTTATCCATTCGGCCACTGAGTCCTGATAGCCACTTGCTTATGCAAATGGGTGAAGTTTGAATTCACTTAGTATTGTTTGTTTGGATCTTCCCATCGATGTGTTTAGAGTCTGCAACTGGTCAGTCTCTAGTTGGCATATGTGCATCAAAATATAAGAGTATGCATTGGAACGAACATATTCGAAGATGCAAAATCGTAGGAATCAAAGATATGAAGCTAATGTGAACGAGCGAATTTTTGTATACGGGATTAAATGTAGTGGTTGTAATGCCAAATAAATTTATAAGTGAGACATCACTACAACGTGAGAGTGAAAGAACACAAACTTTGTTTGAAGCACATTCCAAAATTCAAAGATGACTTCAGCAAACTCGAAAACAAGTAAGATTAAGAATTATATTCAATAGAGTCAGTCTTCATTCTTCAGTAATAAGGATAGTAGGTTGCTGAACCTGTGTTAATCCTGACAGATTTCCTTCCAGTGAAGGTCCAGCTTCTTTTTGAAAATGTTCACTGATGGTGCTGATACCACTTGTTCTGGTAAAGCGTTCCAATCATTGACCACTCGATGAGAAAAACGGGACGTCACCTTTAGTTTATTAGATCGCGGTTTCAGAACCTTCTTGCTATGACCCCGGAGATTATTAGTGCTGGAGGGAGCAAAAAGATAAGACATATTAACACCCAGATCATAATTAAAGATACGAAATGCCAGTATAAGGTCACCTCGCGTTCTACGATAAGATATGGGGAAAAGATTTAGACGTTTTAAACGCTCATTGTAAGGGAGTTTAGAAAGACCCTTTACGAATTTTGTCCCTACACGCTAGACACGCTCAAGCGATTTAGTATCCTTTATCAGACAAGGGCTAGCTGCTTGGATACAGTATTCTAAGTGTGGCCTTACATAGGTGGGATATAAAATTCGAGACATCTCCTCGTCAAAGCATTTAAATGCTCTGCGAAGCGACCATAGCGCGCGAAAGCCTTTGGAAGCAACCGCATTGCAGTGCGTAGTAGTTTTTAAGTCGTGACTTATAATTACTCCTAAGTCTTTGTGCTCATGAACGCGTGGCAGAGATGTACCATTAATGGTATAATGGTAACTAATATCGTGCCCGATGTGCATGAACACGCTTTTCCTGGAATTAACTTCCAGGCCCCAATCATGAGCCCACCTAACTAATTCGTCTAAATCTGCTTGTAGATAACAACGATCAGTCTCATTTCTTATTGTTCTCCAGATTTTAACATCATCCGCAAACAATAACGTCGACGACTTAAGCAATAAAGGTAGTTCATTAATATACAGAAGGAAAAGTAAAGGGCCTAAGATGGTGCCTTGGGGTACACCACTTTTGACCGGTTTCCATTCGGATAGAGTTCCATTGACCCTTACTATCTGTCTGCGGTCACATAAGAAGCTTTCTATCCATTCATGTATAGCATCTGTTATTCCAAAGCTCGAGAGCTTTTGCATAAGACCTAAGTGTGAAACCTTATCAAACGCTTTGCTAAAATCTATGAATATCACGTCGACAGACTGGCCGTTGTCTAGGGCAGCTGTCCAATCCTCTCTCGCAATGAGTAAGTTAGTCAAGCATGAATGCTTGTTACGAAACCCATGTTGCTCGGGAGTTAACGGATTGTACGAATCTATGTGGCTTAGTAGCTTAGCCCGAATTAATTTTCCAAGTAACTTAACTACAATACTGGTCAGGCTAACAGGCCGGTAATTAGATACGATCCGTCTCTGACCATCCTTAAATATAGGACTAACTATGGCGTCTTTCCGGTCTCTAGGTAGTTGAGCCTGTGAAAGGGACATGTTGAAGAGCATCGTGAGCGGTCTTGAGATAATGTCCGCAAGCGACGACAGTAAACGTGGGTCAGGCCACACAATTAGTTTCATTGGCACAAGAATCCACTAAAGTGGTTTCAGTTCTTATAGAGAAAAATTCACAAGTGATGCCTTTCACATATGGGCAAACGCAAACGGTATTAGTGAGAGTGACGGAACACAATTAGTTGTCTCATGCCAACTAATAATTAATAACTAAATGTCAACTCCTTATTCCATTTAACCTGTCACCTATTATCTGAACAACGGATATTCTAATCTGTTGGTTTGTTTGACTATGTGATGAACAATTGACTTGACCGGCACAATAAAATAAACGGTCATTTTTAATTTTGTCTGTTTATCTTTGTTTAATGCATTCTGTAAAATGTTTGGTTCGTATCATTTATAAAAATTATATTTTCATCGAAAATTCACTAATCAGAGGCGGCATATAATCGCTGAAGCTTTTTCTATCTCTCCTCAAACCAACGTATCGGCACATACAACCTGATAACTTAACATACTTCTCTTTACAAACCAGATTTCTCATACACACTACAGAAAAATTTCTATTTTTAACACTGTTAACCTACCCAACAATGATTGGCTCTCAACTACTGTAAAACTAGTCCTCAAATTATGACGAAATTTTCCGTAAATGTCTGATGCTATTTGATGAAATTTCTGTCATCACATCGATGCAATAAGGTTTGCAATTTCGATCAATGAGCTATCTACTGTACAACACATTACACCAACGACATCATTTCAGTTGCCAACAGACTAATACCTGTAGTCAAACATAATCAACTATCTTCTCTCACCCTCTCTCTAGCTCTCTCATCTTTGATCTCTGTCCACAGCGAGACTAGTTGAAACGTACACTGAAATCAATTTGTCTCAATCAAAACATAATTACTCCGAACACTCAAGTTAAACAATCATTCTACTTACCAGTGGTTTTATGGAGACTGCTCTCGGTTGTCCAACAAGCTGACTTTAGTATGAGTAATCAATTTAGTCACCATGATATTCATTCACAAATCCACTTCCTTCACTTTCATATTGCTATGATGGGATGAAAAATCAAAATTACACCTTCAACTCATTGATATTCCTGTTCAATATTACTTCCGTTTTAATTCAATTTGATGAATACTCAATGTAATGCTTGATTGATTTCCCGTGTAATACTTCACTCAGAATCAAGTTGATTTATTCGGTGTGATGATGGTTCAAGATATGATATAACTGATTTTGAATCAAAGAGAACTAAGTTCAACATAACATACAGCATTCGACTTCATTATAACTTTGTCATAGTGAAATTTACCTAACTAGAAATAAAACTTGTATATATCAAGGAGTGTATATTCGACAACGGTCGTTCAGTGTGTTTTGGGGTGAACAGATGATCAATTCAAGTCAACACTTTGTAGATGGCTTCGAGTCTCGATCGACTATGATTACCACTACAATAAGATTATGCTCCCTAAATCGACTTGGTTCCTTTGATAGCTCGTAAACCAGAAGGCTGTAACTGGTCCAGATAAAGTATATTTATTGGCAATCTGTTGGTATCGAATGAATACCGAGGCACGCTAAAGATTACATGCAAGAAGAGCAGAGCGTAAGAACGTTCGAATGAACAAGATGGATAGCGGAGCGAGAAGTGATTTTGATACAGTTAAACAAAAACGAGTACAGTAAAACAATCACTGGTACAATTGGTTATAATAATAATTGTTTCAATTAAACCAATCGTGTTCTCGTCGAGAAAAGCATGTCACTGCAACTTCACTTTTGTCATCACAACATTAACAACTTTATTTTATTTTATTTTACAAACTGTTTAATCTATCGAGGTGTCTAAATCACACTATTGAGATGTGCACGAAATCGAAGTGTAAAATATACATTAATTAGTTACAAATTTCAACATGTCAGGTATCTGTGGCGTTAACTGCGTCTGTAAGTCTGAAATAAAAAGGGCTTCTTACAATAGTATCGTAAAGAATAAATATTACATATGATAGTGCAAATGACAGCTGTTAGCTGAGTCTAAACTTGATAACAGTTTATCAATAAGCAGAAACGGAACCAATAGCAAACAATATGAAAACGTAAATTCATTTAGTATTGTTTGTTTGAATCTTCCCATCGATGTGTTAGGACTGCAACTGGTCAGTCCCAGAGTGAACATCAACTCTGAGATGCAGGTACATCCAGCTGACAAGTCCCAAATAGGACGAAGTGACGCGCGTCTTGGATTCCACTGCTAGCCACTATCCATCTCTGCTTAATATGAAAACGGTTGCGTTTAAATAAGGATTGAGAGGTTGCACAAAATCGAGAATAACCGCTACAGGGATCAAAAGAAAGTAATTATGATGATGAGTACAGTAAATGTTATAAGTATATTTGAATATTTTAAAGTATTATACTACGAATTAGCACTACAACGTACGCATAGAAATTGATAGGAATACAATTAGTTACTGAATATCGATAAGTAATATAAAACAATAAGCAAAAGAGTTGATCGTAAGAGAATAAGGACAGAGGACGTAAACACATTTAAAATTAACAATACTGAATTTATATACTGTAATTTCAAATAATGTATTTTTCCTTAGACCTAGCCACCTACTTGATCATTCATTCGAAACTCTAGTTTCAGAATTTGGAGAGAGTTTATTGAAAAGAATAATCTTCGTACAAATATCATAATGACCTGCATATAAGTCATGAAGCAAGATATTATTGAATGGTGTAAGCTAATCACTCTACATTTCAATAAATGTATTTCTAACGACGTTTGAAAACTGATAATGTTCAGGAGAATTGTATTTATTTGATATATATTTCTCTAAACACGAATAGTTCAATGAGCATCTGGTATTCTTGCATATCAAACATCTTCACTATGGATTTGAGAATCATTATACGCAATCGAAAGATATCTCAATGGAGACAATGGAGATTAGAAATTCACCTGTTTGTCAGCAAGTAGATCAAATAGCTGACAATTCCCGACTTCTAGTTTCCTAACTAGTGAAATGTAAATGACTTTAGCAATGTTATTGTAATCATGTTAACTGATATCTGTGGTTCAGGAAGTTAATTATTAGATTTTTTCTTTGGTTGTTTAAGTGTTAACATACAACATGAAGTGTCAAATAGAATGAAATGTATCACAGCAAGTCTGATATTATTCACCGTAATTAGATTGTAGTGACCTAGTTTTGTGACGAGAACGCGATTGGTTTAATGGAAACAATTATTATTATAACCAATTGTATCAATGATTGTTTTACTATACTTGTATGTTTAAGTGTGCAAAAGACACTTTACCTTCCGTTGCCTGTGACCCTGCAGGAACTGGAGTACGCTCGGTAGTTCCGCCTGTAAACTTTGGCACGATCTCGGTATTCTTTCGATACCACGAGATCGCCAACAAATATATCATATTCAACCTTCAACAGCCTCTTTTTGGTTTACCGAGGGATCCAACTCGAAATCTGGCACGTGATCATCTTGTAGTGGTGATCATAATCAATCGCGACTCGACGTCCACTACATATCTGTCTATCTCTCTGTTTGTATGCTGTTCATAGTCTACAACTCTATTGACACTAAAATACTTTTGACGCACTCTCTAATTAGCACACTAAACTGTTTGAATTCATTTCACTTCAGTACAAAGTACAAAGGTCTATTCCAGTTCTGAATAGATTTCAATACGATACAATTGACGTTTACTCCATTGGCAGTGTTAGTTCTGTCCTCACATAACAGCTAGTGATGCTGAATGCTAGTGTCAACATTATTTGAAAGTAAATAGTGAGATTTCTTGTTCTAGTTTCACTCCAAAACTACTATTGTTTCAGTTCAGTTGTGTTTACTCAGTGATATAGTAACTTGCTTCTTCACTGACTAACCGATCAGTTTCGCGTTATATCATTCAAAACACGTGAAAGAGAACAACGCAACAAGTCAGTTTGTGCTCTCGATCAGGCTGTTAAAGAGTTCATACCACAATTTCAGACACGAGCTTCTAAGGATAATTTCGACGAACGGCTGCATATCGAAATTTGTGGCCTTGTGATTGCTGGTATAAAGGATTCTAAAGAAAGAAGCATGGCAAACAAATGTGAAGACAAAAAGCGACAATAAATCATCAATCGGATGTTACTTCATTGATGTACGACTGTCTATGTAAAGGAGTGCGTTTTTGACTAGGGTTGTCATAGCTTCTAGGTGAACAAATTCCTACTCGTACCAGTCTCTGTGTACTTCACGTCGGGAGGATTGTAGTGGTTTCTCATTTTCAACAGTCAAAAATAGGGGGTTTGGTTGCAACAGACTGAATGTCGGTTCCACAACAATTGGTTAAACATACACTGGTTTAAGTGGTTGCTTTTTTCTTTCAAATACAAATCATTAAACGTTTTGTCGAAACATTTGCCGTGGTAGTGAGAACCGGTTACGCAGGCACATTTCCAAGTGTCAAATCACTCCATCGTAGAATGATTACTAGATGATAATTGTTTCTCACATTATTCACTACTGCTACAATAGGTGATTCAGGGAATGACACTGACCTATCAATCAAGCGTCAGTGTTTATCACAGAAAGCCAGAACGCTCCATATGTAGATGAGGCCTATCGTAATTTTTTATGGAACTGATTCCCATATTGGTAGTTCTAGGTAAATATATCTGAGCTCCATTTGAGAATAGAAGATATCAGTTGACTATAAATATTTGAGAATCTGGAATCGAAGAAAACTTCAATAAGTGTTTCCCAAAACAGGCACTGCAACGTTTGAGTATGGTAGACGAAATAACATATTTGGTGTCTATGGAGACACTCAACGAACATATCTGTCGCATTTACGAGTGTTGAGAGACGTTTATCATAGTTAGAGACAAAGTGAATATTACGTGAGTACCCTGGAATATTACAAGACGTGAACTATACTTCACATCATATGCTCAAAAGTCATTCAAAATGAATCGAACGACTGAATATTTATGGGAAGTGTGAAGTGATGCAAAACTCCAAGTGAAATAAGTTCAAAATCAGGATGTTGGATGGATACAAACTGGACATTTGTATATTGTGACCTAACTTAATATGCACAAATGTAAAAGATATCTCAATTGCGAACAAAACACATACACGTGTCGATGAAATTTGTTCTATGCACATGATAGTCCGACGAACACCTCGATTTATGAGAAGATAGGACAAATTAAGACGTCCATTCTGCGTCCGGAGCGGTGATATACAGATAATGCGTGGGCACCACTATCTACTTTTGCTGTGCCGATGACAGCTGATCATTCTAACGAAAACCACTTCGTGTAAAGGATAATCCCGTAGTTGCACTTCGAAGACCGTCATGATAATACTCCTCAGTGTGACTCAAGAACTGAACGAGAAGGCGAAATTCCGTTAAGTTACGACAACTACACTCGGACTGTAGGGTATGAGAAAACAAAGAAACAGTCATGACCCAAATTTTCATTACTTTCGCTTATAGATATTCTCATACTGGAACAAACAATCCAATCAGATTATAAGTAGGTAGCGATGAGGATTTCAACTCACACTGACAAGCTGTAAATGATGCATGAGGATTTGAGGGAGCAAGTATGATAGGCTGCGTTTATGAAAACCATCAGTGTATGCTTGCTCACGACCATTCTGTAAATAATAGATGTTGGAAGATCTTAGCTGTTGGTCCAGAGTGACTTCGATTATCTGTGAAACGTATGTGTGCATCTGTGTACAGTGTGTTCGTACAACTCGTTTTGTGTTCGTAAGCACGTCACCATGTTCAATCTTTGTCTATTCCGACAAAGATTAGGTGGGCTCGCATTGTTAAAACGTTCGAATCAATATCTCAATCGGGAACTACCCAACATGAAAGTCAATCATAATTAACAACCTCACAAGTCAATACTCATTCCTAATCCTCGTTCAACATTTCATTCTAGATAATGTGTGAGGACATGGGGGATTACGATTTCTTAATTTCTTATTTAGACACCTTTTTTGGCACTAATGATTTTAGTTGACTATCCTGAAGATAAGTACACCCTTGAAACAACCCTGAATTCGTGAGAATAATTGACATGTGTTGGTGATCTGTTAAATCACATTCATCTGCGTTTACCAACCGGATCTTATCGTGACTATATAAGCAAAGATCTATTTGATCGTTAGGTTGAACAGTAGTGGAATTCCAATCCTTCTCAAATGTCTTTGAAATTTAACTTGTTGGCAATCTCATTGCTGGCATGTTTATTTACGTCCTCGTGTATTCACGCATATGTTAATGAAACGATGCGGGACTACTTCATAGCCATGCACAATGTTGTGAGGCAAGCTGTGAAGTATGGTCTCATTCCCGGACAACCTGAAGCTAGACACATGAATCTACTGGTAAGTAGAATATTCACTCAATTTGCTTATTTATTATTGATGTGTTTATATTTACAGTATGTGTTAAGTGTGTCCATCAGTTATTTTGAGGTAGAATTTTTGATACGTGTTATTCTTACGTTGTGGGATACTAGAATACTTCTGTTCATGGTTTGTCTCTTGTGTTGGGTAACGTGCTAACTATAACTAAACTTCCCTTGTAAGCTCAGTTGTTTGAATTTCAGAATTTGTTGCAATGTTTATTATCCAGGTTGGTCAACCGATAACTTGAAATTTCCAGTCAATGTTGGACCTTTATTAAGTCTACTTTCAGATTATTAAAACCAATGTACTGAAGCTGTTTCAATCAAAATTACTCCCTTGATACCAGATTCGTTAGCTAAGATGGGACCATCTTCACAATGGGCAAAAAGTTATGTATTTTATGGCTGGATGATCGTGTATGTTCGTTATGTCGATGAAGGAAAACGATAGTCTACTTAGTGTTTCAGTGAAATTATTAAATTTTGTTTAAGTCTCCACTTCAATGAAGCATCGAGCCTCGACATAATGCTGCCTATTCGGTTTCCATCCGTTCGTTGTACTGGTAGAAAATATCTCATTTGTTTATTGAGGATTTGTGACTGTCAGGTAAATAAAATTTTCGGTTGGTGTAATAGACATTTGAAAGTTGGCAATCTAAATCAACCGTTTGGCTCACACTTTCAAAACTATGACTGACGGACAAACCTTGGTGACGTGAAAAATTCAAGAATTATTACGTTCGAAGTGCGTTGTCTTGCTTCTTACACTTTTTGAATCTGGTTTTATGAACATTCATGTTTGTCTACTTGCTTTGTGTATTCTTCTGTATACTATGAGCCTTATGTTTGTATCAATGGATACAGTGTTTTCAGCATTTCCATTTGGTTTTAATGATACACACGATTGGTGCTGCCCGCTCTGATACCACAGTCTTTACATATCTCAACATCACTCTATATTGAAGTAAGTTAACTCAGGAGATTCGGAGGGGAACTTTCGCAGTTGATGACCGACTGTCGGACGAAATACAAATGACCGACACATGTTATTTCAGTATCATGACAGTGATGCTAAAGATTCAAATTTCAAATTATATAATTCTTTCCATTGGTATTTAACAAGTGAATAAATTGATATTTACAGAAATGGAATACGGAATTGGCAAAAAAAGCACAAAATTTTTCTGATCAATGTCAACTAGGACATGATAAGGATGAAGAACGGAAAATACCGGGATTTGAATATGTCGGACAGAACTGGGCTCTTACACCTCGATTATTAATGTGAGTTTAACTTGTGCTTTGCAAAATATGGATTACTACAGCCCTTAGAAATTAAAGCATGAATTCTGCGTTTCTATAAATATTTTACTCATCTACTTGGTAGAAATCAGAATCGATAACATATTTTAACCATTTCAGTTTGTTTATATCCTGGAAACCACCAAATATCTGTATGGTGTAAACAAAATGAGGACACTGACGATAGAATTTCTTAAACATACTCAATTGAACAATTCCACCTCTCACGGTCCATGTGAATTTATTATTAAAAAAATGAAGAAATAAATTGAACTTCTAATTGAGGCTGTGATATGAATTAGGATGGAACAGAAACAATAGAGAAATGACTTGAAGTGACTATTATAAAACACTGATCAAAATCGCATCTTAACGCAGAGTTCATAGAGTTCGATAAGGCTACAACCTAATGAGACTTTGCCGAATGTAATAGGTCACGTAAGTGGGGGGGTGATAAGACGATCGTATATCAGGATGTAGACACATTTCTCTAAGAAAATAGAGAACAACAGATAATCTTACGTATTTCTAGTGCAAGTGCCCCATGACTATCGAAATATGTGGTTCATTTAGTATATTCAGAAAATTCAAAAACTGACAAGTGAGATTATACTTCTTGTAATTAACTGTCAACTTTTTTCAAATTTTCGAATTCGTATATGCATCGTCTTTTATTTGTTCATTTATATGAAGTGGATTTAAAATGTGGTTCGATGAATCCCAGAATTATAACTACAACACAAACACTTGTATCAATAATCAGTGTACGCATTATACTCAGGTAAGCATTGAAACGACAATAATTATTTTCATTGCAATATGCAATTCTCTGTAAGTCATTAACACCGACTGATGATATTTTGGCAGTGCAATAAAGCAGATCAACAATGGTTGCTCGTGGTATCCGAATATTCGTTGTCAAATGAATGGAAATTTGAAGAACCCTAGGCTCGGTACACACTATTCATGTTGAGGTATCTGAATGATCAACATTTTGTTGATGGAATGTCTTTTTCTCTGTGCTCTTTTTCATAAGAATTAAGTGAATGATAAACAGGTGAGATTTCACTCGAATCATAGTGTATATTCGGTCTGTGAATTTCACATATCTTCAAAGTAATTGGTGACTGACCGGAAAGCTCTTTACTGCATTTGTCTATTTCAGGTATTCAAATTGACTTTTAAGTGGTATAACAGTTGTCCTACTTCATTGTTAAGTGTCAGCAATACTTGGTACATGCTTTGATAATCGCGTTGGTTGTTGATTTTATATATATGCAGATGATTCATATTTCTTGTATATGAAGATTGATCAATTTTGATGACTCGTGTGAATGTAATGATACTTCCGAATAATGGCTCCTTACTGAATGTTTATGCCACCATATAGTCAGTTTATGTGAAAGACAGAAAAAACAAACCAAACAGTTGAATTTGGACATTCACAATCACTTCATTTCATCATGTTGACATAATGAAATGAGAATGTTCGTTTGTAATGCAATATTGAGGTGTAGATAGTTTTTCATCGCAATTGTCTTGCCTATTAGTGATAAACGTATACTAATCAATCCTGACTACTTCGAATTCGTCTTCATTTTGAACATTATTGTCTACAATTAAGATCAAATTGACAAGTCCTGTATGATAAATCTTAATGTTTGCCGTGATGCACTACTTCTTCGAGTGGATATCAGGAGATATGCAATCAATTTATTATCATGCAAACTGTTAGTGTGATACAGACGTTGATCAGTTTCTGAAGAGAAAGTATCAACGTTTAGTTGACATTGAATCGTGCTCACATAAATCTCGTTTTCTTATTATACCTCCAAATATTCTCTTATCAGCTTATTTGGGAAAATACTACCGATTTTGGATGTGGTGTTACAGAATGTAAAAATATGCTGCCTAATCTAAATGTCATATGCAATTACGGTCCTGGGTGAGTGAACGTCATAATAAATTTGATTTGCCTGAGTGATTTTTATTCCGTTATGTTGAATATAAGATTTATTGAAAAATACAACTTCAATGTGGAAGAAATATGTTCTGATTACTGTGCAATTGCAGTTGATTTCAAAGCCTTTTAACATCCACTCTACAAGCATGCATTCTGTGATTATCTTAACAATGAATATATACATATATTTAAATTCAATAAGTATTGTTTGTTTGAATCTTCCCATCGATGTGTTAGGACTGCAACTGATCAGTCTCTAATTAGAATATGTGCATGCTGTGCGTATTGTTTCGATATAGCCTTAATTCACAAGCATTGTGAGCAAAGATGGATAGTGGCTAGCAGTGGAATTCAGGACGCACATTCCGTCTTATTTAGGACTCACATATGCCAATTAGAGACTGACCAGTTGCAGTCCTTAACATCAATGGGAAGACTCAAACAAACAATACTAAATGAATTTAAACTTCACTCCATCGAACAAGCAAGTGGCTATCAGGACTCAGTGGCCGAGTGGATAACTCGATGATGTTTGAAGCGAAAGGTGATGGGTTCGATTCCCAGAGTGGACATCAACTCTGAAATGCAGGTACATCCAGCTGACGAGCTCCAAATAGGGCGGAACGCGCATCCTGGATTCCACTGCTAGCCACTATCCATCTTTGCTTACTATACATATATTTGTTCGATAACAGATAACTTATCAACGACTGACCATTTCTTTCTCTTCACCAACTTATGCTCGTAGTTACATGGACCATTATTTATTATCATCACGCTTCAAATCCTGTCACAAAAATACAAGATTTTTTTAACGATCATCATGGATCACCACTGAATGAATAAAGTTTAGTTGTAACAATAATAAAGTTAAAGTTGACGTTTCCCATCTGATTTACAAGTGTTCGAGCAGGGAGTGAACACCAGTCATGAACCAGATTGTTAATTGATTGAACAAATTTTTAATCTTGTGTATAGAAATTACACTGAATATGGAAAACACATTAGGTCACGTGAATATCGAAAGGAATTTTCCAAGGTTTTAATAGTTCATTCTTTCACATGGTGAGTATGTCTTCATTCAAATCTCATTGTGTAATCTGAACAGTCATATACACATGCATGTTTACGAATATTGTCCGCGAAAGTTGGTTCGGATGATGTAAGTCTGGATGTACAAACATTTTTTAATCTTAACGATAAGACCAAATCATTCATGTAGATCGACTTACTAACTCACCATTTTGCTTAACCTATTTCAGAGGCAATATACTTGGAGTGAAGCCGTATAGAACTGCATGAAGGATCACATGGAGAAGAATCGGTATTCCAAACCACTTTGGAACGTGAATGTTTGTTGGGATATCAACTTTCGGTATTTTGGTTAAATGTATCCAATTTTCTCGATGCTCTTAATGTCTTCTATTTTCGCAGTTGTTTGTGTGTGAGCTATTATGGTCTATTTGTTGACTGCGTCATTTATCAACTTTGGAGTGCATCTACACATCCGTCACTAGTTAAGATAAATATTTCTCTACTGATTAATCATTTCTTTGCTTATGAAACATGTACAGCAGTGAACGTTTTGTTGAAACGTTTGTAAATTTGTCTTGTTATTGGATGCGAGTACTGTTTCATGAATCCATGAAAACGACGCGTGGATTAAGAAGTGGATGTTTGTATGCAAAATAATAAGAGGATATGGTTACGAAAGTATACATTCATGTGTAAACTGATTTCGTTGTGGAATGATTTTGAGATGATTGACATCTGCTTCATTATTCACTACTGATAGGCTAAGTAAATTTTACGGCTTATGAGCACTGACCAGTGTCACCTGACAAAGTCATCGAACAGAATCCTGATTAGTATTGCCATCTGACGTACAAAATGCTCATCACAACCTTGATATGAGCACTCCCTAGATTGGACATACTAAAAGGAATAATCTTGTCCTACGACTGTACCCTAAATTTTTATATACCGAATTTGCAAGTTGTAATTGCTCTCATCACTTTCACGATCGACTACTATATGACATACCATTAACTCTACTGTAACAAGCAGGTATTTACATAACCGTTGATCAAGTCGATTTCTGCAAATACTTTCAACGCATTGAAATGATGATGATTTTGTCCCTCCAAAATCTACTGACACTCCTGCACTAGTGCTTGTTCAAGCCATAAACTATATAAAACAGACACCGATAATAAACAAAAGTTCAGTCAAAACAATACACAGAAGTTGTTATCTACTTCACTCGATGTTAGATTACAGTAAACTGTGTCGTGAAATGGCCACAAATTTGTTTCACAAAAATATCAATTATTTAGGTCAACATATGAAACTGATATGATTTGATTAACTAAGACGAAGATAGATAATCAGCATTCCTAAACGTATTATGCACAATGAAACATTGTGAATTCCTTTCTGTTATTCGTTGATTACCACTCTGTGTTCACTGTGTGTGAATAAACCACTGTCTCTATTATCTGGTTCGTCTATGTCAACAGTGATCTAGACTGCTGGCCAATTATCTCGAACCTAGTATCGTAGTGTGATATGCCAAAATGTATTATCTAGTCTATTGTTAGTGTATGAAGCGTAGAGTATTGTCGTATTGATTATCGAGTGTCGTTTATTTAATAATGCATTGAATGGAAAAGAGATAGAAGTATATACAAGACATAGATAGTCTTTGAGTTATGCTGCTTCTACTAAGAAGCACACATAATGACTGACAAGAAATGTTTTCATTACTAACGACAGATCAGGGAAGCTGTTACACAACACAACTGTAAGATAAACTCTCTGTGTACTAAGAATTCAAACATACTGACTTCCGACATGACAGAAATATCAACTACCGATATTTGAAAATACCATGGTAAAACTGAGTTACGTCTATTTGTGGGGTCGAATGTGAAGAAACAGGATTTCGAAGTGGAAAGAAAGTAGTCCTTCAATTATCTTATTGCTCTCAACATTTATACATTCGATATCACCTTGTCATGAAACTCGACATTTGACTTCATGTTTCCGCACTCCTACTTTCAATATAATGAGTGGTGTTGAGACAAACCTCGGATTATTCCACCTAATGGTAACTAGCAAATACTCCATGTTTATACAATTGATTGATCACTGGATAGTGGTCAATGTCATGTGTGTCAGTTCGTTCTTGGTGCAGATCGAATTCTATCGACCACGTTGCAATGTGACCACTAGTCTAGGTGAATCGACATTGCGTGCACTATGTTGAGATGGGATGGTAGTTGTAGGTGGTCGACAGGAGTTCTTGGACCTAGGTTTTGTGCTACTTAGCACTCGTCAGTAAGGTCTACCTGTAATCTTGAGGGGACTGAGGCTACCTGACTGATTCGATCCCATATCACCATGTTTCACAATCAGAGAGTTTACCACTGAGTTATCCGAGCCGTGACTGACCTCCTTTAGGGATCAGATGTATTTTCAATTGATTGGTCACTGGGTGGCACCTGAAACACATGAAATTGATCACTTTTCCGTTCAAACAAATGAAAATTGGAAAGTGAAGTGAATTTATTTCATTTACATGTACTTTATAAATTCATCCATTTGTGGTGATACAGAAGGTAGCTTACACCAGAATTACAGTATACAGGAGTAAAGCTTATGCATGTGAAAGCAAGCTATGTCACTGACTAATTTTTCGACAGAAATGAATGTCGGTAGTAAGCAGACACACAACTTGCAATGAAATAATTACTGGCAATAAGACATTGGTCAACGGACACTCCGGTCACACAGTAACAAAACGTGGAAATCAAAAGACATCAAGAATTAGTCTGATATTCAAAGGATTGTTATTTTGAAAAGATAACTTCAATTGAAAACAAACATACGAATTGGACGATTTTCACCGGTGTACAGGAGTGATACGATATATGAAATGCAAAAAAGACAATTGCAATAATGATTGATTTCGGTACACAACAATTCTTCATGTTGTTCTGTACAGTGGGCGTCCAGGGTAATTGCCTCTGAAATCAGGTAAGAGAAATGAGACTTGAGTAAGTGAATTGACACGATGAGACTTAGTTCATCAGTGATTTTCTCATGTTGATTTATTATTATTGTGATTAAAGTTGAAACATCCACACATATTCACACTGGTTACAATCAAAATCATCAACAATTGTTGATGATATTCATGAAACTACTTGTAGATATCAGTAGGCAGATTATACGTAGAAATTTGAAAGGAGATATTCATCATCATGTCAAACACTGTGAAATATGAGTAATGGAAAATCCATTCTCATATTCATATGAATTCAATTGATTGTAAAATATGGTGAAATTCGTATTCCCAAGAGTTGAGTTCGTTCAACAATGAGTAATTTGTTAATGACCACTGATTCATCGTCGATTACGTTACCATTCAGTTACATGACAAACGTAACTACAACAGATGAAATATGATTTGAGAGACTGACCAACTACAGTCCTAATCATAATAGGGAGGTTTCAAACAAACAATACCAACTGAATGATTTACGTTGGTTTACAAAAATAGGCAGTTGTTGTCACGGAATCAAAGATGCTAGGCAATAATTTACAAGATAACAAATATTTGTTTAGATAGCAACGAGAGTTTGAGTAGACAAATAGATGTAGAGTGTATGAGCAATATTGGTAAACAACATCCAAATCGAACTCCACTACAAACAACATCCGATCAGAATGTAATCATACAGGGAATGACAGGTCACAAATCAGTCAAGCAAATAGAAATGATCTTGATTATGACTTACCCAGGACCATAGTTACACACAATACTTAGTCCGTATGGGAAATTCGGACAGTCCGTAACACCACATCCAACATCCGTAGTGTCTTCCCAAACAAGCTGCAATGAACAAAAGGACAGTCAGCTAGTGAGTAGTGTGTTGGAAGAGAACACAGTCACATAACTCGTTCACATAAATCAACAGTCAAAGATCACAACGATGAGAAAGAACTGGTTTGTTGGACAGAGTGTAAATCGTCTTTCTAACACAGACAAGAAGCGTGCTAACGAAAACTGCAACATTTACAATTTGTGTGGATGTGACAACGGATAGTTGGATACTACACGTAGCTATGTCAGACTGATTCATGAAACGACCACAATATCACTACTAACCAGTGTCTATACGACTTTGTCTGAAGTAGTTACTTCAACAAGAATGCTTTGTTGTTGTGTTAATGCTTACCTGAGTATAATGACCACACTGACCCATACGACAGGTTCTCGTGTAGAAGTCATAATTCTTGTATTCGTCCAACCATAATTGAAATCCGCTTGATAGAAATGAACAAACAATAGCAAACAATCGAAACATTAGGAAAAATGAGCAGTCAATTACAAGAATATTATCACATATTTAAATGTGAAGAAGAAGAAGAAGGATCTCACTACACAGGTGTGCACGTCGATGAATATCATGTGGTTACCACACACTGATTGACTGTGATGATGATGATGCCCATCGATTGTGGATATTTGATTTAGTAAATCATGGTATATGAGATATTTGTCTATGCACCGTTTCCCTGTTGCACTCAGATGTGGGTACATTTTCGACAAGCATGTGAATATCTGGATGCGAAATTCAGATTATCTCAACACACCACCTATATCACTGATGTATGTCGATTAGATCGATATAACACTTCTTTGAATGCAGAACACATGCTTACAAGTTTATGAGTTGAACACATTCATATATTTAACACAATGCATATGACACTTACGTTTTGATGTCTGTCGCTCCGGCCCAATTCTGTCCAACATATTGGAATTCCGGTATTTGACGATCAGCATTTGTATCATGTCCAACACGACATTGATCAGACAGAATTTGTGCTTTCCTTTCCAATTCCACATTCCATTTCTGTAAACATTTGGTCAATTAATGAGCAAATCAATCGGTTATTCAGTCAATTGATGATGTTATCATTGCTTTATTTACGTAAAATCGATGAGACGAATGAAGTAGTATGAAATGTGACTCGTTGTCATCAGTGCCGTCACCTTGACGTGACATAATTAGGAGATTTTCGTTTTGTCAACTAGTCAGTCAGAAACTGTAACAAATTGTTTGTGTGTTATGAGTTCATGTGAACCATGTGAACGAAGTTCCTTTGTCTATCACGCACCATTCTCTCCAACCTACATATCACTAACCACATTCACTCAAACACAAACAAATACACAGCTAAGAACACTGTCTACAATCATACAATGATTTCGATCAGTGAGTTATCTACTGTGCAACACATTACACCGACAACTTCATTTCAGTTGTCAAGAGAATAATACCTGTAGTCAACCATGATCAACCACCTTCTCTCTCCCCCTCCCTCTCTCTCTCTCTAGCTCTTTCATCTTTGATCTCTGTTCACAGTGAGACTAGTTGAAACGCACACTGAAATCAATTTGTATCAATCAAAACATAATTACTCAGAACACTCAAGATAAACAATCATTCTACTCACCAGTGGTTTGATGGAGACTGCTATCGGTTGTCCGAATAGCTGACCATTTCGAACAGCTTGTCTTGCTTCGTTGTGAAGAGTTAACAACTCATTTCTCATCGCATCATCCAATTTCGCATGAACACAGCAACACACAAGTAAACACAGCAACAACACGACTGATGAAAAATTGGAATTGGAAGACATTTCGATGTGACCAGAATTTCACAGCTTATCTGATTTACGAACAATCACTTGTTTACTCTAACATATATATACACACAGTGAGATCTGGTTAATCAAAATAAGTCATGGTGACTAGACTAAACTAAACACTCATAAGTGTCAATTTGTCTTATGAATGTGGGATTATAATTGTGTAGAATATTAATCATCGTGTAATCAGGTATGAATCAGTAGGCTAAAGGGAGGTGTCTACACAAGACGATGGTATTGAGAAAATCTTGATTGAAGTTTACTCATAGGGTTTCTACATTAAAGTGGGAATGATTATCAGTTTGTGGGATTATGATTCACGAGTGACTCATGCTTCGTGACAAAACACAATATTGTCTGATAGTTGCATGGAATTTTAATCAGATTTTGCTATCTTGTAATTAAGATTGTGTAATGTGTGATATTGGCAGTTATGTGGAGTGACGTGTTTTGTCGTTTTTAGTCGATATCAAGTGATAGCATGTGTGGTTTGAGTTGATGACAGCTGACTGATTCGTCTAGTTGGATGCACGAATCGTGATACGATTTGGACACCTCACAAACCACATTTCTCTCAGTGATGTTGAACGGATGTGGCTTGTTTAAGTCGATTGATGTTTCTGTGGATGAATGGACAGTGAAATCGATCAACACGATGGCATGTGGAACATGAGATTTTCCCCATGTATATGATATTTTAGGGAATGAATTAGATTCAACTCCCATTTACTAATGTTCGTTTCACAGGATACAAGTTCCCGATGAGATGTGGCATCGAAATTCGATGTTGACTCATGCTTCGTGACAAAACACATATGGTTGACTGATATTTGCCTTGGATACCCTAACAAGTAACGATTTTGAAGACAGTGTCTTGAATAGTTTACCAGAATCGGTCTGGATATCAATCAACACACTGGATCATAATCTTCTCTTATGATGTATGTACAGAACTCCTGATAGTTTGGATAATGTGAATGATCTTTTTATCAGTGCATTTATACATGCATCCGCTCTAAACTTCAGTGCTGAGGTTATCACTGGCGATTTCTATTGTTCTGTGATTGACTGAAGTATCGGTAATTGTCATTCAAGTAATGATTACTTTTCGGCAATCCTTAACATGCACTGCTGGTCACAGTGGGTTCGTACCCCAACAAGGGGTGATAATATACTTGATCTAATATTTAGTAGAGATATCATTCCACTATCTGTACAAGTATACAACGAATTTGAAAGCAGTGACCTTAAGATAGTAGCTTATGCTCTCTCCATCTATTCCTCCTTTAACCGACCAATTAAAAACTTCCAATATAGAGACTATAAGCATGCTGACTGGGACCTCTTGCACTCACTGTTTAAACTCTCAGACTGGGATGAATTATTCACATGTAGTAGTCTCATAGAAGCCATCAACATATTCTATTTGGTTGTTAACTCTTGTATAGATTCCTATGCACCATTTAAAACGTACAGGTTTAGTAAACCTTACGAATTATATATACCAGCTAATTATCGTAATAAACTAAGACGCCTAGAGAAACGTTATTATAAGTCAAACGACTTCACGGCAGTTGCACAAATAACAACAATTTTTAACCAAATTAAAGAGAAACATAGATTGAGAGCCATTAATGAAGAGCTATTAGCACTTAACACTAGCTCAAAAGTGCAAAACTTAATTCTCTTTTTCGATAAATACGCTAAATCAACTTAAAAGGTTGATGCACTATGCATCTTGCGTAATAACAGTTTTATATACAACTCTTAAACTATAGTAGACCTTTTCAGTGGTAATTTTGCAAATGGCAAATAATCCATAAATTGAGCTGTTTCAAGAGTTATTTGTGTGACTAGTAACTGAATAAAATCTATCTCCTTAACATGCTTGAAAATTAGTGAGGCTTTAAATACCCCTAAGGCTTCGAGAGATCAAGGAGCAGACGGGATTTCATCATTTATCTACAAGTGTGGTGGTCCAGATATTCCACTTCTTCTCCTTAAGCTGTTTAATTTCTCTATGGAATCAGGTTCTTACCCTGACTGTTGGAAAACCGCGTACATCATACCACGTTACAAATCTGGAGATAAGACTGACACGAACAACTATCGGCCGATAAATATTACTCCAGTTATCTCTAGGATTATGAAAAAAATTATTAGTGACAAACTATCCAACTATTTACTGACTGAAAAATGTATCAATGATACGTAACATGTATTTCTTAAAAATTGATCTTGTATGACATGTCGCTTTGACTTCTTTAATTTAGTCTATTCTCTTCTTAGCCAAGAATATCTGGTGTTAGTGCTAAACCTGGACATTTCTAAAGCCTTGGACATGGCCAACCACCAACTTCTCATATGTAAACTTGCATCTTATGGGGTTAAATCCCGTTGCTTTGTTGGTTTGATTCCATCCTCAATAACCGACATCAAATAGATAAATTTAACTCTTCATTGTCGAACGCTGTTCCTGTTAGAAGTGGTGTTATACAAGGTAGTGTTTTAGGCCCTATGCTCTTTTTAGTGTTTATCAATGATATTTGTGAGTGTTTTTGTGTGGGTAAACCTCGTCTGTATGTAGATGATCCTAAAGCAGTTGACTCATTTTATCCACATGAGCTGAACAATATTCAAAATCGCATCAGCACAGAGCTTAACAAGGTAGCACAGTGGTGCAAAAATAGCATCTGGAGCTTAATACAGCTGAATGTGGATGGCTATGCTTCGGTGATACATCATTCAACTTAGATCTTACCATAGATGGTGAATTGTTATCTAGGTTGCATACAGTAGTAGAATTAGAACTTAGGTACTCCTACGACTTGATATTGATACAGACTTGCAAGTCTCAACGCCTTATAGGTTACATAACGCGAAACATTTTTAACAATGAATAACGTATTTTAATGTACAAAGTTTGCGTTCGACCACTCCTTGAATACTGCACGTTCATTCTTAGTAGTACGCACATAAAAGATAAATTAAGGCTGGAATCAGTACAGAGACGATTTACACTTCGTACTCTTGGAACTGACTGTACCCTGACTTATAAATCTAGATGTAATAAACTTGGGCTCGACCCTTTATGGAAGAGGAGACTCAAACTAAATCTTATCTTCTTCTTCAAAATACTTAATAAGCTATCCTTTACATCCAACCAAGCGATTCAATATGCAGAAACGTTTCATTAAGACATTTGTAACTGCTTGTCACTGGAGAAACAAAAGTACTCTAGATCTTATCTTTATATGAATTACTTATCCAATAGATTTTTTAGACTCTGAAATAATTTACCAATCTATCCGTACGATAAAATCACACCCATTATTTGTTCGCTGCATTGATGCATACTGCTACTCTGAGAATGCATCAAATGCTCTAGAGCCTTTAATTGTATCTTACTCCACAAGTGAGATTATAGGAATTTCAAATCTTTAACCTCTTGCCTGCTGTCACTTTACGTTAACACTGTCCCTAGTAACCTTAACTTATCTGAATAATATGTACCATGAACAATGGTAAACCTGACCGACATAATTAGGCAATCATTGCTTTGTTGTTGTGCTCTCTGTTTTAATTTTACTTTCTCTAATTGTAGATAATTATCGATAATTAGTTCTGGCACAGGAAATAACCTTAAATAACACCGTTCATAAATCATCAAGCTATCCTTTTAAGAAAAAATTAATAGTTCCTTGCTAATGCATGGGGTTGCCATGATACATGTCAGAAACAAACTACTTAACAATGACTGAACTAGCGAACTTAAAAAAATCTTATAACACATGGTTTGTTCTCTACATCTATTGTTGCTATTTATATCAAATTGATCATGTCTGTAAACTAGTATGAATTCTGTATTTATTATTATCAGAATATATATATTATTATTAATAATGATAGTTGCATGAAATTTTATTCAGATTTAGCCGTCTTGTAATTAAGATTGTGTAATGTGTGATATTGGCAGTTATGTGGAGTGACGTGTTTTGTCGTTTATAGTTGATATCAGGTGATAACATGTGTGGTTTGAGTTGATGACAGCTGACTGACTCGTCTAGTTGGATGCACGAATCGTGATACGATTTGAGCACCTCACAAACCACATTTCTCTCAGTGATGTTGAACGGATGTGGCTTGTTGAAGTCGATTGATGTTTTCGTGTATTTATAACCAGTAGTTGATAATGTATATATCAATTATATGTACAAGAAATAAACATAAGTAAGTAAGTTTGTTTGAATCTTCCCATTGACGTTTTAGGACTGCAACTAGTAGGTCCCTAATTGGCATATGTGCATGCTGTGCGTATCGTCTAGATATAGCCTAAATTCACAAGCATACTAGGCAAAGATGAGTAGTGGCTAGCAGTGGAATCCAGGATGAGAAAGAAAATCATTTCCACATCGTTGATTCGTATCTTCAGTTTACAATTCCTTGACGCTCAAAATGTGGGAAAGCAATATCTATAACACATACTACAATTGCCACATATTCAGTGAAAATCAACATCGAATTTCGATGCCACATCTCATCGGGAATTTGTAACATGTGAAACGAACATTAGTAAATGGATGTCCAATAACATGGAATAATGTTGATCGATTTCACTCTGCATTCATCCACAAAAACATCAATCGACTTAAACAAACCACAACCGTTCAACATCAATGGGAGAAAGGTGGTTTGTGAGGTGTCCAAATCGTATCACGATTCATGCATCCAACTAGACGAGTCAGTCAGCTGTCATCAACTCAAACCACACATGCTATCACTTGAT
>NC_031500.1:12150478-12160155 GCF_000237925.1 Schistosoma mansoni | reverse complement strand
ATAATCTGCCTACTGATATCTACAAGTAGTTTCATGAATATCATCAACAATTGTTGATGATTTTGATTGTAACCAGTGTGAATATGTGTGGATGTTTCAACTTTAATCACAATAATAATAAATCAACATGAGAAAATCACTGATGAACTAAGTCTCATCGTGTCAATTCACTTACTCAAGTCTCATTTCTCTTACCTGATTTCAGAGGCAATTACCCTGGACGCCCACTGTACAGAACAACATGAAGAATTGTTGTGTACCGAAATCAATCATTATTGCAATTGTCTTTTTTGCATTTCATATATCGTATCACTCCTGTACACCGGTGAAAATCGCCCAATTCGTATGTTTGTTTTCAATTGAAGTTATCTTTTCAAAATAACAATCCTTTGAATATCAGACTAATTCTTGATGTCTTTTGATTTCCACGTTTTGTTACTGTGTGACCGGAGTGTCCGTTGACCAATGTCTTATTGCCAGTAATTATTTCATTGCAAGTTGTGTGTCTGCTTACTACCGACATTCATTTCTGTCGAAAAATTAGTCAGTGACATAGCTTTCTTTCACATGCAGAAGCTTTACTCCTGCATACTGTAATTGTAGTGTAAGCTACCTTCTATATCACCACAAATGGATGAATTTATAAAATACATGTAATTGAAATAAATTCACTTCACTTTCCAATTTTCATTTGTTTGAACAGAAAAGTGATCAATGTCATGTGTTTCAGGTGCCACCCAGTGATCAATCAATTGAAAATACATCTGATCCCTAAAGGAGGTCAGTCACGGCTCGGATAACTCAGTGGTAAACTCTCTGATTGTGAAACATGGTGATATGGGATCGAATCAGTCAGGTAGCCTCAGTCCCCTCAAGATTACAGGTAGACCTTACTGACGAGTGCTAAGTAGCACAAAACCTAGGTCCAAGAACTCCTGTCGACCACCTACAACTACCATCCCATCTCAACATAGTGCACGCAATGTCGATTCACCTAGACTAGTGGTCACATTGCAACGTGGTCGATAGAATTCGATCTGCACCAAGAACGAACTGACACACATGACATTGACCACTATCCAGTGATCAATCAATTGTATAAACATGGAGTATTTGCTAGTTACCATTAGGTGGAATAATCCGAGGTTTGTCTCAACACCACTCATTATATTGAAAGTAGGAGTGCGGAAACATGAAGTCAAATGTCGAGTTTCATGACAAGGTGATATCGAATGTATAAATGTTGAGAGCAATAAGATAATTGAAGGACTACTTTCTTTCCACTTCGAAATCCTGTTTCTTCACATTCGACCCCACAAATAGACGTAACTCAGTTTTACCATGGTATTTTCAAATATCGGTAGTTGATATTTCTGTCATGTCGGAAGTCAGTATGTTTTAATTCTTAGTACACAGAGAGTTTATCTTACAGTTGTGTTGTGTAACAGCCTCCCTGATCTGTCGTTAGTAATGAAAACATTTCTTGTCAGTCATTATGTGTCCTTCTTAGTAGAAGCAGAATAACTCAAAGACTATCTATGTCTTGTATATGCTTCTATCTCTTTTCCATTCAATGCATTATTAAATAAACGACACTCGATAATCAATACGACAATACTCTACGCTTCATACACTAACAATAGACTAGATAATACACTTTGGCATATCACACTACGATACTAGGTTCGAGATAATTGGCCAGCAGTCTAGATCACTGTTGACATAGACGAACCAGATAATAGAGACAGTGGTTTATTCACACACAGTGAACACAGAGTGGTAATCAACGAATAACAGAAAGGAATTCACAATGTTTCATTGTGCATAATACGTTTAGGAATGCTGATTATCTATCTTTGTCTTAGTTAATCAAATCATATCAGTTCCATATGTTGACCTAAATAATTGATATTTTTGTGAAACAAATTTGTGGTCATTTCACGACACAGTTTACTGTAATCTAACATCGAGTGAAGTAGATAACAACTTCTGTGTATTGTTTTGACTAAACATGATTCGGCTTGTGACTTGACATTTTCTGTTCTTGTTCGGCTGTTATTCAGTGCAGTATTTATTCTTTCTTTATTTGGTCTTGTCAAGGGTTTAAGTAGAGATCCATTCCCTATGATGATGGTTAATCCAGTCCAGGTTTTTCCGACTCCTTGAACTTGGTGTTTTTTGGTTCCTTTTCAATTATTCTTTATTGTTTGTGATTCATCCCAGATTTTTCTTATTTATTGATGCAATTGTAATTTTTACTTACTTCAGTACTATATTAATTAAAGTATCAAATATTTGCTATCCGAATATTATTACTTGTAACGTTAAGTTCTATGACAATAATTACTTATTTCATTCATTTTATTTCTTCTTTCATATCGAATGGAGTTAGAACAAAGAGTTGGGCGCAATAACATCAACTTATTTTACTGCATTAGTTTTCTCATCAGCTGATCATACAGAATCTTCTGTCACACATTATATTGATTAACAATACTCATTATATGTCTCCACTCTCATTACTCCATCATGATAATACAAATCCATTTTCTATGGTTGAGATCATGGATAAATTGAAGCCAGACCATCATGGAAAACCTGGAAGCACTGGATGACCTTTTCGCCCTATTGTGGGACTCCTTAGCAGTGCGCATCAACGATCCCGCCTCGCGAGATTCGGACCCAGGACCTACCAGTCTCGCGCCAGAGCACCTAACCTCTAGACCACTTATCTGACCGGCATCCAGGGATGTTAATTTCTAACTTCAACCAATCCACGAAATTGAGCAACCATTCACCAATGTCTTCAGTGAGTTGATATCTTCCAAGGGTTTATTGTTCTGGCGCGAGACTGGTAGGTCCTGGGTCCGAATCTCGCGAGGCGGGATCGTTGATGCGCACTGCTAAGGAGTCCCACAATAGGGCGAAAAGGTCATCCAGTGCTTCCAGGTTTTCCATGATGGTCTAGCTTCAATTTACTCATGATCTCAACTATATAAAATTGCTAAAATCTCCACAAAAACCCCTTCTGATAAAAATCTATTTTCATTGTTAAAATAATGTAAGCTTTATAACAAATTTTATTTCAAATGTTATAGGATTAAAGCAGCTGATGAGAATCTAATGCAGTAAAATGAATTGATGTTGTTCTGCTCAAATCTTTGTTCCTACTCTATTCAACGGCTTTTATAATGTAGGTCAACATAAATTCCCTACTAAATGATTAAACCAACATAACTGCGCCTGAATACTAAGGGAATCCACGAGGAACTTTGGTCGTCAATAACGTACTCACTTTCAGACAAGTTCAACTTTTTTGAACATGGATTTCGCTGTTTTTTCAAGCAATAGTACTCATATGAATATCGGAATCGATCATTAGTATTACACACATTTTGTCAGGCTTAATTTCTTTATTCGAACTTCTAAATAAACTCTGACCACTGATATCAACAAGCAGTTCGATGAATATTGTTGGAATGATCCTGAAAATTTCTCACAATAGACATGACAAGCACAGGAAACATTAAGAAGCATCTTATCCAATCAGCGTTTGATTAGAAGTTTTGCTAGAAATATCGCAAGAATGAAAAGTCATATGTAGAGGTTCTGATTGGCTGATTACTACACGGTTACTATTTTTAGTAGCATTCTAGAATTTTCAGGAAAACCTAAAAAATTCTAAAATACTATAAAAATCCTATATTTCCTGTGCATGAATGGACCTTTGGAGTAAAGTGCTTCTCGCATATTTTGCTCCTTTTCTTTCGTGTTTAAGTCGCTGTGTAGTTCTAGCTTGGGATTTACGAGACTAGCTTAGGATCCGAGTATAGCGTTCAATCATCAAGACTTATCAGTATAATCAAATAGACTATTTTCTATCTATCAGTTATTGAAAGTAGCTACAAAATGTACCAGCATCATTTACTAATTTGAAAAACTATTATGTGTAGAACTGTGATGTCGGATATTTAGTCTCATGATAAAGAGATATGAAATGTAGAAATGTTAGAGAAAATAAGATAACCAAGTGCTATTTCCTTTACGAATCTAAATTTCCTGGTATTTTGAAGTCAGAAGTCACAAAAGATGAAACTTAGTTTCCTTATGCTAGTTTGAAATATGCAATAACTATCATTCTGGTCATATTGTAAGTTATTATGTTTGTATTCTTAGTACTTAATTACTACATTTCTGATCATCATAATACATATTCTTCTTGCATAATTAATAAATAACCGGTTTATCATAAATGTATTCCATCAAATAAAAGCTTTGAATGGACTCATTGACTAGTGTAACACGATTATCTATTCCTTATCTTTAAGCAGTTTGTTATTGACTGTCTTTTCTACTGAAATCTATTTTTCGCTCATTAATCTCACTTTTTCATTTTATTGTGTAGTGTGGTCAGGTGTATCTGTATATAAACTACTCCTACTTTGAATATAATATAGTGTAGTCTGGTTAATAACCTCTTTACTAAAGAGAAGGATGGAAAAATAATTACGGAATCTTTGACCGAAATGGACTTGACCGTTGAATTAAGGTTACCATTACTGTTTGGACGTGGGGCTGACCAATCCAATTGATCAAGTCAATCGGGATTCTGATTGCTGATTTTTCAAATGATATTAACCGGTAGTCATCAATAATAACTATTACCTATCTACAGTAATGAGTAAAGTAGCGGATGTCACTCATCTCACAATCACTCCACAATGAAGTAAAATGATAAATGAAAGCAAACTTATGTAAGCGCGTCGGTTTATTATATTTCATACAGATATCCGGTTGTTCATTCGGATATTGTTTTATGCAGTTAAGTAAAATGGTGATTGCATGTGCTAAAATGATGTATCTGAACAGTTTTCGATGGAAGGTTATCCAGTCGTGGTAGAATCTTGAAGCTGAACAGTAATTTAAATTGATGACGGACACGTACACAAATACATGAGTGTGTAAATGACACAATAACGATTAAACGACAAATTGATGAGTTCTGTTAAGCAAGTCATCAACAAACATCAAAATCATATATTCAAACAGCTGTGAAAACGGAAGACACCAAAAACATGCACAAAAATGGAATAATGAAGCGAACTATCAAACACCAATGCCCCAATAACAGTTACGATCCAAAGTTGTATGAAATATCAGTTGTTCTACGATTGATAACTTATGCAGTCCTATACGGTCTTTGTTCAGGTATGTTGCCTCTGAAATAGAATAAGAAAGACGGAAAGCTAGTTAGTCAGTCTACAAGTGTGATTCAGTCCCACCTTTGGGATCGAAACATCATTGCATGTTCAAATTAACATCATTCGAACCAACTGTTGTTGACGACGTTGTTGAAAAAAAGTGTCTACCTGAGCGGTTGAGTTACATGAATAAATTCAAACGAAGTTATATTCATCGCGTAGCAGATAAATTATTGACAAAATGAGAAATTCCTTCTGATGTTCATCTAACTGAATTTGATTTCCATCTGTAGTATGAATCGTAACTACAGAATTCAGATTTGTAGATTAGTTTTATTCATGATCAACGTTAATCTTAACTCTAACACTTGTCAATCAGTTGGGAAATTCCAGTCAAAGCTGTTTAGATGTGACTACTTTGACCTAATCAGTCACTATTGAAAAACAGAAATCAAAAAAATATCATTCCTAGATATAAGTAGTATTTAGGTCCGTATTAATTGATGAAACAAATATATAGAAGCCTTATATTCAAAAGATCTAACTAAAGTTCATCAAGATGAATCGAATCGATCATGATGTTCACTCACCCAGGACCATAATTGCACACAATCACGAGCTTGGTTCTAAAATTCGGGCAGTCTGTGACACCACAACCAACATCGGTAGTATTTTCCCAAACAAGCTAGAATGAACAAGCAAATGCTTATAGGTAGCAGAAGAGAGTGAAGTTTGTGTGAACACAATTCAAAATCAACTAATTAATAAAAAGCGTAAGAAAGTATGTATGTATGTAAGGCGGTGAAAAAGATAACTGTTATATGACTTGAAAGTTAACTTGCATAGCTGAAACAGACAAACATGGAGAACAATTATCTGTCAGTTAACAATTATTTTGAAAATATATGGAATCCATAGACTGATCGTACACTCTTGTCCATGTAACATCTCACATGTTTTCATCCTTGCAGTTAAATGTTGATTACTCGAATACTTGAAGAGGAAACGTGTCTACAAAATGCAGTCTTCATGTTTGTCTGCTTTATTGCATTGTCGAAGTGTTATCAGTCAGTACAATTATGGTTTTCGCTGAAATGTATGGCCAATTGTCCCTCAATGCTGATTCTAAAATGCGATAACCCTTCAACTTTGCATTTCTTGACAGATTATTCTTCTCTGTAACGTTAAGAATTGACTTGAGATTACTCAGAAACCCGAATACCAATTGTGTTGTGCAATTGTATATTGTTAATTAATAATTTAATTAACTTCCACATATCGAGCAACCATACTGGATGGTAAATGAGTGGGAAGTACCCACCAATACATTGGTAAAACTATTGGTTGTCTGAGTTCAAAGCTGATGAGACGATAAATGAAGTTTAGTATTCAGACATGCGTCCATTTAAACTGATACATTCCCATACATAGTTGACTAATGGTTCTAATTCAAGTAGACGCGTAATAGAAATATAATGATCTATATTCTTCACCCCATTTATGTGACCTGATAAAGAAGGTCATACACGTGGAACGTTAAGAAAGATTACTCTAAATGTTTGGTTCAACAAAAATACTTTTCATTCATCCTAATGCTTACCTGAGGATAATTTCCGCACGTAGCCGAACTACATATATTTGTGTTGAAGTTATAATACATGGCTTCGCTGAACCATAATTTTACAGCCCTTCATATATATTCAAATATAAAAAAGGAATGAAACTCAAACTTTGAATGTTGGGACAAACGTAAGGTTATTAATGCAATAATATGTGAAACATTAATTCATCAAAATAAACATTGGATAAAATTGGCTAATACTGTAGTGTGGTCTACTTATATCCATATAAGTAGTATATGGTGATGGTCAGACAGAATGTATTTTGACAGAAGACCGATAAGGAAAGAACTGAAATGATGCGCAATTGGTGGGAAAATGCATGAACGATGGAATTAGAGAAGATGAACTGATATTTACAAGAGGAACAGTGAAGATTGAGATAATTGGCTGTTAATTTGCAAATTAACTGTTCATTGTATGATTATCAAAATTTAGTGAGATAGTCTGTGATTTCTGCATGAATACATTACATTATCCCCAACGGGTGTTTTGTTCACCACAATATCACTAGAACAAAAAGTTCTGTTGTCGGGTGAAAATATTTCATCCAGTGAATAATTATTTCCAAGTTGCTCAAATGTTTACAACTTCGTGGTTTTCCATAGATTTGCTTTTTATTTTTCTAGCAATGTCTTTACATCTTGAAATGTAATCTATCTTGTCACTGCATCCCCCAGACCTCATATGAATCTAGTTAACTTGCATGACTCTGAGAAAGTGAATAGAATCTTTCTACCAATGCGCTTTTAATGCTTGCAAACTAATAATCTTCATAAAATCACACATTATGGACGACAGATAAGACTCACCTTTCCACTGTATAAGTACCAACCCAAGTCTGTCCAACATTCTGAAATTCCGGTATTCTCCGTTGTTCGATCTCATCATGTTCACTTTTACACTGATCGGATAAATTTTGTGCTTTCCGTTCCAATTCCATATTCCATTTCTGTAAATAGTAATTTATTTACTCATTGAACATCAGTGGAAATAATTGTGCGAATTCAATATTATTTTGTTGTCATCACTATCATAACACTGATTTTACAAGTTTTAGTTTACTAGTCAACCAACAAGTACGATGAATTCTGTATCTGTTATCAGTTGATAGGAATTATTTTGGAAAGCACTGTTATATCCGGACAAAGATCTATTTATTGACTGTTATATATTTATATATATTCTTATTGTTCACCTAATAAGTAACTATATTATGCGTATATTTATACTTATTTTATTATAAGCTTCCATTTGACTTATTGGTTACCATTGTATGACTTACTGTTCTTAAGTTATTCCTACCAGTTACCAGTTACAGTCTCTCACAATCACAGCAACTTTTGGCCTCATGTATATTTTTTTATATAGTTGAAATCATGAGTCAATTGAAGCTGGACCACCATGGAAAACCTGGAAGCATTGGACGGCCATTTCGTTCTATTGTGGGAGTCCTCAGCAGCGCCCATCCACGATATATATATTTGTTATTTCTTATTTTATGTTATGGTACGGTCTGATTTGATTGTATATAAAATGCGTCTGTCTGTAATACATGATTCTTATAGCGAAGGTTGATATTGGTGTTCTGGACTCAGCCGGCTTGGTTAGTTGAGAAGATACTATCATGGAGGACCAATAAGAACTCAGAGTGGACTCTATGCTGACTTTACTGGTTTATGTATCATTGGTCTAATCAGTAAGTCAGTGTTCTAACTGGTGATACTATCAAGTGATAATTAACAGGCCATAAGGAAATACCAAACACAATAGGACGTTTTTGTCAAAAAAGACAATGGGAATATTAAATCTATATATTTCTCTCGAAATTTCATGTGTTAACTCACATGTGTGTTAATTCACAACTGCTTGATAATTGTCAGATTTTCATGTTTTATTAAATGGATTTGGTGTCACGAAGTCAATTTTGATCAAAAAATTGCAAAAAAGACCGTTAAAAAAATGTTAAACTAGACCGATCAGAAGTCGTAACAGCGGCTGAAAATACTAAATAACAATTTACCAATTTACCTGCTTATGTGGAGCCAGGTATATAGGTCGTTCGATGTGTAATTTATCCCAAAGAATTTAAGAATATTACCCGGCGTGAATAAGAAGAGGAGGAAACGGTTCAATAAAAAGTTCAATAATAGAACACCTTGTGAACACAGGTCACTCAATCAAGATAGACTCTAAGTTCAAAGTCATCTACAAGGTAAGTAGAAGTCTTCCGAAGGCAATTATATTGCATCTTCTCAACATTGCCGAAACAATATTCATACATCTGGAAAAATCAGAATTGTGTGTCCAAAAGAGATTGATACAATTTATTCCTTTATCATGGTCTTACTGTTTTATAATTTCTTTTTATGTTCTTCTTCCTTTATAGCCACTTACTTCCCCTTCCATCTTCTCCTTAAACCTTCTACCTCCAACTGGTTTATTTCTGTTTCTATGATCCTCTGAATTACATTTAATCTCAATTTCAACATTTTATTCTTATCATACTGAGCCATTGTTTCTCAATGATAATTTTTTGATTAATATCTAAGCCATTAACAATCAAACGATTATTAGGTTCCCTGTTTAAAAATATAAAAAAATTAATACCTTTGTTTATTCTGTGGTGTGGGTTACTGATGGTCGGCCATTGAATGTATTTCAGTAGAAGATCGATAAGGAACGAACAGGAATGAAGCGCAATCGGTACGAAAATGCATGAACAATGAAATCAGAGAAGATGGACTGATATTTGAAGAACGAACGGTTAAGATTGAGACAATTGATTATTATTTTGTTAATTAACTATTTGCTTTATGGTTAGCAGAGATGGATAGTGGCTAGCAGTGGAATCCAG
>NC_031500.1:12119198-12150278 GCF_000237925.1 Schistosoma mansoni | reverse complement strand
ATTTATGACGAAATTAATAACCGTTTTAATTAGTAATACCTTCGTTAACTGATTATAATTGTTATCTTATTTCTTACTATTGTATATTTTTAAATAATATTGTCAAAATTCAACTGTTAAAATCACTACAATCTTCACGAATTCCCATTCTGATAATAATCATGTACTCACTAATGACTAGGTTCAAGGTGGATTTCCTGGAGTTTTTATAAGAAGCCGAGATCAGTGGAGTCCAGTCAGTGTCGCGTGGAGACAGTTATCCACATCAGGCAATAGAGGAAGGATCGCGCAATATCATGCATTGATTGAAATTAGACATTAACACCGTTGGATATCGGCTCAGTGGTCTAGGGGTTGGGCGTTCGCGCGCGATACTAAGGGTCGTGGGTTCGAGTTCTGTGTGCAGGTTCGTGGACGTTTACTGCTGAGGAGTCCCATACTAGGATGAAATGGTGGGTACTGGGTTCGAGTCCCAGAGTGAACATCAACTCTGAGATGCAGGTACATCCAGCTGACGAGTCCCAAATAGGACGAAACGGGAGTCCTGGATTCCACTGCTAGCCACTATCCATCTCTGCTTACCATGCTTGTAAATTAAGGTTTATCGAGGCAATACGCACAGTATGCACATATGCCAATTAGAGACTGACCAGTTACAGTCCTAACAAAATCGATGGGAAGATTCAAACAAACAATACTAAGTTGAATTTATTTGCTTTATGGTTATCAGAATTTATTGAGATAGTCTGTAATTTGTGCATTAATACATTCGATTTTTCCCACCCGTGTTCTTATTCACTACAATTCTACCTCGCTGTCACTATGTCTAATGGAAGTTTATTATCATTATTATTGTAATTATTATCATCGTGAAAAATAGGTATGTATATTTGTGATTGTACAGCATTGAAAATGAATTCGCCGAAAAGTGACCTCTTCTCTGAGTCAATCTTCCTTCTTTAAATAACAATTCATCATCTTTACTAATATACGACGGTGTAATAAATGTAAAAATGTAAACAACTCATTGTACGATATTAAATTAGTAATCACTTATCAAAATATCTGTCATCAACTACCTGATAGTCACACTTAACAAATATTGTATATGAAAACACAGTAACACTAAACAAGTAAATTGAATAAATATTCTTCTTACCAGTAGTTTCATGTGCACAGCTTCAGGTTGTCTAGGAATAAGACCAAACTTCGCAAGTTCCCTTACAACATTGTGCATTGTTAATAACTGTTCACGAATCGTGTCATTCATTTTTGCATGAACACAAGAGCATAGGAGAAAACATGTCAAAAATATGATTGTAGAAACGTGAAATTTGAAAGACATTTGGGAAGAATTGGGATTCTACTATTTTCCAACACACCAAACACACATATCACTGACTATATATACACCATAAAAACAGGTTAGTTTAACGTAGATGATCATGGCTTAGCAGATCATCCACACATGCCAATTATACTTACTAATGCACGATTACTTCAGGAGTGTACTTATCTTCGGGACAATCAACTACAAATCAGTAGGGCTAAACAGACATGTCTACACAAGACACTGATATCAAGAAATTTTAATCCTCATGTCCTCGTACATTTTCGAGAATTAAGTGAGGAAAGAAGATCAGAAATGAGTATTGGCTTACAAGATCAATAATTATAATTGACTGTTGATTTGATTGATCCACCGATTTAGAAATTGATTTGAACACTTCATGAATGTGAGCCAAACTGCGATTTGATTGAGAAGACCACGAATCTGTAGGAGATGATGTGATTACAAACAGATTCACTAGTTGGACGAACGTTTTGTTCACAGATACATAACTGTGTTCCACAGATATTTGAGGCCAATATCGATCACTGGCTCGCATCAATCAATGTCTTTCATTCACAGACTTGTATCGATTGAGCATTGAATTGACAAAGGGATGGACTACTATTCGTTTTAATGGGAACTTCCTTGGTAACCTATACCCCCGGGGTGGAGTTTGTCTATGGAAATCCGTGGCATGTCACTTGCTAGGTGTGTGTTATAATGTGCATCCAATCAGCTGATTGAAGGTTATCGCTTACCCAGCCGATTTCATTCTACCTAACTTTAGAGAGGCAATAACAATCACAATATTTAAACCTAAATTATGTATTTAAAAATAGTCAGTTATTACATTCATCCGCCTTGGCAACAACTCACTATTCTCAGATGATCTAGATGATTGGAAACGTCAGTGCTGAGCTATGTCTCACTGTAAATTTGGATGACGTGAGATCGAATCAGTCAGACAGCACCAATTATCTCCAGGTTTACAGGTACAATGTGGTGACGATTGACAAACTTATTAAAATGAGTAGTTGTTTGTCTTTCTGTTCTTCCAACTTTCCAAACACTGTTAGTCCTAATTTCTGTGAAACTGTACACAACATATTCGTCAATCATTGACAATTGAATACAATCATGCACATTTCGTTGGAAATGATTCAATATCGTCGAAAAACGAGTCTACAAAATGATGTTTCTCAATCATCAAAAACTGTGATTCCAAACGTGTTTGAATAATATAATGTGTAATTATGAATTCATATTCGAATATAAATCAAAATGCTTCACAAATGGTGATTTTTGAAATGTTGTCAGTGTTTCTCACATCAATCAGAATTTTGATCAGTGAGCATTTTCATTGAAGGATAATATTTCACGACCTAGACAACGTTAATCTAAATAAATGAGAATTACAGTAAAATTGACCCATAATTTGCATACTGTAGGGAAATATTTTCATAAATATCCCGTCTTATGATATATCTGACTACTGAAATAAATTTATTCATTGAGGAGTGTATTTATCTGATCAGAATAGATGAATACATACACATGCGATGTAAATGAAATAACGCGTTCACACAAAGTGTGTATCCTGTAACGTATGAACATTTTGACTACTGATCAACTACAGATACTCCATGAAAGTAAATTTGGTTCGTGTAAACAAAGATTTAACTTATGTATTCTTGTAACAAGATTTGTTTCGGTAAGATTTCCAACTTCATCCGACGTCAAAAGCTAGTATGCTTTCCCGTTTGAAAATATTCAATATACTTGAAAAATAATATCCGATGTGTGTATGCAGAAGACTATTTTGGTGTAAGTATTTACGTGATAATACTCCTCACTGAGATAACATCTTTCAAATAAGAACAACAGGTGAACTTTATTCGTGGGAAAGAGATAATTGAAAAGTACTATAATTGGATTGGAATCCTTACGAAATTATAATAACTAAACGACACATGAGCGAATGATATTCATGTAATTGACGTGTGTGAATGGTCTGCTAAACAACGATCACCTATGTTAACCAACCGGGTCTCATAGTGTATGCGTTAGCAAACATGTGTGTGTTTTTAAGGTAGGAGACCAGTGTCAGTTCAATCCTTCTCAAATCCGAAGTTTCTACAGTCGCATTGTTAATGCGTCTACTCACTTGCTCTTGTGTTCATGTGAAAATGAATAAAACGACGCGTGAACAGTTGCTTACCATGAACATGATGTAAGGTCGACTGTGTAGATCTGTATATTTGTATGTATACATTCATTTTGTGATATGATCCGTATCTCATTTGTTTACGTTCATCCCATATATTCTTAATTTATTTTATTTATTTGCATCAAATTCTTTATGACATTTACTTGTATATGTCTTTATTGGTTTACTTTTTATTCACTTTACACTTTTATTTGTTGAATTCTTTGTTAGCATTTGAATCAAGTATTTTCGGTTTGTGTTCAGAATGACTGTCAAGTCATTTTCAGTGATCTGGTTATCAACATTTCTTGTCAATTGTTATTCAGATTATTTTTCGTGTTTATTCAATATTCTTGTTGCTCTTACAAATAAAACCTGAGTACCAACTGATGTGCGAAATTGGACGATTTTTGCATTTATTTTTGTGATAATTTGCTTTGTAGTTTGTAATAACTGCGTTATTGAGCTATTACATTCTCCTTATTTGGTGCTGACAGGGGATCTGTTAACTGTTGTAATACTTCTGAATGTAAGCCAGGTGACTGCATGTGGTGTTTGACGCGACAGCAACTAACGTTTTTGTCTAGTTTGATGCATGAAACGTGGTACATTTTGAGAGCTTTACAAACCACCTTTTTCGCAGGGATGTCGAACGATTGCTACATGCTTAAGTTGACTTATGTTTCCAAGAGTTTGTAGTGATCGATCCTGATCAACGCTTTCGCATATAGATAATACTTGAAATAAGTATCAATGATACGAGAGGCTTCTTCTGCATCATTTCAACATCTTATGTAGTCTCTTATTCAACTAGTAATATCTAAGGAAGTGGATTTATGGATGAATGTGTTTTAGTAATTGTAATCGACTGTTGTGGATGTTTCTAATGGAATCAAATTGAAGAGAGGCTGCAGTATACCTTTAATAACTAGTCTAAGGAATGAAGAATTAACCAAACACCACCTTAGTGGTAAGCTGCTCAACTTGGTCAACTTTCACTGATCGGCCAAATCATGATGATACAGTCTGTTGTTGCATTGCAGATAGAAATTTCGGGCATTTTTCCATGAAACCCTCATAAAAATGAACTGTTAACAGGAACTAAAATATAAAACAATCCTTTGTGGAATTGTTGTCTACCCAAAAGTATCATACAATCATAATAATATTTCAGTTTACAAATAACAGATAATTGAACTTGTTTGAAGAGAATCGGTGCAATAACAAGAAACTGAGCGCATGCATGTCAGGAAGGCATGATTTCTGGATGACTACGAATGAAATATCTGTGATAAGCTCATATTACTCCAAATATCACATATATGTAGAACGACTAAGAATAAATATGGACGTATTATACACACGATACGGAAGGAGTAGAAATTTAGCAATTAGAAATATTTTCGTTTTTATTCTTGAAATAAATCGAGTTCTGAGTGGTTCACAGGCACTGGATAAACTTGTAGTGGCCTGCTTTTATCGACAAGAACGCGATTGGTATGATTGAAATAATTATTATCATAACCAATTGTACCAGCGATTGTTTTAATGTACTTGTATAACTGTATCACAGACACTTCTCGTCCCGCTCACCAACTTGTTGGTTTGATCTCTCTTACGCTCTGTCCTTTTTGCCTGTATTCGTAGGCACGTCTCAGTATTCTTTCGATACCACGAGATTGCCAATAAATATACTCTACCTGGACCAATCACAATCTTCTGGTTTGCTAGTTATCAAAGGGACCAGGTCGTTTCTGGACGAGTAATCTCATTCTAGTGGTGATCATAGTCCATCAAGACTCGACGCCATCTACAACTGGTGACCCAATTCTACGAACACAATTCAACTTCAGCCAATCTTCCAAACAAGATCAAATCGATGAGTCTATAACTTATCTATCCACATCTGTTGCACTTATTCGCATTTATATTTTTCAATATATAATATTCTGGCAACTTAACATGGTGAATAACGGTAAAAATAGTATTAATGTAATAGACTCTCAAGTACAGGCAATAAGCTCTCGACCGGTTCCGTTTATCCCCCACGATCCAGAGGTTTGGTTAGTGGCACTGGAGTCTCAATTAGAGATCCGCCACATAACCAACCAACGGCAAAAATGTGGCTATGCTCTGAAATCTTTACCTTTGAAATTTTTCACACCACAGAGCAGTACTAAGTTCGGCAAATCAGATTACGTCCATCGACTGTCTGCATTCATGCGAACACTGCCTCCGGTGTCAACTCGTATACAACATCTACAGGTCGCTCTCCCTCGAGAGTTATCTACCTGTTCACATGCTTTTACACGAGTAGATTCGGTACTCAAACCTTTGCAACAGCCTTACGAAGGACGCGTCCAGAAACGACTTGGTCCCTTTGATAACTAGCAAACCAGAAGATTGTGATTGGTCCAGGTAGAGTATATTTATTGGCAATCTCGTGGTATCGAAAGAATATTGAGACGTGCCTACGAATACAGGCAAAAAGGACAGAGCGTAAGAGAGATCAAACCAACAAGTTGGTGAGCGGGACGAGAAGTGTCTGTGATACAGTTATACAAGTACATTAAAACAATCGCTGGTACAATTGGTTATGATAATAATCACTTCAATCAGTTTCTTTTTCCATTCAAGGCCAAGCAGGCCACTACACCGTTTTTGAATTAACTCAAATACACTGAAAAATAAATGTAACTTGAAGTGAACGCAATATATCAACTAATCCATTACCTAATAAAGATTGGTACAGCAAAAGTTCTCTTCAAGGCCAATTCATTTTCAAAGCTGTACCATCGCAAATATATTCCTTTCTCAAATTCACTTTAGAGAGGGCAGGAGGCTGTGTGGTCTATGTTAGTTCTGAAAATGGCAGCATCTCAGTTGATCCAACTTTCGACAGTTTGTATGCGACTAGACGATTTGAAGTTCGCAGTTGACCTGACCCTCCAATCCCATACACGCTAGCAAATCCATGTCAATACAACCAGTGTGGCAGAGGCTTCCACATCGGTAAACCTCAACATACACAGTGGGAAAAGCATCATCCTCAAATACAAAGCGGAGAGCACCAACCCATTCGCACTTGGCGGAGAAACTCTGAATGGAGTGGAATCTCTCGCCTCCCTGGGAAGCATCATCGATGGACAATGAGGACTTGATGCAGACGTTAGAGTGAGGATTGAAAAAGCATGGTTAGAATTACGGCAGCTATGGAATATATGGAACTAAAAACAACTGTCAACCAACATCAAAGTGAGAGTCTTCAAAACGAACGTCAAGACAGTCCGAAACTTGGAGAACTATCACAACCATCATCAAAATAGTACAAATATTTATAGACAATTGTCTACACAAGATACTGAATATTCGTTGCCATCAGCGAACGTCTACTGTGGAAGAGAAAAAACCAACTTCCAGCAGAGGAGGAAATTCGGAAAAATACCGCCTCGAGAATTGGAAGTAAACATGAGAAGAATGAATCGCAACTAGAAAGAACTAGAAAGGATTGCTCAGGACAGTGTTGGATGAAGATTGCTGGTGGGTGGCCTACGCTCCTCGACAATGGTTAACAGAAGTAAATAGTTATGTAAGTATAATAAAGAGATTCCATAATTATTGTTTCATTTGGATAGACATGTAACTTAAATTAGCCTAAGGGAATAGTCTAACTTTGTTGCGAACCCTTTAAGTATATGTTTTAATTTATCCGTACACCGGGTGGCTTACAAAAAGACTGGGAGAATGCCAGAGTAAGTCTTGTCTTCAAAACAGGTACGAAACATTAGCCTGAGAATTGCCGACCCGTTAGCCCAACTAGTGTGGTCGTTAAAATCTTGGAAAAGATTATTCGGAGGGAGGTGTTTAAGTATCTCGATGAAAACCGGATAATTTCGGAGAAACAGCATGGTTTTAGAATAGGTTATTCTTGTCTCACTAACCTATTAGTCGCTCGTGAAATCTGGTGTGCTCTTAAGGACCAAAAGCTACCTGGAGACGTAGCTTACATCGATTTCAGCAAAGCTTTTGATAAAGTTCTACACAACTGGCCGTTATACCAGCTAAGAGGCAATCTAATCATGTAGATAAAAGACTTCCTAGTTGGGCGCCAACAAAGAGTTCGGGTGAAATCCAAATTGTCTAGCTGGGAAACCGTGCTTAGTGGATTACCCCAGGATACAGTTTGGGGGCCATTATTATTCCTCATGTACGTGAATGACCTTCCTCGTCTACTATCATCATCGGTCTTGCTATATGCTGACGATGTCAAGGTATGGAGAGCGATAAAAGGTAAGGGTGATAGCTTAGAACTTCAAAATGACTCGGAGAAGTTATCTGAATGGTCTCAAACTTGGCAGTTGTTGACAAATATTTCCAAGTGTATTGTGATGCATATTGGTCATCAAGGTACAGATACATACACGATGAATAACACTGAACGACCTACTGTCCAGACACACAATGACTTGAGAATCATTGTTGGCCAATAATTAAAGACTACTGCACACTGCCGTGCAATAGCCGCCAAAGGTTTTAGAATTTTATGGTCAATACGTAGGGCTTTTAGTCATGTCGACGCTAAAACGTTTTCGGCTTTGTATACAGTGTCCTAAACTTGAGTACTGAATACAAGCGGCTAGCCCCTGCTCAAAAAAGACAGTGAGCTTCTGAAAAAATGTTCAGAGAACAGTAACTGAGCTGATTCCCGGAATGGCGAAGCTCTCGTATGATGCTAGACTGGTCAAGACAAACCTATTCCCGTTGTCATATCGAAGAACCAGAGGCGAATGGATTACAGTTTTCAAATTGCTTAATGACAAATTTGCACTGGTATACCCTCATTTTTCTTTTCTTCCAAAACAGAAAATTTACGAGGACACTCTAAAAGGTCCACAGGCCCAGAACAAATTACTTGTCAGCTTACAATCGACTTTCCCATCGAATTATCACTGAGTGAAATTCATTGCCTCAGCACGTGGTTGAGGATCCATCTGTTGCCTCTTTCAAAAGAAAGTTGTATCAACTGAGAGACTATCATTGCCAGAACTAACACAGGCCATCAAGCCTCCTGTGATTTCCAAACTGAAACTGAGTTATTGGAAATTGAATTTCTGGAGGTCGTAACGTGTAAGGTGTTACTTTTGTCACTAGTGATGATTACGGACGTACAGTTGACTGTATTTGCGAATTTAGCTGGCTCCGTCCTCTTTCTGTTAGTAGTCCTCTATCATTATGTAATTGTTAATCAAAAAACACCGAAGGTGAACAAACGCAAAATCAAGGGTGTTGAGGCCGATTCTGTACCATCATAATGCTGTTATTTTTATGTATTTGATTTTCTATTTGAATACTTAAATAATATATGCTCATGATTTTTACCCTCGGCTACTATCTAATTTTACGGTTGGGGGATCTGAAACATCCTGTAAATAAAGTGTCCTTTTCGGGTATCGAAGGGTGTCTGTCGAAACCAACATTCGCTTGTTAACTCTTCAAACTAGGATTAGACGTTGTAGGATTAAGTGGTGTTGTAGTCTGAATTATCAAAGTCATTAGTCTCATCCACATGTTGGCAGGTGTTGGGCTTTCTTTTACTATGAATTTTACATTTCCTTACGGAAATCTAGAAATATTTTATTGTTGCGCGTTAGTGATAATTTGAAGTGTATACGTAGTTGGTGGGTGAGGATGCTGATTCGTAAAGTCTTGTTGGCGTCCCTCGTTTGAGACCTGGGCACTTTCCCGAGACGGGATAGAGGTATTCATGCGTGCTTTGAAGGTAGGGGGCTTGTTTGTCTTTTTCTTTTAAGATTTCTGTGCTTTTATAGTCTTCAGTAGTAGGAATAGGTCAGTCAACCTATATAAGTCCTTGCAATTTATAGCATTGTTTCATTATCTCGCTTTGAATATATCTGCAGGAGGTTGCTGATATAACGTTCTGGTAGAGAATTTCAGTAATTACTGAGACGGCACTTCAACGATTCGATCTCAATTTCCGAATTTTTCTAGAATGCCCTCAGATTGTTGATCCTAGATGGAAGGAAAGTATAAGACAGAAACGCGAGAACCACCTTTCAGTATACGGTGGGTCAGTATTAGGTCACTCCGTAACCTGTGGTAGGATAATGGTAATAGGTTGAGTCGACTTAATCTGTATTCATAAGATAGGCCAGCGAGGCACTTCACCATCTCAGTTCCTCATCGTCGAACTCGTTCTAGCATATCCGCCCCACACTTGAAATAAGCACTCGCTGCTGGAATCTCATATTCTGAATGTGGCCTCACAAAAGTCGGATATTATACCCTAAACATTTCTTCCAACTAATGCAGTGACCTACGAATAGTTTCTAAGACCCTGAAGTCTTTAGCAGCGGCAACCACAAAGTTATTCGTAGCTCTAATGTCACTGGTTATTATGATTCCTAGATAATACTATTTCACTTATCTTGTAGTGACATGAACCGTCGCGGTTATTTGTTCAGATCACTACACTTGTTAGAATTAATTTCTCATGACCACCTGTACATCCACCAGTGAGTTTAGGTCATACCTTGATATTCTGACAGACCATGCGTGGGCCTCTAAATCTTTATATCATCTGCAGAATGTAGAACCGATTACTTTGGTGTAGTTAGTGATTCGTTTACACGACGTAAGAGGACAAGGAGGGGCGAACATTCTACTTTGAGGAACCCCACATTTTACAGACTTTCACGTTGATAAAGCTCCGTATCCGTTGTCTCTTATCAATGAGAAAGTTACTTATCCAGTTTGTGATTAGACAATGAACCCCAAAACTTCAGTTTTAATTTAGGACTCAAATGAAAGACTTGGTTATAAGGTTTTTTTTTTTCAGTTCGCTCCGTCCTACTCTATGGCAGTGAAACATGGCCAATAAGAGTAGAGGATATTCGTAGGCTACTAGTGTTCGATCATAGGTGTCTTCGAAGCATTGCTCGTATATCCTGGGACCACCGGGTAAGTAATGCAGTTGTTAGGAAACGAGTACTAGGTAGGGATGGCAAATCGATTGATGAAGTAGTGAAACTTCATCAGTTGAGATGGCTGGGACATGTGTTACGTATGCCCGACCACCGACTGCCCCGACGTGCAATGTTTCATGGTGTAGGAGTAGGTTGGAAGAAAGCTAGGGGTGGCCAGACCAAAACATGGCACAAATCAATGAAGTCACTGACAAGTGGACTGGGCCATGTTGGTAGGTGTAGACTACCTGGTTGGGATTCGCGAGATGACAGCAACCGATGGTTAGAGACCTTGAATGACATGGCTCAAAATCGTTTGCAATGGCGAAGATGCATCCACTCTTTGTGTTCTACCAAATTCTAATCTTCTGAATTCCTCATGTCTTTATCTTTTTCTCTTTCCAAATTTATTTCACTGTACTATACTCCTTCAATAATTTCTTGAAACCCCTAATCTTTTGGATTTCTGATTATACTCCTACTACTTCTACCACTATGGGATTTGAATCGACAACTGCATCTCTGTGCTAATGTGGTATGGCAACTCGAACTGATGTACGTACGTACGAAGTTCTACGTTGTGACTGACTGACTGACTGACTGGTTATAAGGTTTACTTAAATATGTGAAAACTAAAACTATCAGTATACTACTGTCTTTCGCTGCAGCCCAATCTTTTTCAACCAGCAGATTTGTCCATTATTAAGGACCTTTCCTTAAACTATGTTTCCTGGCTTAAATGTCACCCCCTTCCACACAGTTCAGAATAGCCATCTGAATAAAAATTTCCCTTAGTTTAACGCCTACACTGGTTAGATTAACGGATCGATAATTACTAAGTCTCTGATCCCTGCTTGATAAACCGGACTGATCATTTCATTTTCCCAGTTTGCTAGCAGTTTAGACTACCTTAAACATATCAAACAGTATCGCTTGAGGTTCAGTAATTACATCCGCCAGACCTCTCATAACCCTAGGTTGAATATTATCAGGACCGCTGGACTTATTTGGTTTCAGATGCTAAAGTTATTGTAAGACAGCTCTAACAGCAGCTTTATTAATAATCAGAGGACCCATCGACATTAATGATCTTTCACTATCGTCGGCAGAAAACACCACTAAAGTACTCTGATAAAGCTTTGGCTTTCACATCATTTGCCAGTATTGACGGATTTTCTTGTACCAAAAGTGGTGGGATCCCACCACTTTTTTGAAGTCACCTCTTTGTATACGTGAAGAACGTTTTCAGAATCCCTAACTAGTTGTTTTTTATACAAATGTCTAGCCTTACTTATCAACGCTTTGCATGGATTTGTACTGTTTAGAGCCTGTAGAGATGAACACATTCTAATGCTTTTCCTTACTTCGAAGATGTTTCTTGACCTGTAGTTATCCATGCTGGAAGGTTATTGGGTCTGCGTAGTACTAAGCATGGTATAAACCATGCTTCAGTTGATGAGCTGTTATTTACTGACCAGTCGGTTGTTGCAGCGTAATTCTGTATGGCTTTTGTTTGCTCTGCAGACATTTGGGTGGGGTCCAACCTGATCATGTACTATATCACGAGTCTTTTCTTCAACTTATCGATATGATACTCAGACACCACTGCTAATGCAAAAACACTTGAAAGATACACATCGAATGAATATCCGCGAATTGGAAAAGAATCTTCAGAGACAATATTCCGTTAAAAACCTGCCTTCAGAGCCTCAGTCAATGTTCATGGATTATGTGGAAAAAATTTCCAAAGACAGATCTGAGAAGACGACAAAACTGGTAAAAACTTTGGAAAACCAAAGACCAGAAAAGGAATTTCCTTTCGACCCGAATCGGTATGTATATACATTTTCCAATATCGAACTAGATGTAATAAGGCTAGAAGCTTTGTCTCTGGGGCCTAAATTCTGTGATAGTAGGCATAAAATCAACCAATTAGATACTGATGTACAGTTTGAGAGTTCGTTTTCATAAACAACTGACTTGAATCCTACCTCATCAGAGGATGTAGCTAGGTTTAAAACCACGTTCCTTGACAGCTACCAACAACACAAGAATAGTAATGGTACCACAAATTACCTACTAACCAAGCAGCACCAAGACTCTAATGAAACTAAGGAAAGATGAAGCCTTGATCATAAGCAAACCAGATAAGGGAAGAGGTATAGTTCTGATGAACAAAACGGATTACATTTGAAGAATGGGAGCAATGCTTAGTGATCCTAGCAAATTTCAAAAGTTACTGGTAATTATGACATCAATAAAAAAGTAAGAAAACAATTGGCAAATTCTCCTAAGGAACTAAAGAAAAAGGGAACAATTACGTCATAGATTCATGTATCATTTTACTTCAAATCGTCCCAACGAATACTTAAATATGAGAGAGGAAATAGGTTTGAACTTCGTATAATCAGTAGAAAAAGTCATATTCCTGTCTCATGATTAAACAAAATTTATTGAGTAAACATAAAGCAGTTTTTCCCCCACACGATAATTCTTTTGGCCTCACCAATCCACACAAATGAAACTAACCATTGTTTAGAAAACAGGAATTTTTTCTGATGGATAATTATTTGATTTTAACGACAGTAAGGAAAACTCATTGTGTTGTATGTAAAGGCATACACTTTGGAACTCAACACGAATCAAGGCTCTGATGTATATCGAACGGAACCTGAAGTGATCAACGAGTAATGTTAAAGTCCTAATTCACGTCTTGTAAAGTATTTCTCTAGTGTCCGAAATACATGTATTTTGGAGGAGCTTCCTATTAACGTGAAATCACAATTCATTTGTTCTTCATAGGCTCAGTGATGGCCATTCAGTTGGCATAGGAACATTTAGGTCGCATTGGACTGTGATTCCTCGTAGCTGGAAACTTAACCAAAATAGGTTCTCTACCAAGAATGAACAGGAGATAATGTAAATTCTGCGGCAGGCTCAACGTACTCGTAATTGTTAATGAGAAAAAACGCAAGTGATAAGAATTTATTTAATGCCCCAAAATAAATCAAGTTGATCTAACTGTGACTCGTTGTTGCAGATACGAGTAAAAGTCTTACAGTGAAGAAATCCACATACCCAACCTAAATGAATGATGAGCTTCCATAGTTTACTGAGTGATTTTATAAAACTGTGAAGTTGGTCATAAGTCGCAAACAACTTATCTACGCCTGTTACCTCCAAATGGAGCATAGGCCATCGACCAGCATTCTCAAACCCACTCTGTCATGGGCCTTCCTTTCTAGTTCTACCCAGCTGCTGTTATTATTCTCGTATCGGTTTCCATTTCTCAGCATAACGTGTTCTTTGGTCTTGAGGATTCCATGTGAGGGTTTGCCTTGTGACGCAGTTGGGTGATTTTCACAATGTACCCTAACCACTTCCAGTACTTCTTCTTGACTTCTTCCTCCAGTGGAATCTGGTTTGTTCTCTAACACAGTAGGTTGTCACTGATGGTGTTTAGCCAACGAATCCGAAATATTTTGTGTAGACAACTGTTAATAAACACTTGTACCTTCTGGATGGTGGCTTTCGTAGTCCTTCAAGTTTCCGCCCCGTACAGTATAACTGTCTTAACATTTGTATTGAAAATTCTGACTTTGTTGTTGGTTGACAGTTGTAGATACGCTACTCTTGGTTTACTGATCTGATCCTTCACATCTGCATCAGATCCACCGTGTTCATCAGTGACGCTGCCCATATATGTAGAGGTTTTTACATCCTTCAAAGCTTCTCCATCAAGTGTAATTCGACTGGTGCATGCTGTATTGTATCGGAGAATCTTGCTTTTCTCTTTATGTATGCTGCTGCTACACTGGTTGTTTTCTCCTGCATTTGCTGTTGCGTGTGTGATAGAAGAGCCAGATCATATGCGAAGTCTAGACCGTCCAGCTGCATCCTGGCTGTCCACTGTATCCCGTGCTTCCCCTCCAGTTGATCACCAGGAGAAAGAGAAAGGGTGAGATTAAGCAACCTTGCTAATGCGCAAACAATTGCCTACACAAATTTACTTGTACCTTCTGAACCTGTTACATTGATAGGACAGGAAGAAGGACTTACGTTCGATTCTTAAATATATCCCGAAATTTTCTGGGTTAGTGAGACTAGGGGCTTTCAGCAATGTATTTCAAGACGTCTCTCTGATACAGAACGTCACGCTCATTTACTGTGATCTGTCACAGTTATCAATCGATAATCAAACCCTATTCTTCTTCACTCCATCTAAGCCTTAGCTGTTGTTAGAGACAATTTAACTATGAGGTAAAAACTTTTGAAGCTATTTTTCTATGATTTTATTTATATATACTGACTGAATGTTTATTAGGTGTTTTGGCTTTGTTAATGCCATGTTATCCTAAATCTAAGCTTTTATTTGAGTCGTAATTTGTTGCCATAGCATTTTCCCCTCATAAACAAGGACCAATTATCTGTGTACCCAGTATTCCGTTTTCCCATCATTAATATCGTTGTTCCATGTTAATGCTGTAACCCAATCGGTCTGCTGCTTAGTACTACAAGCTGTTAGTGATATCTTCAATATGTACTGAATACACTCAAATGTAGTATTCAGCTTTTGCTCTCTATGTACTTGAACCCATAGTCATTTAATTAATAAAACAGAAACGATATCTGAAAACGATCCATATTACCGGGTTACTTCTATAAACATTAATGTTATAAAGCCATACAAATTGGTGATCTTTAGCTGCATTTAAGTTGCTATTCATTTTCTGAAAACCGACGGTGGAAATTCTCATTGCTACTGATATTTCCACTACATCTATGGAACTTAATATTTTATGATTTGAAACTATTAGATCTTCGCGCGCCACGCTCACTATACACAGAAGTTTAGAAATGTATAACATTTAATAAAACTTATCAATTGTTTAATTTATCTATATATCTGACAAGCTTAGGAGACAATAATACATAGATACCTACTGTTTTACAATGTTATACTAATAGGGGAGTCGATCTCAATGCTTTTGGTAGATGGTGATCTCCAGTATCTATGGTAAAAGAAGTCGGGGACAGTAAATACAATTTTCCATATATTGAATGGCTAAAGAAAAAGATTCATGTTACTCCTTTCTATAGATTCCCGAATAATACTCTTAGAGTTTTATCAGTGGGACGAATCCCATTTGATATAAGTGATTTTTCTAGAAACGCCTCTTCACGTAATGATATCATTGATCGTTTCAAACCAAATGCTTCTTGTTTTCGTGCCGAAGGCACATGTGTCAAATATTCGACCTGTCTGTATCTCCTATCACTAATATTGTATCAGGCGATTGGTCAATTATATTTTAACCAATCAGCTTGCAAAACGAATAGATGACCTTGTATGAATAAAACGCGTCCATTCAGTGGGTGTTACCATTCTTCTGTAATGGGCTGTGAGGACAAAGAGCCCGGTCTCGTAGTAATAGGTGCGGGTCTGGGTCGCACCGGTACCAATAGTTTGAAAATTGCTTTAGAGTTACTTTATAAGAAACCCTGCTATCACCTAAAGGAAATATACTTGCATCAACATTCACACATCACGAAATGGATGGAACTTGATAGAAAATTAAATGAATCACCAGATAAAAAACTTGATAAAGCTCTGTGTCATAAAATTTTCAAAGGATATACGGCTGCCATCGATCATCCTTCATGTGCATACTACAAGGAGTTATTAGAACTTTATCCTGATGCAAAAGTGAGTCTATAGTTAGTATTTATTTTCAAATAATTTTATTATAAGGATAAATATATATCTAGATGCTTCATCGTGCATAACCTTTATTTCCCGTTATAGTATGCTAATATTAGCCTCATCATTTGTTCGTTTGGTTTTTTTAGTTACTTCTTTTAGTGTTCAAGTAATAAGTGTAACAGCTTGTGCACTACAGCGTTATGAGCTGGCACAAATAATTGGTAATTTATTATTTTGCGTATTCACTTCGCCAAATTTTACAGTCGCGACGTAAACTATAGTTTATGTTCGTCATTGCGAGACCTTCTTTGTTAATGCTGCTTTGTCTTGCATGGATTAGTACCATATCTTAAGTTAGTAGGGACTTACAAGCGTTGACAGCTGTATACGACAGCCAGCACTTGGTCAGCTTTTTAGACATAACTGATCTGCGCTTTATATTAAATGCATCAGATCTGTATAACTAAAAATATAAACAATCTCATATTTTTCCTCGTTGAGTAAATTCTATTGTTTTGATCGTTATTAACGTATCAAGACTACTGTTTTTATACTTTGATTGAATTTCTTTCAGTTAAAGTATTCTATTAGAGTATCATTTTTGGTATCCTAAATAGTTTTATCGTCGGTACTCCAGAGTACCTTTGTTTTTCTATTGTGTCTGTTAGTACTTTAGTTCTAACTATTTATAGTTTTTTTTCTACTTATAGTCAACACTCACTTTCGCATCCTAAAATGACTGGAAGATGCAACAAAAGCATTTGCCACCGCCCAGGATGTCGATATCCTGTTGATAGCGGCATGCAGTGCGATGAGTGCAAAGGTTGGTACCACGAAGTTTGCACAAATCTAACACCTGCAGCTTTCAAGCGGTTCAGTAAAAATGAGTGCGTATGGCTATGTCAACAGTGCTGTTTGGATGCAAATAGCCTGTTAACCGAGGCCATCTCAACAGTAAATGCCGCAAAAAAGTGTCTCCGCAAGCGCGGTCGGGATACGTCAGTCAGAACTCAATCTGTCGACACGCAGATTGACACAAGGCAGGCCCAAGTGAGTCCAAAAAATGCCGACCCACACTCTACAAAGGAGGAAGAACATCCTCCAAAGAGGTCTGTTACAACCAGAAACTCGCGCAAAAAAGTCTCATCTGTCCCTCGTATCAAAAATGGTACCCAGAAGGGAACTTCCGGAAGCCGAAACCGCAAGGCTCGATCGGTTTCCAGCGCGAAAGATGACCCAATCTCCCAAGTCGTCCTGAACTTTCCGGAATCCCACAGTACGCCTGACGCGACTGTGGTTACCACTCCAAAGAACGTTGGCGATTAGGTACGGGTCGTAAGAAAAAAACGCCAAAATGACGTAAAAGAAAATCATACCCCCACCAAAAGGGTCGACAAGCCGAGGTCTGATCACAGCGACAGATCAGTCATTCTCCATAGAGTCAAGGAGAGTGACAGCTTAGAACCGAAAGCTCGTTTTGAGCATGACATTGTGTTGATAAAACAACTACTCAACCAAGTTATGCCCAAAAACATCCCCGGAGTCACCTTGCTAAAGGTGTATAGACTAGGAAATCTAGCGCATCTGAAACCAAATCAGTCTAGACTACTCAAAGTCGTTTTCAAATCCCCAAACGAACGCGACTTAATCTTAGAAAATGGACACAAATTAAAGGGTTCAGGAGTTTTTCTCCGTAAGGACTTACCGTTGGCGGACCGTGTTAAAAGACGGGAAGCCGAAAAGGAAATACAGCTCAGATTAGACGCTGGCGAAAAAGACCTGAAAATTGTAAATTTTCGGGTTGTGAGGCTTCGACAGAGGATGATGCCGAAGCCACTCTAGGTGAAGCACGAGACCATTTAAATAGGCTTCGGATCTGTTATACCAACGCCCGGAGCTTACTAAATAAGCTACCGGAACTAGGTGTACAGATTGATTCAACTAGGCCAGACATAATCGCAGTCACAGAAACATGGCTGACGCCGTCTATAGATAGTAGGGAACTTGATTTCTAGGGTTTTACATTAGTAAGGGCCGATAGAACACAAACGCGTAAAGGAGGGGGAGTAGCTCTATTCATTAGGAATGCTATTCCATTCACCATTATCGACAGTATATCCCATGAGAGTGGGACATATGAATTAGTTAGCTGCCGCCTGAAATGCAGGGGACAAGAGTTGCTACTTAGTTTGATCTATCGCAGTCCAAGCTGTGAGGCAAACGAGGTCCTGCTAAGCAGTCTCAACACTTTATCACGAAGTGATCGATGTCTAATCCTAGGGGACTTCAATGCACCCATGGTGGACTGGGGAAATCTGCGGACTTAATCGTCAGCAAATTCCTTCGAACAGGAACTAGTTGATGCGGTAATCACATGTACCCTAGTGCAACACGTGAAGGAAGCAACTAGGTACGACCCGGGTTCTGCATCATCCTTACTAGATCTTATATTGACTCATTATGAGGATGATGTTGCAAACCTGGATTACATGCCACCCCTGGGCAAAAGTGATCATGCAGTTTTAAGCTTTGACTTCCATATAACTGTCGATCACGAGTACGCTTCAGCTCAATCCAGACCTAACGTCTGGAAAGCAAACATACCAGACATCATGAAATCAGCATCATCAGTAGATTAGAAAATAGACCCAGAGTCATCAATCGAAACGGCTTAGGACATATTCCGGAATTTATACTTAAAAGTTACCGCCCCCACATCCCTTGGACTACACCTAAGAGACCGAGAAACTCCCCACCGTGGTTCAGTAGGGAGGTTCGCATCCTTCTCCGTAAAAGAAGGAAAATGTGGGACAGATTTAGGTTACTGGGGACTGACGAGGCAAAATCTCAGTATCAAAAAGCTCGAAATACCTGTGCCTCAACCCTCCGTAAGGCCAGAAAGCTGTACGAAGAGAAAATCGTTAGGGAATCCATAGAATGCCCTAAACGCTTGTATTCGTATATAAACCAAAGGACAAAAAGAAGAAGAAATGTTCCTTCACTATGGGGAGACAGTACTGCCACATCACTAGTGGAGGACGACTTTGGCAAAGCTCAAGTATTCTCTAAATACTTTAGCGATGTATACACCATAGAAACACCCTTCTCACCAGTTCATGAAAATCCCCCCACACAAGCACTGGACAGCGTGACCATTAAAGAACTCGATGTCTTTGGTCTGCTAGTTAAGCTTGACATAGGTTAATCCACTGGACCCGATGAACTGCATCCTAGGTTACTAAAGGAATTAGCTAACTTTGTTGCGAACCCTTTAAGTGTATGTTTTAATCTATCCGTAACCCAGGGTCGTCTACCAAAAGACTGGAAGAACGCCATAGTAAGTCCAGTCTTCAAAACAGGTACAAAACATAAGCCTGAGAATTACCGACCAATTAGCCTAACTAGTGTGGTTGTTAAAATCTTAGAAAAGATTATTCGGAAGGAGCTGTTAAAGTATCTCGATGAAAACCGGATCCTCTCCGAAAAACAGCATGGTTTTGGAACAGGTTACTCTTGTCTCACAAACTTATTAGTCGCTCGTGAAAGCTGGTGCGCTCTTAAGGACCAAAAATTACCTATAGACGTAGCTTACATCGATTTCAGCAAAGCTTTCGACAAAGTTCCGCATAACCGACTGTTATATAAGCTAAGGAATGTCGGGATTGGAGGCAATCTATTGATGTGGATAAAAGACTTCCTAGTTGGGCGTCAACAAAGAGTAAGGGTGAACTCCAAGTTGTCTAGCTGGGAAACTGTGCTTAGTGGGGTCCCCCAGGGTACAGTTTTGGGGCCAGTGTTATTCCTCCAGGGCCCCCAAATGCCCTGATACGGCCGAGAGTGGGGAGAGTCTACTCTCCCTCTCGAAATGCTCTCACATGGCCAGCGAATATATAGCCTCTGCCAGGGAAGTCCTACTCACTGCCTTCTCGTGGCGGGGGTGTTGTTTACGAAAGTGAGAGGACGAAAAGCGAATGTCCGGCGCTATAACCGGATTGGTGGACACGGAGGGTCCACCTATAGGAGTTGGAAAACCCTGATTCCAAACCAATGGTGCACATGGACTCCAGTATCCTGATGGAACGAATGGCGGAAGAACCTGTCATTGGTCAACGGCTACCATGGGACTGCATCTCCTCACGATGCTCCACTGCCTTGTGGATCAGACCTTTAGGTCAAAGGCTCGGGTTGTGGTCCCCTAAGAAAACCACCTGCTTCGGTTTGGGCAACCGGGCAGTATCACAGCTTACACACAAATGAATGAAATGATGAACTCTATTGACGATACTATTCCTGTTCATATTAGAAGCAAGACAATTTACATTATTATTATTATTATTATTATTATTATTATTATTATTATTATTATTACTTACCATATCGCTAATTCACCCCCTTTTATCCCCAATTTGTGTAACCTTACTTTTCAACTTATGCAGCAGCTCGCTCTTGGTGGAAAATCTGTCCTATCTAAACGATCTCCAGTCACTGTCTGGTTAAAAGTGAATGCTCCCACCGATAATGAATACTGAGGCAGTCTTTCTGAAACCACGTACGCCGTTCAAGCTGGCTTCCTTCAACGTTCGCACACTAATGCAGATCAGACAACAGATAGGGCTGGCTATGTCTTTGGAAGGTCTTAATGTTGATGTTTGTTGTCTATCCGAGACCCGTATTCAAGACTCTAGTGAAGTACTACAAATCCGCTCTCCATCTGTCGCCTCGAAAAGCTTGTTCCACGTGCGCTTATCCGGGGACCCTGTGGCATCTTCGTCTGGTCTTGCTGGCGTTGGTGTCGCACTAAGCGCTAGAGCTGAGGCAGCACTAATCGATTGGATCCCCATTAACAGTCGGTTATGTGCTGTTAGATTAGAAAGTTCCATCAAAGTGAGAAGAAATCGGCGTGAGAAACGGTGTCTTTTCGTCATCTCCGCCTATGCCCCGACAGATTGCAGCCCGGATGCAATCAAGGATGAGTTTTACCATCAGTTAACAGTTCTTCTCCAGAAAGCGCGCTCGACAGATATTGTAGTACTAGCCGGAGACTTGAATGCACAGGTCGGGCGTCTAGGCACAGAAGAGAGTCGTTTAGGTGGCCGATGGGGACTTGTTGGTCGCAGGACAGATAACGGGGACCGTTTGCTGCAACTGTGCACAGACCACAACCTGTTTCTGGCCAGCACTAACTTCCGACACAGTCATCGCCGGTGTGCCACCTGTCGTCCTCCCTCTGCATCCCAAGCCTGGACTCAGATTGATCACATCGCGATCAGCTACCGCTGGCGTGGTTGTGTACAAGACTGCCGCTCCTTTTGGAGTACCTATCTGGAGTCTGGTCTGCGCCAATCTCACCTTACTTTTCAGTGGCCGAAGGATTGGCCACCACCAACGGATTGATATTAGTAAACTGGCTGCAACTTCTGTTGCAAGTAAGTATCGAGCGGAGCTAGCCTCTAGGCTAGCTACCACCCCACCGAAAAGTATAGATGAGCATTGGTTGCATCTTCACGGCGTCATGAAAATGGCGAGTAAAGCCGCTTGCGACTTCGCGAAACGTCCCGCTTACAAGCACTGGGTTTCTTCTGGCTCCTTACAACTGATGGAAGCCCGTCGGTCTACTCCGGGTGACCGTGAGTTTGACCACAAACGAAGGCTGTTACGTAATGAAATCGGGCAAAGTTTGCGTAAGGACCGAGAAGCCTGGTGGTCGGAGCGTGCTAATGAGATGGAAGCAGCAGCTGCATCTGGTAACTGCCGGAAGCTCTTCCAACTCATCCGAGCCACTGGCAGCAAGAAGTCTGGTGTGAGTGAAACAATCTACGAGGATGACGGGATGCCAATCACTAACATCTGTCGACGTCTTGGACGATGGGCGGAATTTTTCGAAGGACAGTTCAACTGGCCTGCTGCTCCGGCAACATCAACCAGCTTGTCCTGCCCCCCATGGCCGGTGACGACTGATCCACCAAACGAGGCGGAAGTCCGCAAGGAACTCCAACTCTTGAAACGTTACAAATCACCTGGCCCAGATGACTTACCTCCGGCTCTTTTTAAAGATGGTGGAGACTTTCTGACTAAGGAATTGACTGTGTTGTTTGGAAAGGTTTGGGAGCAAGAAAGTGTTCCAACATCATGGAATGAGTCAATAGTCGTCCCTATCTTTAAAAAGGGTTCACGTTGTTCCTGCAATAACTATCGGGGGATAAGTCTACTTTCGATTGCGTCCAAACTATTGGCTTCTATCATTCTTCGTAGGTTGTTTAAAACCCGAGAACGATTGACTCGCGAGGAGCAGGCTGGTTTTCGTTCTGATCGAGGATGCATTGATCACATCTTCACCCTCCGCCAAATGTTAGAACACCGTCATACTTATCGCAGGCCAACAATCGTAGTGTTTCTTGATATCAGGGCGGCCTTCGATTCGTTGGACAGGACTGTTCTCTGGGATTGTCTATTGAAGAAAGGTGTGCCTGAGAAGTTCATTAACATCTTAAAGGCCCTGTATACGAACACCTCAGGCAGAGTGAGGGCATACAACCACCTTTCTCCCTTGTTCCATTCGAGCAGTGGGGTTAGGCAGGGTTGCCCGATCTCACCATTCCTCTTCAACTTTGCCATCGACGACATCCTGGAAACAGCTCTGGTGGATGTAAGTAATGGCGGTGTGGATATGTTGCCTGGAGAACGACTTCTCGACCTTGAGTATGCGGATGATATTGTCTTACTGTGCGATAATGCCCAAGGCATGCAATCAGCACTTAATCAGTTGGCAATCAGTGTCCGCAGGTACGGCATGTGCTTTGCACCCTCCAAGTGCAAAGTACTCCTACAAGACTGGCAGGATTCTCATCCTGTACTCACCCTGGATGGTGAGGAGATCGAAGTAGTTGAGAAGTTCGTGTATCTAGGTAGCTATATAAGTGCTGATGGTGGCGTGAGTGATGAGATTGATGCACGTATAATGAAAGCCAGAGCGGCTTGTGCCAATCTGGGCCATCTTTGGCGCCTTCGTGATGTTAGTCTGGCTGTAAAAGGTCGGATCTACAACGCGTCGGTGAGAGCAGTTTTGCCCTATATTTGTGAAACCTGGCCTCTCCGAGTTGAGGATGTTAGACGTCTCTCTGTGTTCGATCATCGTTGTCTCCGAAGGATTGCTGACATCCAGTGGCAACACCATGTTAGTAATGCAGAGGTTCGGCATCGTGTGTTCGGGCGCAGAGACGATAATTCAATTGGTGTCACCATCTTGAAACACCGACTTCGGTGGCTTGGACATGTTTTACGAATGTCGTCCCAGAGACTTCCACGTCGTGCATTATTTGCCGACCCTGGGACTGGTTGGAAAAAGCGGAGAGGAGGTCAGTATATGACATGGTGTCGTGGTATGAAAGAAAGCTGCAAAGGGCTAGCTTCCGTTGGTCCTTCACGACTCCCTGGTTGGGGTCCGAGAGATGGTGCAACACAGTGGCTAGAGACGTTATCAGATATGGCTCAGAATAGAAGCCAGTGGCGATCCTGCTGCGACCTTCTTTTACTTTCTACATAAAGAATGGTTCTAACTTTCCTACCTGAAAGAGTCTTCTGGTTGTACATTTCAGTCCGCCTTATCTTTTCATCCCTTCTCTTCCTACTTTCATTATTTTGTGTGGCGCATATGTACCTGGTGCCCTTTTGTACCAATATATATGTGTTTAAATAAATAAATAAATACTTCTGTACGTAAATGATCTCCCTCGTCTACTATCGTCATCGGTCTTACTCTATGCTGATGATGTCAAGATATGGAGAGCGATACAAAGCAAGGGCGATGGCTTAGAACTTCAAAATGACCTGGAGAGATTATCTGAATGGTCCCAAACCTGGCAATTGCCGATAAACACTTCCAAGTGTATTGTGATGCATATTGGCCACCAGGGTACAGATACATACACGATGAATAACACTGAGTTACCTATTGTTCAGGCACACAATGACTTAGGCGTCATCGTTAGTCAAGACTTAAAGACTACTGCACACTGCCGTGCAATAGCCGCCAAAGGTTTTAGGACTTTATGGTCCATACGCAGGGCTTTTAGGCATCTTGACGCTAAAACGTTTCTGACTTTGTATACAGTGTTCGTACGTCCTAAACTTGAGTACTGCATACAAGCAGCTAGCCCCTGCCTAAAAAAAGACAGTGAACTCTTGGAAAGGGTTCAGAGAACAGCAACTAGGCTGATTCCCGGAATAGCGAAGCTCCCGTATGGTACTAGACTGACCAAGCTAAACCTATTCCCGCTGTCATATAGAAGAATCAAAGGCGACTTGATTACAGTTTTCAAATTGCTTAATGACAAATTTGCACCTGATATGCCCTCATTTTTCTTGTCTTCCAAAACAGAAAATCTACGAGGACACTCCAAAAAAGTTCACAAGCCCCGAACGAATTACTTGTCAGCTGACAAGTAATGTGTTCTGGGCTTGTGAGTTTCGTTAGTGTCTTCGTAAATTCTCTGTTTTTGAAGACAAGAAAGATAAGGGCATATCAGATGCAAACTTATCATTAGATAATTTCGAAACTGTTCAAGTCACCTGTGGTTCTTTTTTTATGGCAAGGGAAACAGGTTTAGTTTAGTCAAACTATCATTATACGGCACTCATGCTATTCTGAGAACCTGCTTAATTGCGGTTCTTTGAAATAGGTTCAACGGCTCACTATCGCGTTCTATTTTTATTTATTTGGACACAAATATTGGAACGAGGGGGCACCAGATATATATGCGCCACACAAAACAATGAGAATGGGGAAAAAGAGGGTAAGGTGCTTATAAGAAAAAAAAGGAGAAGAATAATAACAACCACACATGTTCGTGTAATAATAAGAATAATGATGGGGAAACAGAAATGTACAACCAGGAGAACTCTTTCAGTTAAGGAAGTTATAACCACTTTTTATGGAGGAAATAAAAGGGTACATCAGGATCTCCACTGGCTTCTATTCTAAGACATATCTGATAACGTCTCTAGCCACTGTGTTGCACCACCTCTCGGACCACAGCCAGGGAGTCGGGAAGGACCAACTTCTACAAGCCAGCCCTTCGCAGCTTTCTTTCATACCACGACACCATGTTATACACTGACCACCTCTCCGCTTTTTCCAACCAGTCCCAGCGTCGGCAAACAATGCACGACGTGGAATTCTCTGGGACGACATTTGTAGAACATGTCCAAGCCACTAGATGTCAGCAATCCTCCGGAGACAACGATCATCAAACACAGAGATTCGTCTAACATCCTCAACTCAGAGAGGCCAGGTTTCACAAATATAGGGCAAAACTGCTCTCACTGACGCGTTGTAAATCCGACGTTTTACAACCAGACTAACATCATTAAGGTGCCAAAAATGGCCCAGATTGGCACAAGCCACTCTGGCTTACACTATACGTGAATCGATCTCATCACTCACGCCACCACCAGCACTCATGCAGCTACCTAGATACATGGACTTCTCGACTACTTCAATCTGCTCACCACCAAGGGTGAGTGCAGGATTAGAATCCCGCCAGTCTTGTAGAAGTACTTAGCACTTCGAAGATGCAAAACACACCGTACCTGCGGACACTGATTGCCAACTGCGGATTGCATGGGCTGGGCATTATCTCACAGTAAGACAATATCATCCGCATACTCAAGGTCGAGAAGTCTTTCTCTAGGCAACAGATCCACACCATTTCCCCCAAATGCCCTGGTACGGCCGAGAGTGGGGAGAGTCCACTCTCCCTCTCAAAATGCTCTCACATGGCCACGCGACTATATAGCCTCTGATAGGGAAGTCCTACTCACTACCTTCTCGTGCCATTACTGTTGTTTACGAAATTGAGAGGACGAAAAGCGAATGTCCGGCGCTTTCACCGGGTTGATGGACACAGAAAGTTCACCTAGGGGAACAGGAAAACTCTGATTCCAAACCAATGGTGCACATGGACTCCAGTATCCTGATGGAACGAATGGCGGAAGAACCTGTCATTGGTCAACGGCTACCATGGGACTGCATCTCCTCACGATGCTCCACTGCCTTGTGGATCAGACCTTTAGGTCAAAGGCTCGGGTTGTGGTCCCCTAAGAAAACCACCTGCTTCGGTTTGGGCAACCGGGCAGTATCACAGCTTACACACAAATGAATGAAATGATGAACTCTATTGACGATACTGAAAGAAAAAGTGGCGCATGAACCAATCGTTGGTCACCAGCTACCATGTGACTGCATCTCCTCACGATGCTCCATTGCCTTGTGGGTCAGACCTTTAGGTCAAAGGCTCGGGGTGTGGCCCCTTAAGAAAACCACCTGCTTCAGTTTGGGCACCTGAGCAGTATCACAGCCCTCACACAAATCAAATGAGATTTGTGAGGCGCATATGTATCTGGTGCTTCCTTGTACCAATATTTATGTGTTTAAATAAATAAATAAATATTTTAACCTGTCCTTAACTGTCAGTCATTTATAGTTTAATAAGGTGTGAAATCAAACTTTTATGGGTGTGGTTACTGAGTAGTAGGAAACTAGTTAGTAATTTGATGACTAGTTGAACTTTTTCTCAGAGTGTTCTAACCATCATACTAATTGCTTGTTCTGAGTGGATCTTATTTTCGACATTTCACATTTTTAGTTAGTGATTTCTGTTCTCTTAAGCTCTATATTTTCCCGGTGACCGCGGATATTCTTGAGGATGCAGAGAACTTAATTTCCAATTTACGGAAAAGTAAAAGACCTAGGTGTCAGTCAGTCAGCTGCAACGTAGGACCAGGCACACATATGCATCGGTTCAAGTTATCTGTTACTGTTGTTACAACACAGTCACCATCAAGGCTTTACCGTCGGATCTAATGTTTTCTATTTTCTGTTAACCTGGCTGTCGTGGTTAGGACGTCAAGAAATAGGTGTTTCAGCCAATTCCTATCTCCATTCGGTCATGACTGGCGAATCGCAGCATGATATTGAAGTAGCAGCTGCTGTCCGGAATAATACAAAATATATTGAATCGCACTTTGCTCACGGACCAGACATCAAGAAAGCTAACTAAAGAAATCGATCTTAATAGGCTACTTGCAAGAAACCTTACCAATTTTTTCCAACTGCCTTGCATTTCAGTTCTAAAAGGAATTCCTGTCATATTTCCAGTAGTTACTTACCGTGTTGGTTAAAAAAGTCAGTTTCATGACACGTACTTCGGTAATTTTTCGTTCCCAAGTCTTTTGTATTCTTTAGCTACTGATATAATAAATGAAAGCTTGTATTTTTATGCGGATTCGTAATCGTTTTCCCAACTTATTGCGAGTACTATTATCAAATGACGATTGACTCAAAGCTCTCAACGATTTGTTGGCAAATCGAATCACTCTACATAATTAGAATGACATACTGATTTACGAAATATATTACACAATGTGAACGTGATTTAGACGTCAATGACTGTATGATATATATATATATATATATATATATATATATATATATATATATATATATATACTGCCCATATTTTGTTCCAGAAAATTGGCTAATATTGATCTTTATTAGAGTTTATCTTTACTAAAAACTTAATGTTAGATGCATCATAATCTAATATATTTTCCGACCACTTGAATATATTCAGCGGTTTACGATTGCTTATTTTTTACCTTCAAAGCCATGGGCTTTATTCAAAATAAATCAAAATAGTTTCAATGAAGAGTCATTAGTTCGACTGTCACTTGCGTAACCTTGACATGTTGTCTGGTGTAGGAGTAGAAAGCCAACGGCATACAAATCAAAGCTTAGCATCAATTCATAAAGTCATTAACTGTTGGTCTGAACTGTACTATTAAGTGTAGAATACCTGGTTAAATTGTCGTGACCAACGGTTGGAAACGGGTGAAATTGCTTAGAATTAGTCTCAGTAGCGTAGATGCATATATTCATTCTTTGTCTTCTCTTAGGTCCTGAGTTTCGAAATTACATTGTACCTTTTATTCTTCTTATTCACTTGTCCCTTTCAAATCATATTTAATGCGTTTAGTCGTTTTTATTGTCACTGACTAGTGTTGGAGACGGTTGAAAGAAAACTAGGGGCGGCCAAACCAAAACGCGCCATCAGTCGTTTAAATCACTAACTTCTAGTTTGAGCCATGTTGGTAGATGCAGACCACTTGGTTGGGGTCCGCGTGACTATCGTAACTAATGGTTGGAGACTCTGAGTGACATGGCTAGGAATCGATCAAATTGGCATAGGTGTATACATTGTTTGTCTTTCCTTAAACCATGAGATTAAACTTACTTTATACCTTTTGTTCTACGAACTAATTCCTTCCTGTATTATATCAGTATACACAATCTTTCTTTTTTATATTACTACCATCAATGTAACTACTTGTATGAATTTGGTGTTCATCTTGTGTTAATGAGGTGTGACAACTTGGACCGATACATATATATGCCCTGTCCTACGTTGGTTTTCATCTTGAGGCTTGTCAATATGATTTGACAACTTGGAATGAATAATGAATATATGTTCCATGTTTTACGTTGCTGACAACTGATATTCCACTGATTAGTTAAACAACACTTACTTACTTACCTAGTTAGCTTGTATATAACACAAGTATGTTTTAAATTACTTACTTACTTACTTACGCCTGTTACCCCGCGTCGAGGAGCGTAGGCCGCTCACCAGCATTCTCCATCTAACTCTGTCCTGAGCCTTCCTTTCCAGTTCTTTCCAGTTGCTATTCATCCTTTTCATATCGGCTTCTATTTCCCGGCGTAGTGTGTTCTTTGGCCTTCCTCTTTTCCGCTTCCCTTCCGGATTCCAAGTTAGGGATTGATTCGTGATGCACATTAGTGATTTCCTTAATGTATGTCCGATCCACTTCCAACGTCTTTTCCTAATTTTCTCTTCAGCTGGAAGCTGGTTTGTCCTCTCCCATAAAACGCTGTTGCTGATAGTATCCGGCCAATGAATGTTGAGTATTTTGCGTAAACAACTGTTTATAAATACTTGTACCTTCCTGATGATGGCCGTAGTAGTTCTCCACATTTCAGCTCCATACAGTAGGACTGTCTTGACGTTCGTATTAAAGATTCTGACCTTGAAATTAGTTGAGAGTTGTTTTGAGTTCCATATGTTCTTCAATTGTAGAAATGCTGCCCTTGCTTTACCAATCCTCGAATTTACATCTGCATCCGATCCTCCTTGTTTATCAACGATGCTCCCCAGGTACTTGAATGTTTCCACCTCTTCCAGAGTTTCGCCATCAAGTGTGATTGGGTTGGTGTTCTCCGTGTTGCATTTGAGAATCTTGCTTTTTCCTTTGTGAATGTAGAGGCCTATCGATGCGGAGGCTGCTGCTACATTTGCGGTCTTCATCTGCATTTGTTCGTGTGTATGAGAGAGGAGGGCTAGGTCATCTGCGAAGTTCAAATCAGTTAATTGATTCTGAGCTGTCCATTGTATTCCGTATTTCCTTTCAGATGTCGAATTCTTCATAATCCAGTCAATCACTAGAAGGGAGAGGAATGGGGAGAGTAGACAGCCTTGTCTGACTCCGGTCCTTACTGGAAAAGCATCTGTCAGCTGTCCTCCATGCATGACTTTGCACTGTAGTCCATCGTATGAGTCTTGGATAATGTTGACAATCTTTTCAGGAACTCCATAGTGTCGAAGAAGTTTCCATAATGTTCTCCTATCCACGCTGTCAAACGCCTTCTCATAGTCAATGAAGTTGACGTATAGTGATGAGTTCCACTCAACTGATTGTTCCACGATGATCCGTAGTGTCGCAATCTGGTCTGTGCACGACCGATTCTTACGGAATCCAGCCTGTTGATCCCTAAGTTCGGCGTCTACTGCGTCTTTCATCCGATTCAGCAGCACTGTTGAAAACTTTTCCTGGTACTGATAACAAACTGATGCCTCTGTAGTTCTCACATTGGCTCAGATCTCCTTTCTTTGGTATCTTGATGAGATATCCTTCTTTCCAGTCCGTTGACACTTGTTCCCCTTCCCAAATCTTCTTGAATAGAAGGTGGAGCATATTTGCAGTTATTTCAATGTCTGACTTCAGTGCTTCTGCTGGTATATTGTCAGGTCCTGCCGTTTTCGCGCTCTTGATTTGTCTGATGGCCATCTTGACTTCCTCGATCGTTGGTGGAGTGACATCTATTGGAAGGTCTGTGTGGATTTTGTCCAGGGTTCCCATAGAGATCCATTCCTTGTGATGATGCTTCTTAGGACCAAAAACCTCCTGGCACGTTGAAGTTAGGGCGTCTTTTATCCCTTTCCAGTTGTCCTCCAAAGTAGTTTCTTGTTCTTTCAGCAGATCCTGTAGAGCCTGGAACCTGTTGTTGAGAGTTATCTTGAATTCATGGAGCTTGTCAGTATCTCGAAGGAAGGCTGTATTGAACCTTTGTAGTGCTGTTTGTCCAGTCTTTCTTTAGCTCCAGTCTCATCTTGGCTACAACCAGGTGGTGATCTGAAGCTATGTCAGCTCCTCTTTGGGTTCTCACAGCTTCCATTGATCTTCGGAATTTTTTGTTGATACAGATGTGATCTATCTGGTTCTCTGTGGTTTGGTCCGGTGAGATCCATGTAGCTTTGTGTGGTTCTCCTGTAGGGCGGGATTGAGCTGTACTGCTTGGGCTAAGCCTGGGTAGTGTCTGGCTCTCCTATCCAGCGGGATTGAGCTGTACTGTTTGGGTTGCCTCGTGAAAGTCTGGATGGTGTCTGGTTCACCTGAAAACCAGTGCAAGATTACCCTCGCCCATAAGGGTATATTATATAACTGTGAACAAACTCGGTTGATCCTGCCAGTAGTCATATGCTTGTCTCAGAGATTAAGCCAT
>NC_031500.1:12106131-12118998 GCF_000237925.1 Schistosoma mansoni | reverse complement strand
TAATTATGACGTCTCATGATGAAAGCCGGAATTCTTCGGAAGTCACGAAACCGATGCACCTTCTAACAACCAGAGCAACACTCTTTATAGGTACATGGAACGTCCGGACAATGTGGGAAACAGGAAAGACCAGTCAAATAGCAATGGAAATGAGGAGATACAACTTGTCAGTACTCGGAATCAGCGAAACCCATTGGACACAAACTGGACAACAAAGGCTATGTACAGGAGAGATGCTGCTGTACTCCGGTCACGAAGAGGAAAATGTTCCATACACTCAAGGGGTTACTCTAATCAATCAATTGGTTATAGGCGGCGCAATATTCCCACACAAGCGCATACACAAAGCTACATGGATCTCACCGGACCAAACCACAGAGAACCAGATAGATCACATCTGTATCAACAAAAAATTCCGAAGATCAATGGAAGCTGTGAGAACCCAAAGAGGAGCTGACATAGCTTCAGATCACCACCTGGTTGTAGCCAAGATGAGACTGGAGCTAAAGAAAGACTGGACAAACAGCACTACAAAGGTTCAATACAGCCTTCCTTCGAGATACTGACAAGCTCCATGAATTCAAGATAACTCTCAACAACAGGTTCCAGGCTCTACAGGATCTGCTGAAAGAACAAGAAACTACTTTGGAGGACAACTGGAAAGGGATAAAAGACGCCCTAACTTCAACGTGCCAGGAGGTTTTTGGTCCTAAGAAGCATCATCACAAGGAATGGATCTCTATGGGAACCCTGGACAAAATCCACACAGACCTTCCAATAGATGTCACTCCACCAACGATCGAGGAAGTCAAGATGGCCATCAGACAAATCAAGAGCGCGAAAACGGCAGGACCTGACAATATACCAGCAGAAGCACTGAAGTCAGACATTGAAATAACTGCAAATATGCTCCACCTTCTATTCAAGAAGATTTGGGAAGGGGAACAAGTGTCAACGGACTGGAAAGAAGGATATCTCATCAAGATACCAAAGAAAGGAGATCTGAGCCAATGTGAGAACTACAGAGGCATCAGTTTGTTATCAGTACCAGGAAAAGTTTTCAACAGTGCTGCTGAATCGGATGAAAGACGCAGTAGACGCCGAACTTAGGGATCAACAGGCTGGATTCCGTAAGAATCGGTCGTGCACAGACCAGATTGCGACACTACGGATCATCGTGGAACAATCAGTTGAGTGGAACTCATCACTATACGTCAACTTCATTGACTATGAGAAGGCGTTTGACAGCGTGGATAGGAGAACATTATGGAAACTTCTTCGACACTATGGAGTTCCTGAAAAGATTGTCAACATTATCCAAGACTCATACGATGGACTACAGTGCAAAGTCATGCATGGAGGACAGCTGACAGATGCTTTTCCAGTAAGGACCGGAGTCAGACAAGGCTGTCTACTCTCCCCATTCCTCTCCCTTTTAGTGATTGACTGGATTATGAAGAATTCGACATCTGAAAGGAAATACGGAATACAATGGACAGCTCAGAATCAATTAACTGATTTGAACTTCGCAGATGACCTAGCCCTCCTCTCTCATACACACGAACAAATGCAGATGAAGACCGCAAATGTAGCAGCAGCCTCCGCATCGATAGGCCTCTACATTCACAAAGGAAAAAGCAAGATTCTCAAATGCAACACGGAGAACACCAACCCAATCACACTTGATGGCGAAACTCTGGAAGAGGTGGAAACATTCAAGTACCTGGGGAGCATCGTTGATAAACAAGGAGGATCGGATGCAGATGTAAATTCGAGGATTGGTAAAGCAAGGGCAGCATTTCTACAATTGAAGAACATATGGAACTCAAAACAACTCTCAACTAATTTCAAGGTCAGAATCTTTAATACGAACGTCAAGACAGTCCTACTGTATGGAGCTGAAATGTGGAGAACTACTACGGCCATCATCAGGAAGGTACAAGTATTTATAAACAGTTGTTTACGCAAAATACTCAACATTCATTGGCCGGATACTATCAGCAACAGCGTTTTATGGGAGAGGACAAACCAGCTTCCAGCTGAAGAGAAAATTAGGAAAAGACGTTGGAAGTGGATCGGACATACATTAAGGAAATCACTAATGTGCATCACGAATCAATCCCTAACTTGGAATCCGGAAGGGAAGCGGAAAAGAGGAAGGCCAAAGAACACACTACGCCGGGAAATAGAAGCCGATATGAAAAGGATGAATAGCAACTGGAAAGAACTGGAAAGGAAGGCTCAGGACAGAGTTAGATGGAGAATGCTGGTGAGCGGCCTACGCTCCTCGACGCGGGGTAACAGGCGTAAGTAAGTAAGTAAGTAATTTAAAACATACTTGTGTTATATACAAGCTGACCAGACCTCAACGCATCATAAAATAGAAAATAACAATTATACAAGGTCATGCCAAAAGTGGTTGTGAATGTGAGAGACTGTAATTAAGGAATTAATAATAACTTAAGAATATTTAATCGTATGGTACCAGTCAGTAGGTAAAATAAAAGCTTATGATAAAAGGAATATAAATATATATAATCTAGTCACTTAACAGTTACACAACAAATATATATTAATAGCCCATAAATAGTCCCCAGAACTTACCCATAATTTAATCTTCGCTAGGATATAACAAAACTCCAATTATTATTATTATTTACAAATTCATGTATTCGACTTGGAGCCGTATTCTATATATGCGCTTCTCGGTTGCCTTAACTGAGGTAGGTGGGGTGGGATTCGGACTCGGGAATTAGTGGATAAGACTCGAACCACTTAACTACTGAGCCACCTTTGAACAGGACTAGTGAGACTAGGTTCCGTTATAGAAAACGTGAATGAATCCTCTATACTTCATTAATTATTTTTCATTAGAGGAAGCGAGAGTCGTAAAATTAATAAAGAATTTTAATTTTCGAAATTTTAACTGATGCACTGGGTTAATCAGACATAAGTTAAATGGAAAGTAAGAGATACTGACGGACACAAGCTATTTGTTGAAACTGCCACTTCATTTTCTTAGAGACATATGTTTATAGTTATCAATGAGTTATGGATATACTCTCGACTCGGTTAGCCAATAAAAGGTTTCTACCCACTTTTGATCTCACTCGATGCATACAGAAACGGTGTACATATCAGTATGCCGCAGGACATAATACTAACTTTTTTTTCCAGATTTTTTGCGTTTTGACTGGTACGCAAACTCTTTTGTGATCATTTTTTTAACATAGAGTTTATGATCTAAACTATACACTTACTTGATTTTTTACTTACGTCTGTTACCTCTCGTGTAGAAGAATAGGCCACTGACCAGGATTTGCTAACTTACTTTGTCCTGGGCTCTCCTTCCCAGCTGTTGCTAAGTTCTATCCATTATTTTGTCTGCCATCCAACTCCCGATGCAATACGTCCCTTGGTCTTTTTCTTTTAGTTTTTCATTGAAGATTTTTAAGTTAGGACTTACCTGGTGATGCAGTTTGATGATTTCCACAGTGCATGTCCTACCCATCTCCGGTGTCTTTTCCCAATTTTCCCTTCATCTGTAAGTTTGTTTGTTCTCTGTCACAGTAGGTTGTTGCTGGTAGTATCTGGTCAACGGATCTGGAGTATCTTGCGTAGAATATTGTCTAGAAATACCTGTAATTTGTTGATGATGGTTGTAGTACTTATTGAAGTTTCAGCTCGGTACAGTAGAACTGTCTTGTCGTTTGTATTGAGAAATTTGACTTTGACATCATCTAGACTTTCACATGGCAACCCAAACAGTACAGCTCAATCCCACCCTATAGAAGAACCAGACACTATATAGGCTTTAACGCTACAATCCGAACAGTACAGCCCAATCCTGTGACGCAACCACTCAGGTAACAAACACCTTGGCGGACTATTCGCACCGTTCATATACACATTCACATCCCGTGTATAAATATTCCGATCAGTGATCGCGAGAGTAAGCTTTACAGAAATATATATTTTAATCATCGTTTTGTGAATAAATACTAATCAATTCATTTTATCCTTTCATAAATAGGTTATTTTAACTGTTCGTGATCCTGAGATATGGTTAGCTGGTTGTCGTTCTACTATATTACCTAAAGATATAGATCAACCACGTTCATGGTCATTTCAATTATTAAGAAAATGTATTGGTTTACAACAATTTCATGAATTATTTGTTATGAATTGTAAACGTGTATTTGGTGAGAATATGGATTTTACTAATGATACATCTATGTTAAATGGTTTTGTTAATTGGAATCAAACTGTTATTAAAACTGTACCATCTGATCGTTTATTAAAATATGATATAAGTCAAGGTTGGGAACCATTATGTAAATTTCTTAATTTACCAATACCAAATTGTCCATTTCCACATGTTAATGAATATAATGAATTAAGACGTTTATTAAAATTAGAAAAACGTATATTAAAATTTTCACAATGGATTTTACCAATGTTAATATTGTTTATTATTGCTTATATGTTTTGTAAATTTTTATTATAAACTAATTTACACCTAACTTATTTCAGTATGAAAATACGTCTAGTTTTTTTTTTCTTTTTTCAATGTCTTCAGTCGTTACCTCTTTTCTGTGTTACTTTCTTACTGTTGTGTTATCTATTATCATTAGTTTGAAGTTTATGTGGGTACCTCTTGTATTCTGTATCTTCCTTTGGGTGATGTTTATTTGATATCCTGTTTTGTTTATTACAGGATGTAATGAACTTATCATCACAATTGATTTGTATGTACGTTAGGTGTGTCTGTGTGTGTGTGTGTATGAGTGTGAGCGAATGTGTAGAGTTTGTTGATAAACACACATGAAGCACTCCACATATCCATAAATTGTGTGTGTGTGTGTATTTTTTAATCGATAGTGTTTTTGTGCTGCACACTGTATCTTGTTAAAGGTATTCTTATGAAACTCGATCTCTTGTAACAACTGTTGGTAGTTGTCTTTCTTTTTCTGAATTGATCATTAATATATTTCAAAACGGGTTTTCATCTACTTTTAAAATAATTACTGATTCATAATTATACCATGAGCTAATGAGTTTATTCATGTGTTATTCTTTTCTAAGTTTATTACTCAGGATCATTGCTCCCTTACAAATTATACTCAGTTCGTGTGACTTTGATTGTTTTTTTATTTTTAAAGAAAAAGTATAATGATTTGTGAATAAAGCTTCTTCATTATCATCATTGGGATATAATTTTATTTAATATGATGCGTATATCTACTTAGTTGGTCAACTTATTATCATTTCGGTGCGAGGTGTTGTTATATAGCCCTCAAATGCCCTGGTAAGGCTGAGGATTAGGAGAGTCTACTCTTCCTCTCGAAATGCTTTCAGATTGCCACAGCCATGGTTAGGGATGTCCTTCTCACGGCGAGGGTGTTATTTACGAGAATGAGAGGACAAAAATCGAATGTCCGGCGCTCTAACCGGGTTGGTGGGTACGGAGAATCCGTCTAACGGAGTTGGAAAATCCTAATTCCAAACTAATAATGCACATGGGCTCCAGGATCCTCAGGGAACGAATAACGTATGAAACTATTGTTAGTCACCGGCTACCATGGGACTACACCTTCTAATGTTGCTCCACTGCATTGTGGATCAAACCTTTAGGTCAAAGGCTCGGCGAGTGGTCCTCTAAGAAAACTACCTGCCTCATTTTGGGCGAACAGGCAGTGTTCCAGCTCTCACACAAATCGGATGACGAAAAGTGGCGCATATATATTCGGTATCTCCTTCCACCAATGTTTATGTGTTTAAATAAATAAATAGTAGTAATTTTATGGTTGAATTCATGAGTCAATTGAAGCTAGACCACCATGGAAGCACTGGATGACTGTTTCGTCCTATTGTGGGACTCAGCATTGCGCATCCACGGCCGCCGTTCAGTGCTTCCAGGCTTCCCATGGTGGTCTAGCTTCGATTGACTCATGAATTCAACCATAAAATTACTAAAATCACAAAACCCCTTCTGATGAATAGTGATATTAGAGGTAATTCTTCTTCGTATTGATTGGATTTTTTATCGATCAAGGATTGTACAAAAATATCATCGGTTACTACTCCCTGATCAATTAAAGTAAATTTCCGGTCCTGCGAGAGACGTCATTTTGAGTCCTAGTAAATTAATGGTAATGTGGCAAACTGTGGAGATCGCTGACATCTTTTCTAATTACATAGAGAGTATCAATTCTCCTAAGGTTGCACACACCTCTTGCCGACGAGTATCAACTGCTACGAAACATTTTTCAGGCAGGGTTTCCTACTGGCTACCTCCAACCACCTCACACCAATGTCTTCAGCTGTAGTTAAGATAACTGGGTAGTTTGAATTTTCGTATATATGGAATCACGACATACTATTGGACAGGAAATAGTTTTCAAATGATTTTTTCAATGTTACTAAATTATAATTCTTCCCACTTCCTCACAATACTTCGATCTGTTCTCAATCAGTTTACTGTTGAAATTTCTTAACTAATAAACGTGTCTTGATATGAAACATCAAAATCGAGAGAATTTATTCGCGCTCATTCCACTTCCTTACAGCGTTTTTTAGCAAGGTTGTTTTCTACGGGATGGAGTTGCTGGTCTCATGCCCGACCCTTCTTTGTGTGGGCTTGGGATCGGCAGTGACACTAGAAAAGCTGTAGGCTGAGTTACTTCCTTACAGCCTATTTAAAAAAAACAACTGTTACTAAACTGGGTGGTAGGACAAAAGAATACAATAGTGTTAATAAATGATGTGATTACCAAAATAAGTATTTTAGTAAGCGCAATTTCCTCGTTTATTTCGGATCAGTAGTTATACAAGATAATCAGCTTACCGAAGAAGTAAGTATACATTGATCTAGGACTCAAGTGTGATAATGTGAATGAAATTCCTAAGAATTTCCCAATTGTTCTCTGCAACCTTAATAAAAGTGCTCCACAGTGGGTGCTCTCAAATGCACTTCTGTATGAAGTATATACTACTTTAGTCGACGGATTTGATGTGTGTATACGTGTCCACTTGCTCTTGTAGATCTAGTTACACAGGTTGTTTAATGAGGGAAACTTCACATCTCGTTAGATTGCAACTTCCGATCTCTATTCAGTACAGAACAATGAAGAAATACTAAGCCTTCCATTTCGCTACATGTAGTTAACCACAAAAAATTCTACTCATTATTTGTTGCCGTTGCAATCTACGGAAAGCCATACGTGTACATTTTATTTGTGTTTCAGAAAAGGTACACTCTAAATCTAGATTTATCTGCACAGAAACACCTTGTAATTCCTATGACCCTAGTTTCCTTCATACTTTTTAAATCCTCATTTTTGTGGTTGTTTCCTTCTATCTTAAAGTTACACTTGTGAATCTCTTCCCCTTAATTCGTTGCATCATGTTAGTACTCCATAATATTTGGCATATTTTCTTATCCATTCATCGGAGAGACAGAAGAGGAGTATATTGGAATTCACACATTAAAATTGGGGAAAGTTGAAAATTTCGATGATTGAAGATCAATAGCAGTTAGTCCCTGTTTGAATATATTTTCATATATTTTTTGATTAGTTACAAATTCATTCTATATTCAGTTACCATTTGTAACAATAATTTATATTTCCTACTGAAAATTCTTTAGTGAAAAGTATGTGGTACTCGATATATCTAGTGCTCTAATCTTTGATATTTATTTCCCCTGCGTTCCCTAGATTCCCCCTAATGAGAGTGGCCTTGAGCTTCTGATAACACTATAAATTTAGGAACAAAAAACTAATTTTCATGGTTGAAATCATAAGTCAATTGAAGCGTGACCACCATGGAAAACCTGGAAGCACTGGACGGCTATTTAGTCTTATTATAGGACTCCTCAGCAGTGCGCATCCACGATCCCGCACTCGCGAGATTCGAACCCAGGACTTACCAGCTTCAATTGACTCATGATTTCAACTATGAAAATACTAAAATATCCACACAAAACCCCTTCTAAAAAACTAATTATCTGATTGAAATGTAACAAATAGTCCATCCTTTTTCCTAATGCCTCTAGATAGCCTCCATTATATATTGATTAGACAAAATGTTTTGTTTGTTAAAATAGGTCATTTTAGAACGAACTGTCAATAACTTTTAGTTTTCTCTCAGTTTTCGTCCTCACTATTGTTGTTTTGCACTATTTTGATTAATACCCTTTTCCATTTGCAATGTTACTCCCACCCTTTTCAGAATCAACTCGGTTTATATGAGTAGCCATTATGTACAAAATAATAAGTCACAAATACAATACTTGATTAGTGACACTATCTCAGTAATTTTCATATGATTTAGTATTTTAAATTTAGCAGTACTAAAATGTGTAAAAAAGATCAATTATATGAAAGTGATTAGAATAGTAAGAACGTCCATGGTTTACACTATGAATTAGTCATAATTAAACACTTAATAAATTCAGAAGGCACTGGACAGATGTTTCCTCCTAGTACTGGACTCTTCGACAGAGTTTATCTACTAAGACTTTTTGTCTTGTGAAAACCTGACAATTTCCACAAACCTTCTATACTACTAATAAAAATGTGTTATTCATATCTGATTATCATGTATTTCAACGTATAGCCTCGTTAATAGTAAATGAACTTAATTTCATAATGTTGTTTCTTGAATGAAGTCACATTGGATAGAGTTAACTACATTTCATTAAGTCAAGTGACTATAGCTCAATATGAGGTACTTTATTAAATTAGTTGAGATGAGAAATGAAATCAGTAAATAAAACTCTTATGTTACATTATTTTCTTGCCATTAAAATGTGTTGAATATTGTATTTGATATTGAGTTATTTTCACATTATTATTAATTTGACTTTTGTATTCCCCCCATTAACATTCTATTCATTTTATTGGCTATATGTTTATTTATTTATTTATTTATACACATAAATATTGGTACAAGGAAGCACCAGATACATATGCGCCTCACAAATCAAATGAGATTTGTGTGAGGGCTGTGATACTACCCACGTGCCCGAACCGAAGTAGGTAGTTTTCTTAGGAGGCCACACCCCGAGCCTTTGACCCAAAGATCTAATCCACAAGGCAGTGGAGCATCGTGAGGAAATGCAGTCACATGGTAGCTGGTGACCAACAATTGATTCATACGCCATTTGTTCCTTCAGGATACTGGAGCCCATGTGCACCATTGGTTTGGAATCAGAGTTTTCCTGTTTCCCTAGGTAAACTTTCTGTGTCCACCAACCCGGTTAAAGCGCCGGACATTCTCTTTTCGTCCTCTCAATTTCGTAAACAACAGTGATGCCACGAGAAGGCAGTGAGTAGAACTTCCCTGGTAGAGGCTGTATACGCGTGGCCATGTGAGAGCATTTTGAGAGGGAGAGCGGACTCTCCCCACTCTCGGCCGTACCAGGGCATATACTATCGAAATGATTAAGAATAAACTATGTCAGTTATTACTGGTTAAACTATTGATGGATTATTTAAATACCAGGTTAATGTGTTTGTTATGTAATCACTATGTGATAATAATCTTTTACCTTGAAAAATACACAGTGAAATTTCACTACCTTATTAAATCTAGGTTAGTTATATTACTGTAGCTTGTACCTGTAAATTCTTTTCTCTTTTTATTTTGTCTGTCGCTGTTATGTCTGTGTAATGCTCAATTGACTAGCGCTTGGTGTTGCGAATCCTTATTCCGACGACTCATAATAAGAAAACAAAGACAGATGATAAAGATTTATATGAACCCCAGGAATAAATCAAAATTCATGAATAAACTACTTTTTGTTTGATTTATTTAGTCAAATTAATAGTCAGAGTTTTATAAACAGAACTGAATAGTCATCTACCATCATTTAGTTCATGACCTATAGTGTGAACACATATTTATAGTTCAATACAAATAAGTGTTTCTAAGCAACAGATATGATTAATCACTTAGTCATATAATTACATGTTATATATCACTTACACTTCAATCGATTTAGTCACTGCTCATCATATCAGACTTTATTTAAATAACCAATTATCTTGATAAGTTAATATTACTCCATTTAATCAATGAGCTAATAATATCTTCTTTGGAAAGGGTATTTAAAATCATCTTAGAATTATAAAGCATCATTTTGTCTCCATAGTAATAATGGTTATGACTGTTATAACGTATGAATTTGCCCTCTATATATATATTAAGAGGGTTACGATATAACAACTGGCGACGGGGTAGAAAAAATGGCTTTAACTTCCGATCAATTTCAGTTGCTAATCCAGGGACAAGAGCAGCGTTTTAAAAAGAGTCAGTTGGATTTCATTGACAAGTTACACGCGAAGCTGCTGAATCACCCATGCTTTGGGGGTGCAACGGAAGTTGACGCATTGATTTCTAAATTGCGTACAGAACTGGAAAACGATTGCAGAACAAATGAATATGCAGAGGAAAGCCTCTATGAATCCGTGAAAAGCAGTAATTAAGCGAAACAATAGTCACATATGATCAGCCCAGTAGTCCAGTATTGTCTGTTTCAGAGGCATGCCCTATACGTGGCTCAAATCCTACTATCCCTGAAACAAAACGTGCGAACAATGAATCGTCCAGTTCACAGAAAGACAATATCTTATTAAGCGCCCATAAAATTGCTGCAGTACCCGCCCACGAAGAAACGGGGAACAAACCGAACAGTATAGTGAATACAGTGGCGCCAAATCAAACCAGTCATGATGCAAAAAATTTTTCTAATGAATCTAATGATCAAGATTATCTAATTGTTCTGCCAGATCCCGATTATTTTGCTGATTCATATTGCCGAGGCTGTATTTGTTTTCTGGACTTAACGGGCTGGGCTAGGCATATAGCAGGGCCGATACGCAATCAAGACTGCTCGTACGATTTCAATCATCATTTGCGTCCGATCAATAAATTCACTCCTCTCTAATTGCACGTTCATATATATTACGAGTTCACACGATATAACATTACCATCAAATTTATGTCATTGAAAGGAAATTATGCAATTTATCTACCAAGTGCAAATTATTATACTCACCTTTGAACTACACTATTTGCGTGAGGAATAATAATGTTAACCACCTGTCAAATCTAAGTAAGTAAAGTGGGTTTAGAACACATTGTAAGTAAATGAAATCGTAGTGTTTTAAACACTTGACAACTGTTGGCACTATATACGATTCCTTTAAGGACAACCTCATATTTTTCAAGTAAATTTCTAATCATATTTTTTTTACAACATACCACCTTAGTTTGTTGTGATCGTGTCTACTCTAAGGATACACATATATCTTACAATTCATTCAATATTGAGTATGTCAAAAACCCATTCTGTCATCTAAAACGTTTTCAAAATTACTGTAGTATATCTGAATCAGGAGTAAATCACTTCCCATAATGTCTTCACATCTTATATATATATCATACAGTATATACTATTTGCTTCATTCCTCATGATAATTCACAAGTTCTTTACTTCAGCATAAAACGATACATTTTGTTTCAATATTACAGTAGTTAATTGATTGGGGGAGTGATTCATTTTATTAACTAAGTATGACTACATTATTTTGAAACTCTACAACATAATATTTAAGTGTGATATAAGTATATTATGGTCTGTGAGGACGGCCCACGGGCGAACTCGAAGAAGCTCAGAAAAAGCCGAAGATATTCCATTCAATCATCTTTTGAAAAAGTATTACAGAATCTCTACATGTAGCTTCCCTAATGGACAAACGCTAGAAACCCCTTGTATGCGGATTGGATGACTATATTGATGATTTCGATTATACTAAAAAAAACTATAAATACCTCCGAGTTTGTACCGTGTTGGACACTGTTTGGGATTAGTATTCCTTTTACTTGTCGTCTGCCTTCTCATTTGCGACTTGGAGGGTCCTAGAATCTGAATGTTCAAGTAGTACACGGTGTATCAAGAATCTAAGCTCTAGATATAACATGATTCCAAATTATTAATCAAACCATGTACAGAAATGTTTTCTGTAAAGTGGTAATAGCTTGGTATATAAGTACAAATGAGTTTTTCAAGGTACTTTAACTTTTTGAATATGAGATATAGTACCACTATTTAAGTTGATTTACAATATGTTAACTGTTATAATTTGTAAATCCCTATGTTGGACGAAATGCACATTCTGGGTCTCATTCCTAATCACATATCGATTATATATTGAACTTTCTGACATAGCACTTTATCAGGACAAATTAACTCATGATACGTGTATATGACAACAGAAATTCACTAATTTCAATCCTTAATATCAATAAATAGGAAAAATTAAAAACTCATTACTGTTTATATATGTAAGTTTAAAATGTCATTTAACTAAAGTACTACACAAATGACATTCATTAAATGATCATTTAATGAATTAGAACATCATGTTTAAATCATATGATTAATAAATATTAATTTGGTATCCCTATGAATCGGAAAGTAGTTCAGATATTTGGTTAAATTAAAAAACTCTGAATATGGTAATTATGTTAGTCATTTTATTTATTAACAAAGAAAAGATAGATAGTGGCTAGTAGTGGAATCCAGGACGCTCGTCACTTTGTCCTATTTGGGACTCGTCAGCTGGATGTACCAGCATCTCAGAGTTGATGTTCACTCTGGGACTCGAACCCAGTACCTTTCGCATCAAACGTCATTGCGTTATCCACTCAGCTACTGAGTCCTGATAGCTACTTGCTTGTGCAATGGGGTGAAGTTTAAATTCACTTAGTATTGTTTGTTTGAATCTTCCCATTGATACTTAGGACTGCAACTGGTCAGTCTCTTATTGGCCATATGTGCATACTGTGCGTTTTGCCTCG
>NC_031500.1:12101294-12105931 GCF_000237925.1 Schistosoma mansoni | reverse complement strand
TCAATGGGAAGATTCAAACAAACAATACTAGGTGGATTTATTTACAAAGGTTTATGTACTGTGGTTTAAATGACACTTTATAAGGACTAACAATATTAATTAACTACCCAAAATGATTTAACTGAAACAGTATTCAAACTTGATTGAAAGCCGGATGTCTTAATCACCAAGCCACGATCTTATATCATTATTTGAATTAAACTGAGAAATTATTGAAAACTTAAAAAAAAAGTTCAAAAATCCGTTCCGTGTAAATTTAGTATACTGTTAACAGTGTACTAGTTGAACAAAGATTGCCTATATACCATATAAAATAGTAAATAAAACGACTTCGTACAATAATGATAATCATACATGAATTTCTGAGGGGAATTCTGTTGAAATGTCGTAACTTTAGGAGTTAATGAAGTCACGAATGAGGCAGTAAATTGTTGACTATTATAACTTCGACATATCTAATGGTAAACCATTTAGTTCTTTTATAGCATTTTATAACGGTTAATACTTCTCTATGATTCTCACGATCCAACCCTTCCATTACAACATCAGGGAGTCGGATTATTGGTCATATGCAACTTCTACTGTTCTAATTAGTAGCTCACATGATTATACAACTCAACTGCAAAGTATTTTCAAATGCCCCTCCGAAATAATGGGGATACAGATTTGGCTGTGATATGGGGAGACAATCAGAAGTAGCGAAAAGTCAATCGGTGACAATCAGAAGTTGAAAGCGTTAGTCAATTGAAGCTACACAACCATGGAAAACCTAGAAGCACTGGACGGCCGTTTCGTCCTATTATAGTTGACCCAAAAGTCATGTGTATTTCATTGGTGCCAATTTCCTATGCATAAAGTGGTATATATATGAGTGAGTATTTGTTCGTTTCACTTAGTAGTCCAATAAATGGGCGTCCCCGAATGCTCTGGTACGGCCGAGAGTGGGGAGAGTCCGCCCTCTCTCTCGAAATGCTCTCACATGGCCACGCGTATATAGCCTCTGACAGGGAAGTCACACTCACTACATTCTCGTGGCATCACTGTTGTTTACGAAATTGAGAGGACGAAAAGCGAATGTCCGGCGCTTTAACCGGGTTGGTGGACACGGAAAGTTCACCTAGGGGAGTTGGAAAACCCTGATTCCCAACCAATGGTGCACATAGGCTCCAGCATCCTGAGAGAACAAATGGCGCATGAATCAATTGTTGGTCACCAGCTACCATGTGACTGCATTTCCCCACGATGCTCCACCGCCTTGTGGATCAGATCTTTAGGTGAAAGGCTCCAGGTGTGGCCCTCCAAGAAAACTACCTGCTTCAGTATGGGCACGTGGGTAGTATCACAGCTCTCACACAAATCTCATTTGATTTGTGAGGCGCATATGTATCTGGTGCTTCCTTGTACCAATATTAATGCGTTTAACTAAATTAATACATTGGGGGATAGCGCATAACACACCATGTATCAGTATCAGATTCAGACACCGCACTTTACAACAGACTATCAAAATATTAATGGACATATTATATTTTATATTTCACGAGATGATATTTATATAAATATTTAAATTAACTATTTCATATCCACGTACGTATTATTCTTTGTTTTGTAGTTCATCTGACAGGTAATATCCGGTTCGACTTCTTATCAAAAACTCAATAAAACAATAATATTGGATCACAAATGTTGACTTATTCAAATATGGGGCAATGCATAATTCGTTTATAAAGTGGAATTCCCTCTGCTAGGTCACATGTTCATACTCAACCACACCTACTTCAATAGTAAACAGTCAATTAGTTTCACCACCCTGTTCGATAGAAACGTGGACAAAACTTATTAATTAGTACTAATTTATTCACTATTTAGGAGTTCATGGTCACTTGTTTGTCTTATGTCTATGAAGAGAGATGTTCTGAACATTTTTGTACATGATACACAGTAAAGAATTATCTTTCGGATAAAATTACTTAACTATGAATCTAGAAATTGATGTCTACATTAATTTCAATTTTATGCAAGGTAACAAGACCTGGAAGTCTATATTATATTATAGCTTACTTGGCAGTCTTTCATAGGCTGGTCTGTATGCTCTCATTGTAAACTGTTTGTAGTTGGTTTGGATAAAGTGATGGGGAATCGGAAATGTTAGGCGAGGGGAAGGTAGTAGTTATGTGAAGTTCAGAAACTGACAAGATGGATTGTGTAATAGTTTCTAAAAGATTTAGAGATTTTATATGAATCTAAGATCATTCGAAGATAAACATTGGAGGTACAAAGAGGTAAGGTAGTAATTATCCAGAATTCGGGAATCTATGAGGTGGATTTTACAGCAGTTATCGAAAATGCAATAGCCATACATTCACCATAACGTTAATGGTATTCTCATTAAACACTATCCGTTAAGTTGTTTGTTATCTCATCAACTTTAAATTATTTTTTTCATTCATCTGTGATTTACAAATCACTCATTTCTGATATTTCAACTCTTCAAATCTACGATTATTAGTATGCAACCAAAACCAATCATCTCTTTAAAAGAAACTGTCTTTATAAGCAAAGATGGATAGTGGCGAGCAGTGGAATCCAGGACGCGCGTTTCGTCCTATTTGGGACTCGTCAACTGAATATACCTGCATCTCAGAGATGATGTCCACTCTGGGACTCGAATCCAGTACTATTCGCTTCAAACGCCAACGCGTTATCCTCTATTCATCTCTGTCTATAATGCTTGTTACTTAAAGTAATATCGAGGCAGTCCGCACAGTATGCATATATGCCAACAAGAGACTGATCAATTTGTAGTCCTAAATAACAATAGGAAGATACAAGTCAACAACATCAAGTGAATGAAACTGTCTCTGTTTCTTATTACCATCTTATATTAGTTTATTTTTTTTTACTTAAAACGGTCTTGAATAATGGACATGTGGTATATGCTACTTATGTTAACAGAAATAAGTAGTATGTAGAACTAAATCGGAAGTAGAATACCTGAGAGCAGAAGATTGAGAAGATTGAAATGAAAGAGTTGATGAAGTTAATAGAAGACAAATGACGGATGATATGCGAATGATATATTTAATGTATGGTTTTCGTATTTTACCTAGACACTTTGTAATTTTGTATGAAAAAATAAATTGGTTATCCACACTAGACTTCTTCGTTTACAACAGATACACTCCTGAATATCTCTGTGCTGTTTGTTGTGAAACATGTAGTAGAAAACCCAATTCATCTTCAAAATATCAAGTTAACTCATGTTTCATAGCTCTAAAAATTATTTTTTGTCTGTTTGTTTTATTCCTAAAGTTTCAGCTGAATAAAAAGTACCAGTGTTAGTATTGAAGTAAGATAAAGAACCGTGTATACATTTGATATTTGCGTTGATGTCATGAACTGGTAATCAATTACTAGAAAGGAATCAGACTTATGTATACGTAGTTTATAGTCCTGATTAAATTCTATGGTTTCAGTTTTAGCTATGACTACTAGTCGAAGTGATTCGACCATATTTTTGAGGCGTACATTGCTGATAAATTCCAGCTAGCTTACACCATAGTCTAGCTACTCCGGTTGATGGTGTTCCGTTACTTTTTATCAAAGCGCTATCTATTTGTTACTTGGTTACATAATAACTATGGTATACTTATATGATAGACGAATATTATTATGAAATACTTAAAAATAATCGGTTCCACCGATGATGCTGAAGGTTAAGCAGTATCTGCGAAACTCCAAGTTCTTGGGTATGATCCCCAGTGAGATAATGGATGCATATTGTTGAAATGTATCATACAAGTGTGAAATGGTCGTTTGGTGTTTCTTGGTTTCCAATGGTAGATTAATTTAGATTAATTCGTTATGCTGACTCTGAAATTGCAAATAAACAAAAAAATTAAAATATAACAAACAAAATGAGTTCATTTTATTACGTTTTCTGTTTTCAATCAATTTATTTTAGTTTATTAACTATGGTAACTAAATTGACAAAGTTCAAAGTTCAACGTTGAATTAGAAAACACACACAAAACAAAAATTAAATCAAAATATTATCTGATAATCAATATCAGTATGGGTTGTGAAGATTGTTATGTTTTTGATTGAGATCATGAATCGATTGATGTTAGACTACCACTGGAAACCTGGAGGCATTGGACGGCCGTTTTGCCATAGCATGGGACTCCTCAGCAATGCACGTACACGATCCTTCACACGGGATTCGATCTCAGGACCATTAGTCTCGTGCGCGAATGCTTAGCTTCTAAACCACTGTTGTTTAGACAGAAATTTTTTAAAAAACTGAAGTGATATTAGTACACATTGTAAACTACCTGTTCATTAGATTAATTCGCATTCGATAATATTCTCAAATGTTAGTTTTAGCTTTTATCCACGAATTTCCATTCATATGAAGCATTACATTTATGAAGGGAAAGGCGTTTATTGGATTATTAGAAAAGGTTTTAAACAGTTCATAAGCGTAAACATCACCGCATATTAAGCAAAGATGGATAGTGACTAGCTTTGGAATCCAGGACGCGCGTTTCATCCTATTTGGGACTCGTCAGCTGGATGTAACTGCATCTCAGAGTTGGTGTTCACTCTGGGACTCGAACCCATCACCTTTCGCTTCA
>NC_031500.1:12029580-12101094 GCF_000237925.1 Schistosoma mansoni | reverse complement strand
AATAGGATGAAACGCGCGTCCTGGATTCCACTGCTAGTCACTATCCGTCTTTGCTTACCATGCTTGTGAATTATGGCCATATCGAGTCAATACGCACAGTATGAACATATGCCAATAAGAGACCGATCAGTTGCAGTCCTAACACGTCGATGGGAAGATTCAAACAAACAATACTAAATGAATCACCGCATATTAGTTGTAAACTCGTAAATCATTTGGTAGGAAAGATTTCAGCTCAAAACTTATATACGGAGCATGGTATCAACCTAATTCATCTACCTTATTTTGATTTAATATTCGTTATTCTGGAGAGAGGTGAACTCCAAACTACTCATAAGTTAATTAACAGCATTTTCTACAAGATTACACATATGAGAGAAGTAGAAGCGGAAAAGAAAAAAAATATTCGTAGACGTTTTAACCAACAGCTAAATACAGGAAATTCTGAAGCACAAATATACAAGAAACTAAGCTACTCTGAACAAACAACAGTGACAGCCCAAAAACACACTAAAGCAGTTTCGTCCAGACACTATTCAGAAGAGTCGAAACCCACTACAGTACGAAAAAGTGAAGGGACTTATCTCTATTCTATCTTCCGTATAAATGGTTATCCGAAACAACTCACCGAATGATGTCTAGAGAATTGGTGAAACTCTGTAACAAAGAAAAGGAGTATCCTACCATATGTGAGAAATATCTCAGGAACCAATACAAGGATCCTGAACCTCCTCGGGATCAACATCACTTACAAACCATTTCAGCCACTTCATTTCATTCTATGCAGATGGAAAACACAATAATCGAGGTAGAAAAATGTAACATCATTTAAAAAATGAACAACACCATTTGAAAGAAATATCACATAGAATATATTGAGCTCTCCCTTCACTTAAGCACACATGTACACAGATTGTCACTGCGTCAAAATGGTATAATGTCACTGATATATATGGATGTGGACACCTATACACACACATTTGACTGGAAAGATGTTAAATGTGAGGATCAGGAAATTTCAAAAACTGCCAACGAAGCTCTAGAAGCATGACAATCAGACTAATCAGCAATAAGTCAACTTGAATCCAAAAGCAAATGAAGCCTACGAAGATGGTTAGTTACAAACAAAATCATCAAAATGAACCGATATAGTACTTGTGAATTGGTCAGAAAGCTCACTGAAAATGTTGTACGGAACGTCAAAAAAGCTCCGCGATCAAATCATCTATCTCAGAGAATTCAACACTACAGAAAACCTTAAAACGCTGTAACAGTCATAACAGTTTGTTACTTTAATACTTGTCTCATTTTATTGGCATTTTCTTCAACTTCTAAACTAACCATTTTAATTAACTATTGACATTATAGACTAATGTTGCATTACTGATATTCTAATGATTGTATTAGTTACTATCGTTCCTATTTGCTAAACTTTGAAATTTTCGGTTTGCTCACCAATCAGCAATCAATGATCTTCATTTATAATAACAGTTTCGATTTGTACACTTAGTTTGATTCCATTTTGTACATTGAACTTGTAAACCACTTCAATTGAAGTTTAATTTGTTTAGTTTTATTTGAGTGAATAATGACTATGATTTTAGAAAGAGAAAACTTTAAATCTATGTTTCACGCTAATTTTTATTATTATTATGTACCATCTTGTAAGAGCTAATGTACCAATTAAGATTTGAACTGGTGTCGTCAAGTGTCACCAGTAAAAGATGTTAGTAACGAGGTTAACAGATAACTTAATGGTGAAAAATAATTAGGTACAACGCGAGATACTGAAAAAAGATGGAGAAATGGTTGATGAAGTGGTAGATCCTCATTGTCAGTGGAAGTTGTAAAGTTTCTGACGTACGCACAACCACCGCCAACCTCAACATGTAGTGTCTGCTAGTGTGCGTGTGAGTTAGAAAAAAACTATATGAGGACAATCCAATTACGACATTCATCCATCAAGTCGTTAAATATTAGTATGAACAGCGTTGGTAATTGCGGATTATCATGTTGGGGACGTTGGGTGAAGTAGTTTAGAATCGGCCACAACAGTACAAATACATATACTTTTCTCTTTTTTCTTAGATCTTGGGGTTTAAAATTTTTTTATTCCATGAATACTTTCTTTTGTTTCAAATTATATTGCCTTTACTAAATGTTTCCTGCTATAATTTATACTGTAATTACTTCTACTAATCTGGAATTTATTTTGGTGACTTCACAGTGGAGATGTACTGTGGCATTTTGAACCAATGCACATCTATATCAAAGTCTAGTTTTAGTTATTTTACGCGAAACTGTCTTTATATTTGAATCATTTAAAATTTCTTTGTCTTGAATTATTTTTACAAATAGTCTCCTTTATATGACCAATTCGCCCGTCTATATAGTGCTAAATATTATTCAGTATCAGTAGTATTAATTCCTCCAAGGTCACAGATAATCCTCGCTGACAAGTGTCAACTAACAGAAAATCTAGGTCCCAGTTATCCAGTCGACTACATCCAACCACTTAAAACCTTAACAGAGTTCATGAAATGTCGAATTACTTAAACTAGCGGTTACACTGCAGCTTTCTTGATAAAATTCCATCAGCTCTAGGGATGAATAAACAAACTTGACATTATTCACCTCTGAATAATCAATGGATTGTAAAAAATTTATATATGTATTGAAGGAGTAGAGAATGCTTAATTAATTATCTCTAAGTCTACTGTATCACAAATACACTTCATTATTTTCATTCTGTCAAATTCTTATTTCAAAACAGTAATTTACTTGTTCCATTCTATTATTTAGTTCATCATTGGCAACTAACAAGAAAACTAGCTACTGCATTACGTGTGCTTTGGTTCAAACCATTAACTTACATTAACACAACTTATCATATGATATTTAGTCACTTAGACTATTGGTTAAACTGTAACTTGACCAATGTAATTGATTCACCACTAAAGACTAGACAAATATAACATTAGTTATTACTACTCAGTAATTGATTGGTATAAAAAAAGTAACTCCAGCATTGTAAGCAAAGACGGATAGTGGCTAGCAGTGGAATACAGGACACGCGTTACTTCGTCCTCTTTGGGACTCATCATCTGGATATACCTGCATCTCAGAGTTGATGTTCACTCTGGGACTCGAACCCAATACCTTTCGCTTTAAACGTCATCGCGTTATCCACTCAGCTACTGAATTATTAAAAAATTTAAATAGTTTGTAGTTGTTGCTTTCCTTCTTTTCGATCATATTACTATTTCAGTAATCAGGGTTTTGTTTTTCTCACCAAAATCAATTGATTAACAGTTATTTTATTTCTTGAATATCTAAAGCTATTGACCTTAAAATCTGATTTGAGTTTGCATTACCGATTATATACAAGAAATATTTGCCCTTCAGTGTGTTCATTTCCTTTTTATTGGATAAAATTACTTTGTATTTAAAGGATAAATGTATTAGTTAGTCAAACAAACGTATCAACTTAATCGTTAATTTGAGGAAATTGAGTATGTAGACAGTTTTCGAAGGTTTCACAGCATTCAGAATAAGCATAAATGTACTTAAGTAATGTGAATCATGAACTATATTATGATAATAGGTTGTATTTGTTTGGGATGATTTAACAGAAGAATATCCCATTGTTAATGTTTTGATTGCATTTTAGTTGGTATAAGTAGATAACGTATTGGGTTTTGGAAGCTTGTAGTGTTGGGTTTGAATCCCAAAGTAAGCATTAACTCAAGTGAAGGTATAATAAGCTTACAGGTTTGAAATAATACGAAATGCGCATCCCGCTGGATATTTGCACCTGTGTTGATATTCATTCCAGGATTCGAACCCAGTATCTTTCGCTAAGAATGTCTTACCTACTGAGTTGTTTTTCACTACCTTATTCCACTCACAAGATATCCAGATTATGATTCGTAAGCTATGAACTATTCGGACGTTGACTTTGTATAGCTATTAGGTTTCAGTGCTAGTCATAGCCTGTCGCTTCTATAAATCTTGTAGTAGTTAGATTATACTGATACAATCTACACAGAATACACTTATGCCAACAAAGGCGAATCTGACTTCAGTTTCTGATATCAACAACAAGATAATTCAAACTATACTAATAATTGTATAACTTTTTATCGGTTTCAGTATCATGGGTTTTTATTTTCTGACAATAAATAAACTTCATGAGTAATCTGTATCAGAAATTAATCTCATCCTCGATACTGTCAATAATCGCGAATCTCAGAGCAGTCGTTTTCAGTAATACCTTCCCGAAAGCCTACGTGCGATTGCACCTTGGACTTTCAAGATTTTAAGCAAACTCTTAACCATTACAACCATTGTGTTACCATTCAATGGAACACATTTCCAACTTCATTTAACTGGAAATACTCAAATAAATTATTTCTGATTAAAGTATTTGTGCTTGTCTTTTCATCTGGTGAATCATTTCCTACAAAAGTGTTATATTCCTTCTATAAAAACTGTTAAGACCATATTACAAAAACAATTTTTATCACATTTCTACCTTTTGCACAAAACACCATCGTGATTCGAAAGCTTATTTTCAGAATCAGGATTTATGGAGATTGTAGTATTTTAACAGTTGAATTTTAAGAGTCAGTCTAAGCTAGACCACCAATAAAAACCTGGAAGCACTAGACTACCGTTTCGTCCCAGTATGGGACTATTCAGAAGTGTACATCCAAAGGCCTTCAGTCTCGCTCCCAGACGCTTAACTACTAAGACACTGAGTCGGCATTCAGTGATGTCAATGTCTAAATTTAATTGATCCATGGTCCATTGTCTGAGGTGGATAACTGTCTCCATCTGACAAGAATTAGACTCCACTGGTCGCGGCTTCTCACTAGAAATCCAGGAAATTTATCTTGAAGCTAGTCAATAGTGGTCTAGAAGCTATGCATTCGCACGTGAGACTGAAGGTCTTGGGTTTGAGTCTCACTCTTGAGTCTCAGGATTTTGGATGAACACTTCTGATTAGTCCTATACTAGTATATATGTATATATACTAGTATAAAATGTAATTTGTTTTTGTACAATTTCATTTATAAGTAAAAATGGATAAAGGGCTAGCAGTGGAATCAATGACGTGCGTTTCATCCTATTTGGGACTCGTCAGTTAGATGTACCTACATCTAAGAGTTGAGACTAATCAATTGCAGTTCTTAACATCAATGGGAAGATTCAATCAAACAATACCGAGTGAATTTAAATTTCATTTATGATCAATATCATGAGTTAATAATGATAGAATGTAATTATTGTGTATAAGCACTTTTGTTCATATGATGTTTTTCCTATACTTCCTATTTGATTATGAACTTTGTAATATGATATTGTTTTTCTAAATATTAAACAATTTCATAATGTTTACTCTAATTCTCATATAAAATTAATCAATAAGTGTGTTGGTGTTGTTATGTTTTTGTAACTGGGGTTGAATCTTTAATAAATTTATTCATTCATTAGTTTAGTTCACATCTGAAGTTGATATATATCAAAGCGATTTTGGATGAAATGTTTGCTGTTTAAGTTTTTATTACACCTAGTAAGTCGGTTAGGAAAGGATGTAAGTGAAACTAGAAAGTTTGAGAGTGAAGTTGTATAATATGGTGGTGTAAGATTCATTCTGAAGGTTTTGTGTGCGAAAATCCTTCCATGAATATATTTGCAACTTGTTCTTATTGGTTTCTTTAGTTGTGCTTTTTATTAGTCTTGTAGTGACCTGCTTTTCTCGACGAGAACACGATTGGTTTAATTGAAACAATTATTATTATAACCAATTGTACCAGTGATTGTTTTACTGTACTCGTTGTTGTTTAACTGTATCAAAATCACTTTTCATTCGGTCGTCCGCCTTGTTTGCTCGAACTTTCTTACGCTCTGTTCTTATTGCTTGTACTCGTTGGCATGTCTCGGTATTCATTCGATACCAACAGATTGCCAATAAATATACTTTATCTGGACTAATTACAGCCTAATAAGAAATAAAAAGTAAGTTGAATTTCTACAGATAAAATGTTTATGTTGTCGTTGTGGACTGTGGTACTTACTTACGCCTCTTACCCTTCGTGGGGGAGTATAGGCCGCCCACCACCATTCTCCAACCCACTGTGTCCTAGGCCTTCCTTTCTAGTTCTATCCAGCTGTTGTTCATTATTCTCATGTCTGTCTCCGAATCTCGGCGTAATGTATTCTTTGGTCTTGGGGATTCCATGTGAGGGTTTGCCTTGTGATGCAGTTGGGCGATTTCCACAATGTATCCTATCCACTTCCAGTATTTCTTCTTGATTCCTTCCTCCAGTGGAATATGGTTTGTTCTCTAACACAGTAGGTTGTCGCTGATAGTGTTTAGCCAACAAATCCGAAGTATTTTGTGTAGACAACTGTTAATAAACACTTGTACCTTCTGGATGATGGCTTTCGTAGTCCTTCAAGTTTCCGCTCCGTACAGTAGAATTGTCTCATGTTCCCCTGTCTTGAAGCCTTTTCCGCTGTCATTGCTAAATCTTCCACATATTTACGTTTGTCGGTTCTGATGCTCCTCTTCACTTGCTTGTTTGCTTCTGTGTATTCGGCTTGTGCCTTGGCTTTTTTCTGCTCTTGTTCGGCTGGTATTGATTGCTGCCTTCTTGTTCCTCCTTTCTTCAATCTGATCCCGTGTATCAATAGTGATCCAAACCAAAAATGGTTGCTGAACTTCGTGGATTGGTTGGAGTTAGACATCACCACCGTTGGATGCTGGCTCAGTGATCTAGTGGTTAAGCGCTCACGCGCAAGACTGATGGGTCCTGGGTTCGAGTCCGGGACCGAGGATGAGCACTGCTGAGGAGTCCCACAATAGGACGAAACGACCGTCCACTGCTTCCAGGTTTTCTATAGTGATCTAGCTTTAATTAACTCATGATTTCAACTATATAAAACCAAAAACCCTAAAATATTTATATGGATTATGTAACCTAAGTGCTAATCACAACAACAATTAGTTATCAATAATGAATTCGTTTTATTTAATCAGATCATTTACTTATATACAAAATATTTACGAAGAAAACAAAGTTAACTAAAGTTCATTTCAAGGTTAGATTAATGCAATTTCTTAGGTCATTCATTCACTAACCAATCAAATACAAACTTTATTATTAGGCTTAATTGTTTTTTGCTCTATTTTCTTAAGGATTAGTTTCTGAAATTAATCAAAAAACTTTAACAATTTATTATATTTGATTTCATGAGTCAATTGACGTAGACCACCATGGAAAACCTGGAAGCACTGGACGACCGTTTCGTCCTATTGTGGGACTCCTCAGTAGTGCACATCCACGATCCTGCCTTGTGAGATTCTAACCCAGGACTTATAAGTCTAGCGCGCGAGCGCTTAACCTCTAGATCACTGAGCCGGCATCCTACGGCGTTAATCGAAATTGAAGATTTGTTCAAAACAAGAAACTTCCCAACTTACTATTAGTTTGAAACGTTTAAAGTATTAAGTACTTCAGAAATAAAATAATAATAATTTTGTTGAATACCTTTTTAGGAACCATTACGTTTAGTGGAGGTTACAACGTTTGATTGAACCGTAAAAACGTATAGAAACGTAATGTTTTTAGGATGTTCAATATATAATATTGGTGTCGTTTTCTTTTACTAAATTTCAATAACGCTTTGTTATTTTTCAGAATACAAATAACCTCACAATGTAATATGAATGAGTAATACGTTTTCGTGAAGAAGGGAGAACCAATGCCAATTCACTGAAAGAATATTAATAGTCAAGCAACTTTAGAATGTAGGTAACATAGTCAAGAATTAAGCTGTTAACAACAACTGTTCAGGCTCAGTTATCCGATTCGCAGTTACATAAGATTCTGGCAACCTGCTTGAATATATAAGCTACCTGTTCTTGTCATCTAGATATTTCAACAAGTTATCTACATTTGTTTTTATAACACATTATTATATTCATTAATCGCATAACCGATTCAGGCGCGTTTATGTAAAGTTTATTATCTGTCACCGTACAAGTTACGAAAAAGTACAATCAGAGATATTGTGATGGTTGGCAATATGCATTGAAACATTATTCAGATGTCGATTCCTGAAATGTTAACAACTGAATGGCGACTAATCAATATATTATCGTCAGGATCGATCAAGACATAAGAAAAGGAAACCCCTTGAAATACTAAAAATAGAATATTGAATAAAGCCAATAATAATAATAAACCTAAAATTCTAAGTTTGATCAGGGTTTGTTTGTCCATATAATAATTCCAATTTTATTTTATAGTTCATCAGGACATTAAGGTATCTTAATTAGTTTCCATTGTCTTCTAAGATTCTCCATATGCCCCCATTATTTCTATTGTTTCTACTGAACTAAGAGTGTCATTATCTTTGATATTAGTTGTCAATCAATATAGTGGAGTAAGATGATGCCACATTTCAATTTGGAAAAAAATTTGAGGGAAACATATTTGTTACTCTAAATTTATTTCAGTTTTAGAAATGCTTAAAGCAAACTATAAGCCAAAAGAAATCTATGAGGACTGGTTCTATTGACAATAGTAAATATGGTATTGATATAATTATTAGAAAGGATTTGAATTAATTTTTGATTAATAATACTTACTTACTTACTTATACCTCTTACGCCGATAGAGCATAGGCCGCCCACCAGCATTCTCCAACCCACTCCGTCCTGAACCTTCCTTTCTAGTTCTATACAGCTGTTGTTTATTCTTCCCATGTATGTTTACATTTCTCGTCGTAATGTGTTCTTTGGTCTTCGTCTTCTCCTTTGGCCTTCAGGATTCCAAATGACAGCTTGCCTTGTGACGTAGTTGGGTGCTCCTAATGCAGAATAGGCAATCGACCAGCATTATCAAACACTGTTCTGAGCCTTCCTTTCTAGTTCTATCCAATCGTTGTTCATTCTTCTTATGTATGTCTACATTTCACGGCGTAATGTGTTCTTTGGTCTTCCTCTTCTCCTTTGGTTTTGAGGATTCCAAGTTGGGACTTGATTTGTGACGCAGTTGGGTGCTTTCCTCAATGTGTGTCCTATCCACTTCAATCGCTTCTTCCTGATTTCTTTCTCCTCAAGAATCTGGTTTGTTCTCTTGAACAATAGGCTGTCGCTGATAGTGTCCAGCCAACGAATCCGAAGTATTTTGTGTAGACAACTGTTAATAAACACTTGTATCTTCTGAATGATGGCTGACATAGATATTGATATAACGGATGGCTTACAATATTTTACCCCTGTTACACGAATATTAGGATAATATATTAATACGTTAATAAGACTAATCACGTTATATCAGAACCAGGATTCACGACACAAAATAGAGAACCAGATTTATACTAAAGTATAATTTACTCAATACAATTATAAGCATTCACACACAGTGGGTTTGAAGTAGAAATCAATAACAAAAAGGCAAAGCAAATATTAAATATTCCATATGCTGTGGTTGTTTGTCCATACTCAACGATCAATCATACTTTATTTTCAGTAACACACATCATATATACACCATGTTTTTGGACTGTCTTAATATAATCATCTTGTCACAATTGTTTACTTTAAAAGAGCACAGTTTCGGTTTGTAATTAAACAGTCCTGACATATCATCAAATGTATCTGGCTAGATGTAAAAAAAATGTTGTTTAGGTTAAGTTAATCAATTTTAGACGGATGAAAGTCGAGTTAATATGACCAGTAAACAGTTCTGTTTTTATTGATTTGTTAATCTGTATTTCATTGTTCTGAATCATTATTTCTGTTCTGTATTTCATTATTGTTTTGACCAATTTTAAACACAGAATCAAACTAAATAAGATAATTAGGTTTATATTGCTACAAATAGGATATGTTTGAGAAAATTTGTAGCTCAGGTTGATGATTTTGATGGAGTTTTGTTCTCTGAGCTCGATGGTTTGGTCGTGGAGCTTTCATTGTTCTTCTGAATGACATCATCATCACAAACTACAAGTACCTACCTGAAAAAGAACAATGAAAGCTCCACAACCAAACCATCTAGCTCAGAGAACAAAACTCCATCAAAAACAATTATGATATATTTTGAACAATTTTAGTGGCCCTATATCCGACTTCAATTGAATTGTATGCTGATTGTCATCGAAATACACATATCGGCTATTCATCGACTTAAATTGCGTTGATGAGTAACGGAACTAAATAAGTCGAATACGGAAATGGATTTTTGAATACATATATTTTGTACACTCACTGATCTGTACAGGAAATAAGAGAGATGAAACGAATAGGTAAGAGCGAAGCGACGCGGCGCGCAATGGAGATGGAGGATAAGTCAACTCCATTTGACCAACCGTTAACCGATATTTATATCCAGATAAAAATAAGTTATAGACATGTGATGAATGAGACAAGTAGTGTACACACACACGCTCATATAAAAACAGTAAGGATTGATAAGTTAGTAGTTAACATGGTTAAAACGTGACTCAAGAAGAATGGATAAACTGGCCTGTCCAGAAGCTAGAATAAGGTATATATGGGCTTAACATAGCAATCTACACAACACAGTAAATTGATGATTTACATGTTAATAGATACTTCTTTTCTACCGCTATAGTATTTAGAACATTAGATTTATTGGTTTGTAGATTCATATTATAAGTAGCAGAGTGCCAATGAATAATTCATAAAACTTTTCCCTGAAAAACGTTCTGTGTTTTCTAGCATTTCCATCTGCTTATGTACTCTTGTGTCAAACGTTTAGCTTCTACAATTAATCAATCTCATTTAATAAATATCAATTCCCGCATTCCGATGGGTACACATTTGTAGATTGTTTATTAGGGTCGATAGCTGCTCCTATTCAACAATACCTATGAGTATGAGACATTAAAGGCAAATATCTATCAATTATGTTAGCCAAAAGAAAAAAATATAACATAAGGAAGATATTCTGCTTCGAATTCTTCATTGGATGTCATTTAAAAGCTTGAGTCTAGCATGCTAAGAAGTCCAAGGTCAAGTATACTTTATTATTATTATTATTATTATTATTATTATTATTATTACTGTAGTGAACAGAACACTAGTGGGGACAATCAAATGTATTTTAGCACAAATTACAGACTATCTCACCAAATTCTGATTACCATACAGGGAACAATTAATTTGCAAAATAACAATCAATTGTCTCAATCATAACTGTTCCTTCCGCAAATATCAGTTCGTCTTCTCCGATTTCATTATTCATGTATTTTCCTACCGATTGCGCTTCATTCCTGTTCGTTCCTTATCGATCTTCTGCCAAAATACATTCTATGTCTGACCATCACCATGCACTACTTATATGGATATAAGTAGACCACACCACACTACTACTACTACTACTACTACTACTAGTAATAATAATAATAATAATAATAATAATGACGACAAAAATATCATTACATACTGCCACATAACTTTGATTCAAATATTCCTGATTCTATGCAACTCTTAATCAACATCCATTCACTTAAACTATCCAAAGTATTTACATTTCTAGTTATCTCACTTATTTTACTGTTTACACACAGAGTGAAGTATTGCCAACAGAGAATATCAAGAACATAATCTTTATAAGACATTGATGTTGAGATTATTTTAGCTATTACACAAAAGTATACGTACTTTTGTGGCTGTAATTAATGGTGTGCGCTTTACTGGTAGATATGAAAGGCTGATTGGTTAAAGCGATGCAGTTTTTCTGGTAAACATTATGAAAATGAGATGATTCAGGGATTAAGTAAGTAGTACGTTAACTTTTGAAGTGACGTGAAGAAATAACCTGTGTTTTGAAAAATACTAATCGTAGAGATTTAGACCAATTCTTCCACAGATTTCCATAAAACCAAGTACACATTGATCTTATTAATGTTAAAGTGTCTATAACTGTATGTTCTATAATATAAATAATTTTGAAATTATTGATAAGAATAGGTGGACAGTGGTTGGATGTGGAATGTGTGGATGTGTTTTATTTGTGACTTGACAGCTAGATATCATCCCAGTACTTTTTTCTATTTAGCTACTCCAAGTTTCGGAGTGAAAATTAATAATGCGATGAGGTACATTTATCTGACAAGCCCCAAATAGGACAAGACGAGCGTCTTAGATTCCACTACTGGCCACTATTTCACCGGTTTTAACTGTCATAGATGAAAAATAATTAGACGTTTCATTAGTTTTTTTTCCATTGATAGCCTGCTGAAATAACCCGTCAAGAAAAGAATTTGTTCATGAGTGTTTGGCATTAAATTTTATACTACTTGAAAGTAGCTCTATAAATCATTTAAAAATTTGAAGACCATCTAGATCATTCTAAAGTAAATTGATATTTGATGTTAGGTTATTCTATACGAATTAAAAACAAGATAACTAATTGAATAGCTGCTGAATTTCATGTATAACATCTATCTCTAAATATATATTAAAGTGAATGGATTCATCCATAGTCAGTCAGTTGTATGACATTACTGACATAGTTTGTTACGTTCATAACAACCTGATATCCAGTTTGTATGATCTGAATGCTTCACATTGTTTGTTCTTAATCCATAGGAGGAGATTACAGATATTTGTTTTGAAGACAGATGAGTGCAATCAATCTTTCAACATTTGATATATCCAATATGGATTTTAGGATAAGAATTAACCTTCATAAATACAGGCATGAAAACCAACTACTATGGCGAGTAATGAAGAGCAATGATAGAAACCCTTCACATTTAGCATTTTCTGTCATGTTATTTTGTAAAAAACACTGTAATGTGAAGTTAGGGGAATTAGTTTCTTTCAACAAACTAGTTGTGTAACGTTAGAAGAAACTTATAGTTAAATGGCGATATCGGGGGTATTCACCCAGAATGTAAAGAAAGAAGACCTAAAGAAACCACAACCAACAAGATGACGTTTTCGTTCAATTAAAATTTCAAAGGTGACAACGTAGCTTCAACAGTAAGCAAAAGATTAAAAGCCATTACGGACAGAACGTTCTTTGTAGCTAAGCTGATTATTTTGTACAAAACAATATGTTTTTTACTGCGTCTTAAGACTGATAGGTACTCTTTTAATGTTACTTTCAAATACGGAAACAAACTTACGTATCTGTCAAGCCAAATAAATAAGCCATTACAGAAAAAAAGATTTACTTTTATTTCCAAGAACATATTTCATAAAATATTAGCTCAGTGAAACTAATGGTTTTCAGCAATTTATTTCAAGACGTCTCTCTGATACAGAACATCACGTTCATTTACTGTGAGCTGTCACAGCACCCACCTGAGCTACAAATCTTCTCCACAGTTATCAATCGATAATCAAACCCTATTCTTCTTCACTCTATCTAAGCTGTAGCTGTTGTTAGAGACGATTTAACTATAAGGTAGAAACTTTCAAAGCTATTTAACTACGATCTTATTTATATATATTGACTGAATATTTATTAGATATTTTGGCTTTGTTAATGCCATGTTATCCTAAATCTAAGCTTTTATTTGAGTCGTAATTTGTTGCCATAGCATTTTCCACTCATAAACTAGGGCCGGTTATTTGTGTACCCAGTATTCCGTTTTCCCATCATTAATATCGTTGTTCCGTGTTAATGTTGTAACCTGATTGGTTTGCTACTTAGTCCGATCTTGTGTGCATACAAATGAATGTCTAAAATATAATAATGATCTTGGACTCGTATTCATTAGTCTTACGTTCTTCTTCGTTTGGGGCTAGTTATCATGGTCAACCTTGTGGCATAGAATATCACTTTTTCCTTGTCCTTGCTGCGTATCGGTTGTTTAAGATCATCCAAGCGTATTGGGTAGTTGTAGAGCATAACAGTAGCCATCAAACGTTTTAAGCCAGATCTGTGTATCCATAGGTAAACAGAGACAAATCTTTCCTTAGTAAAGTGACTTCATCGTCAGATTTTTACATCACTCTTATAATTATTCCTCTGGTTTCAATTGAATCACTTCTTTCAAGTCATTAGATTCATTTTGAAATGATTGATCTCAACTCGTATTATTCCTAACTGGAATCAATTTGTTTTTAGTCACTTCATCACATAGTCAACTAGTTGTTTTTGTCTTGTCACTTACTTACTTACTTACTTATGCCTGTTACCCCTCGTCGAGGAGCATAGGCCACCCACAAGCATTCTCCATCCAACTCTGTACTGAGCCTTCCTTTCCAGTTAACATTCATCCTTTTCATATCTGCTTCAATATCCGGGCGTAATGTGTTCTTTGGCCTTCCTCTTTTCCGCTTCCCTTCCGGATTCCAAGTTAGGGATTGAGTTGTGATGCATATTGGTGATTTCTTCAATGTATGTCCGATCCACTTCCAACGTCTTTTCCTAATTTCCTCTTCAGCTGGAAGCTGGTTTGTCCTCTCCCATAGAACGCTGTTGCTGATAGTATCCGGTCAGTGAATGTTGAGTATTTTGCGAAGATAACTGTTTATAAATACTTGTACCTTCCTGATGATGGTCGTAGTAGTTCTCCACGTTTCAGCTCCGCAGAGTAGACCTGTCTTGACGTTCGTATTGAAGATTCTCACTTTGAAATTAGTTGAGAGCTGTTTTGAGTTCCATATGTTCTTCAATTGTAGAAATGCTGACCTTGCTTTGCCAATCCTCGCCTTCGCGTCTGCATCAGATCCTCCTCGTTCATCAATGATGCTCCCAGGTACGATTTGAACCTGCTGTCGTTTTCTAAATAGTTTAAGTAGATGGAACTGTTACGGTTAAACGCAATGGTTTTGCAATCTTCATTTTTTTATGTAGTCTAATATTGATGGGATAGTTTCTCGATTGAATAATAGAATATCTAGTCTATAAAGTGTCTCCATTCTGTACTCAGTTATGATCTCTTTAATTTAACCAAACTGAACTAGTTAACTGTTGAGTGTCGTCACCATACTGTATGTAATCTATTTGACATGCTTTACTGATTATATTCACTTCTTACCTGGCCCAATAAGATATTTTCACAATCCATTAACTGTTTACAGGATATGACATTTCAATGAATAATTTTATATTGTTGACTTATAGTAAAATTGCGTCACAAGGCAAGCCCTCATATGGAATCGTGAAAGCCAAAGGAGAAGAGGAAGACCAAACAACAATACATTATGCCAAGAAATGTAGACAGACATGAGACAAATGAACAAAAATTGGATAAAAATAGAAAAGAAGGCCTATGACAGGGTGGGTAGGAGAATGCTGGTCAACAGCCTATTCTCCATTGAGGGTAACAGGCGTAAGTAAGTAAATTGTTTAAATAACAAAGACATTATGGAGTTTTAGAGAAATTTCACTCCAGCTACTGTTAATAAGATCTATTATTGTCATAATACACTTTAGTAATAGATCATATGATATGTCATAATTAAATGTCATGTACAAAGTGTATATATAATAACATTGTAATGCAACTGAATTGCAAGTCATCATTTATTTATATACATAAAATTCATATCACAGTCTAGAGGCACTTCACAAAAGATGAATAAATACTTTTAATTATTATTTAAAGTTCATATCTACTTCTATTTCCCGGCGTAATGTGTTCTTTGACCTTCCTCTTTTCTGCTTCCCTTCAGGATTACAAGTTAGGGCTTGCCTTGTGATGCAGTTTGGCGATTTCCTTAATGTATGTCCTATCCACTTCCAACGTCTTTTCCTAATTTCCTCTTCGGTTGGAAGCTGGTTTGTCCTCTCCCATAGAACGCTGTTGCTGATAGTATCCGGTCAGTGAATGTTGAGTATTTTGCGTAGACAAGTGTTTATAAATCCTTGTACCTTCTTGACGATGGTTGAACTAGTTCTCAACGTTTCAGCTCTGTACAATAGGACTTCTTGACGTTCTTATTGAAGATGGGATAGGATGGCTAGGTCGTCTGTAAAGTCCAAATTGTCTAATTAATTCTGAGATGTCCATTGTATTCCGTGCATCCCCTCACATGTTGAGGTCTTCATAATCCAGTCAATCACTAGAAGAAAGAAGAAAGGCGAGAGTAAATAGATCTTTTTTTGGTATCTTGATGAGGTGTCCTTCTTTTCAGTCCGTTGGCACTTGCTCCTACTCCCAAATCTTCTTGAATAGAAGGTGAAGCATGTTCGCAGTTACTTCAATGTCTGACTTCATTGCTTCAGCTGGTCTATTGTCAGGAAACACTGCTTTCCCATTCTTGATTTGTCTGATGACAGGCCATTTTGACTTCTTCGATCGTTAATGGAGTGACATCTATAGAAATATCTGTGTGTTCTGCTTCGAAGTCCAATGGACTCAATGGGGTTGGTCTATCCAGCAGTTCACCGAAGTATTCTACCCATCTTTTCTTCTGTTCTTGAATCTCCGTGATTGTCTTTCCATCTTTGTCCTCGACTGGTCTCTTCGGTTTATTATATCTCCCTGATAGTTTCTTCGTTCTATCATATAGTTGTTTATATTCCCTTCTCTTGCAGCTTTTTCCGCCGTCGTTGTTAGCTCGCCCATGTGTTTTCGCTTGTTGGTTTAATGCTCTTCTTCACTTGCTTGTTTGCTTCTGTGTACTCTGCTTGCGCCTTGACTTTCTTTGCTAGTGTTCGACCCTTGTTAATTGCTGTCTGCTTGTTCTTCAATTCCTCAATCTTGTCCAGGTTTCCCATAAAGATTTATTCCATATTGTGATGCTTGTTGCGACCCAGAACCTCCTGACACGTTGAAGTTAATGTTTCTTTGATCTCTTTCCAGCTGTCCCCCATCGTAGTTTCTTCTTCTGTGAGATCTTCTAAGACTTCAGACCTGTAGCTGAGGACTATTTTGAATTCGTTGAGTTTGTCAATATCTCGAAGGAAGGCTGTATTGAACCTTTGTAGTGCTGTTTGTCCAGTTGTCCAGTGTTTCTTTAGCTTCAGTTTCATCTTGACCACAACCAGTTGGTGGTGATCTGAAGCTATGTCAGCTCCTCTCCTGGTTCTCACATCTTCCATTGTCCTTCAGAAATTTCTGTTGGTACAAATATGATCTATCTGGTTCACTGTGGTGTGGTCCGGTGAGATCTATGTAGCTTTATGCATGCGTTTGTGGGGAAATATTGTGCCGTATATAACGGATTTGTTGAATGCACATAGATTTGCGAATCTCTCATCATTTTCATTTCTCTCTCTCAGTCCATGTCGTCACATTATATCTTCATATCCTGTGTTGTCCACTCAGACTTTAGCATTTAGATCTCCCATCCGGATGGTGAGGTCCTTTCTTGAGCACTTAGCTATGATTGATTGCAGCCTCTCATAAAATTGATCTTCATCGTCTTCGTTGTTATCATTGATGAGTGAGTTACATTGGATAACATTCATTTTTATCCCCTCCTTCTTTGTTTTGAAGGATGCTTTTATGATTCTGGATCCTTGAGATTCCCATCCTACAAGTGTATTTCGTGCTTCACTTCGAGAACTACAACAACCATCACCAAAATAGTACATGTATTTATAAACAATTATCTACACAAGATACTTCATGTCTGTTGACCGGACACCATAATCAACAACCAACTGAGGGAGAGAACAAATTAGCTTTCAGTTGAAGAGGAAATTAGGGAATAACGTTGGGAATGGATAGGACATATATTTCGTAAATCATCTAACTGCATCACGGGGCAAGCTCTAACTTGGAATCCTCAAAGGAAATGGAAAAGTGTAATACCCAAGAATATACTGTTTTGGGAATTACAAGCAGATATGAAAAAGATGAATAACAACTGGAAAGACCTAGAAAGGTTTTCTCAGGACAGGGTTGGTTGAAGAATGCTGCTGGTTTCTCCACCCTCCTTCACGAGGCGTAGCAGGCATAAGTAGGTAGTTATATAAGAGATAAATTCATTGAAAAACGAACATGACCTATTAAAATCATTACATCATATACACGAATCATGCTTTAATGACGTAAAACCAATGACTTTATACCGAAACTATTGTTCTTGAACGACGTATATTAAGTTTACTTCTATTAATCTTTCTATGCTTAATGAAATTAGTTTCCAACTGAAATGATTTAGTAACTACGTTAAAATACTATAAAACTAACTCGTTAGCATTTTTTTATACTTATTATTGATCTAAACAGTTGAAATGATTCAGTGTAAATTGACAAACTTCATATGCTTAATTCCTTTACTTATATTAAGGATAGCAAATTCAAAAAAGCAAACACTTGTTATATAAACAAAGATGGATAGTGTCAAGCAGTGGAATCTAGGACGCGCGTTTCTTCCTATTTTGGACTCGTCAACTGGATGTATCTGCATCTCAGAGTTGAGGTTCACTCTGGGACTCGAACCCAGTACCATTCGCTTTGAACGCCATTGCGTTATCCATTATCCATCTTTGCTTATAATGCTTATGAATTAAGGATTTATCAAGGCAGTCCGTAAAAAATGGAGATATTCCAGCAAGAGACTGATCAATTGCAGTCCTAAATAACAATGGGGGAAGATATTAATAAATAACACCAAGTGTTATATTCAAATAAGTAGAGAAATTGTATTTTTGACATCACCATATTGTACAAGTTTTAAAAAACTATTAATAATGATTATTTTTTGTTACCTTACAATACCTTGTATATTTACGGATAACACTTTTTTTCAGAACTGTATTACTTTAATTATTGGTTTCGGGTAAAGCATACGTATATCACTTTGTATATATCATAACTAAATAAACTACGTGGCAAATATTTGATTGAAAGACTAGTTCAGCTTAATTGAAAACTTTGGACCACTGGACGTCCGTTTCGTTCTAGTATGGGACCCCTCATCAATATGCATCCCTCTTGCGGTACTGAAACCCAGGACCTTTAGTCTCGCGCTCGAACACTTAACTTCTAGACCACTCAGCTGGTATACAACGCTGTTATTGGCTAACTTCAACCAATCCACAAAATCGCTAACTGCTGAGGAGTCCCATACTAGGAGTTACGTATCGCCTGAACACCGAGTACCATGAAGTGCTATGCTGACTAGTATTGGGGATTGTTGGAAGAGAGTGAGAAGCAGTCAAACCAAAACGTGTCATCAGTGCTTGAAGTCACTAACTTTTAGTTTGAGCCATGTTGGTAGATGCAGACTACCTGGTTGGGGTCCGCGTGACTATCGTAACCAATGGTTGGAGACTCTGTATGACATGGCTCAGAATCGATCACAATGGCGTAGGTGTATACACTCTTTATCTTTCTTTAAACCATGAGATTAAAATTGCTTCATAACTTTCTTCCTTCCTATACTATATCCTTATATACAACCTATCTTTTATATATTACCACCACTAAATTAATTACTTCTATGAATCCGGTGTTCACCTTGTTTTGCTAACGAGATGTGGCAACTTGGATCGATGCATATATGTGCCTGGTGCTACGTTGTAGCTGACTGACTGACTGACCCATACTAGGAAGAAAAGGATGTCCAGTGCTTCCAGGTTTTCCATGGTAGTCTAGCTTCAATTGATTCATGATTTCAACTATATAATTACTAAAATCTTCACAAACCCCCTTCTGATAATAATAAATAGATCATATGAGATTTACTGAACTCTCTGATAACTAAACCTAAGCCAAATACAGAATAATTTTTATAATCGAGACCAAGGGATATATTAATATGATTACTGGGTGAAATCCTAAAATTTTCTGAAACGCCTATTTATAAGGATAATAACTTGGATGCTTCACCAGATACGTTAAAGCAAAATATAAATGAGTTATTTTCAGATTCTTCTGATAACTTTTTAAAAACCCTTATTGATCAATTGGTACTTTCACTATTTTCAGCTTTAGGAGAATTCCAGAAAGAAAAAAAATAAAGGACCTTAAATTATTTTGGATAACCACTGACTAGTTGCTTAAATCATGTCACAATCCAGTCTTTTTTTGATGTTGGTTTGTTCTCTGAGTTGGATGGTTAGGTCGTGGAGCTTTCATCGTCCTTCTGAACGACATCATCAACACAAACTTCGGGTAGAGCTACAAATCTTTTCCACCATCTCACGATCCAGTCTTTTTATTATTTGCTGTCAGCCATCAATAATCTAATGTCTATCACATGATTTATGATTATCGCTGTAATTTTTTGTACAAAATCATTAAATAGTATGTTTGAAAATGTGACAGCCTTTGCGCATAGTCTCCACTCTACGTCAAATGTTATTCGCTTAAATGTCGCTCGATTATTTATTCTCTTTCCTATTTATATATGTGCTCTAAAACTATTAATTGGCTATGACTAGCCTAGCTGCATCTTGATTCGAATTGACTATTATTCACTTTTATATTCGTGCGCGTGCACACACACATTGGCCTTTTTTGCTCCAAAGTCGCTCGGTATGTCTTTAATTTTGTTATGTGTACTATACGCTAATAAACTGTAGTCACCGCTTCTTATTCCATTGTGAATTCAAACACTGTTGGGATTTATAAAATAACGGCTATTAAGGTGATTGATTAACGACGTTAAGCCAATTCAAATGCACTAGAGATAGAATGAATTCATTTTATGTCAGATAATAATTGTGGTAAAACATTAGACTTACATTTAGTGTCATTACGAAGAGCTTGTTATGTCGCTTGCGAGAAAAATGCAGGGTCATCCCAACAGAATGCCATTTGTCTCTTTCGTACAATTATAATATTTGTTTAATTAGATAACTACTGGAATGTTCAGGAATACTGTTTAGTTCGTTGACAAGTCCGAAACTGAATAGTGAACTCAGAAACAAGCATCAGAATAAATAATAGATCTCTATGGGAACCCTGAACAAGATTGAAGAATTGAAGAACAAGAAGTCAGCAATTAACAACAGTCGAAAAGGATCAGAGAAAATCAAGGCTCAAGCAGAGTATGCAGGATCAAACAAGCAAGTGAAAGAGAGCAATAAAGCCGACAAGCAGAAATACTTGGACGAACTAGCAACGACGGCGGAAAAAGCTGCAAGAGAAGGGGATATAAACAACTATATGATACAATGAATAAACTAGCAGGGAGGTATAGTAAACCGGAGAGACCAGTCAAGGACAGATGTATATACGAGGATTGGAAGAGCAGGGATCGCATTTCTACAATTCAAGAATATGTGGAAGCCGAATAATTGGTCAACCGATATCAAATTCATAATATTCAATACGAACGTCAAGACTGTTAGTTCAACTGTACGGAGCTGAAACTTCGAGAACTACAACAACCATCACCAAAATAGTACATGTATTTATAAACAATTATCTACACAAGATACTTCATGTCTGTTGACCGGACACCATAATCAACAACCAACTGAGGGAGAGAACAAATTAGCTTTCAGTTGAAGAGGAAATTAGGGAATAACGTTGGGAATGGATAGGACATATATTTCGTAAATCATCTAACTGCATCATGAGGCAAGGCCTAACTTGGAATTCTGAAGAGAAACTGAAAAGAGGAAATCCGAGGAACACACCGAGTCGGGAATAGGAAGCAGACATGAAAAGGATGAATAACAACTGTAGAGAACTGGAAAAGATAGCCCGAGACAAAGTTGGATGGAGAATGCTGGTGGGCTGCCTATGCTCTTCTACAAGGGTTAACAGGCGTGAGGAAGTAATATTTTTACTATTATTAGTTCGTAGAGATCTCTGAATTTCATAGTTCATGATACAGACTGGGCTTAGTTAGACAATCAATGAAAACTAGTAAGGATTGGAAAACTGTATCGTCACAGTATAAAATCCCTTAATAGTGTGGATCATGAACTTAACTACTAGGTGTCTCCTGCCGGATCCTAAACGTTGTCACGTGACCTGGATATTCTAGGTCCGTAGTTGCCCACTGTTAGGGAGTCCCATACTAAGAAGAAACAGTTTTCCTATCTCACCTTTATGCTTCGAAACTTACCTAAGATAATTCACACAAACTGTCTGTAAAACAATAATAAAATCAACTGGAGCAGTGATTTTCAACAAAGTTCCAAAAATATACTGAGGTCTGCTATTGCACTACTGGAAATCGAGAAACATAAAATAACTATTTCACATTAAGTTTATGAAGAACAATAACTTGTAGCTAAGTTCTGTTTCGAACTTATCAGTTGAGTGCACTTGCTACATCCCTGTGTTAACATTCACATTTAAACTTGAATCCATTAATTTTTGTTCAAATACCAACTTGTCATTCATTGAGCTAAAGTCCAGATAGCCACTAAATTGTTTAACTAGTATGAAGTTGATACAAACATAAGTAACAGTTCCATTATTAACTAAAAGTGGCATAGAATGAACATAGATCACCCAAAAAATGACCGAAATTTTATTAAGAACGAGATTATTCAAGCTCTCGAAATTTTTGAAGACGGATATTCCAACTCCACAATCCAGAAACATCAGGATCTATGGAGAGCTTATTATCGATAAACCCTTAAGGCAAAATTCACATTTCCAACTTTATTGTATGATCAGTATTAGGTCATGGAGAATGTTGAACTTGATCAGATTCATAAAAATTGATTTCATTCAATCAACTATTGAGAAACTCAAAACACTTAACAACTATTACAGTCATTATAGAACTGTTCAACAGTCAACATTCTAGATCCTATCACTAGGGTTTAATTATTCACTGAACTAATACTTTATTTCATTTAAGCAAATATCATATCCGATATCATTAATTTAAACAATCAGATTAACATACTTTTTTTTTCGACTAAATTAGTCAATGTTCCTTTTTAAGTCTATTCTCATTTATACAAGATGGAATCATAGAGGGGGGGGGAATTTTTTTCTCTAGTAGATTCTTTTTTACCCATTCATACTTAATTTAGGCGGAAAGTTCTTTATGTTTGAAATTCATTTCTTGATTCATCTGTATTTCATTAATGTAAGAAAAAACTTTTAGCTAACTTATCTATAAAAGATAAATCAAATAACAATTAGATACACATAGTATTGTTTGTTTGAATCTTCCCATTGATGTTTAGGACTGCAACTGGTCAATCTCTAATTGGTATATGTGCATACTGTGCGTTTTACCTCGATATAGCCTGAATTCACAAGCATTGTACACACAGTATGCACATATGCCAATTAGAGACTGACCAGTTACAGTCCTAAACATCAATGGGAAGATTCAAACAATCAATACTAAGTGAATTTAAACTTCACCCCATTGCACAAGCAAGTGACTATCAGGACTCAATGGCGGAGTGTATAACGCGATGCCGTTTGAAGCCAACGGTACTGGGTTCGAGTACCAGAGTGAACATCAACTCTGAGATGCAGGTACATCCAACTGACGAGTCCCAAATAGGACGAAGTGACGAGCGTCCTTGATTCCACTACTAGCCACTACCCATCTTTGCTTATAACAATAAAATTAGTTTCTGAAAACTATCTTCTTCAATAAATAATATAATTGCTATTTTGAAACATAATAACTATATACATGATATTTTAGCCATTAGAATAAATGCCTATTTTTAATGGAAATGTAAGTAGCTTTTATTTTCCCGTGAACTAAATAGTGTAAAGTTGATTAAGTGAAACAATAAAGTGAACTTATCAGTAAAGGATTATGGAGATTGTTGAATTTTAATTGAGATCATGAACCAATTAATGGTCGACTGCCATTGAAAATCACTAAACATTAACACAGTTGGATAACGTCACAAGAGTCTAGAGGTTAGGTGTTCACGTGAGACCAAAGGTCCTGGGTTCAAGTCACGCGTGCAGTATTGTGGGTGTGCACTCCTGAGGAGTTCCATACTAGGATGAAATTGCTATCCACTGTCTCTAGGTTCTCAATAGTTGTCTAATATTAATCGATTCATGATTTCAATAAAATGAAGGAAAAACACACATACAGGCAAACATTAATTTTGACAATGAGAGAGAACAAATCAAATAATTGAATTAGCGCATTTTTTTCTATTTTGTTTGATTGAAACAATGTAATACCTATTGAATGAATGAATTATTTTCTTTTAAATGTTTATACTCACTTATTTCCTATGTACCTAATTTCTTTTGATCTATTGTTAGTTTTAGTTAGCCTTTTTAGCACTGAATACACTTTTGTTTAGCGTGAGAATAAATTTTTTGTACTTAGATTATACAGTTTGATAGGTAGATAGATAGATGTGTGGATAGAATGATAGATAGATAGATTGTGGATAGATAGACAGTGTGGATAGATAGACAGTGTGGATAGATAGATGAGCAAAGATGGATAGTAGCTAACAGTGAAATCCAGGACGCGCGTTTCGTTCTATTTGGGACTCGTCATCTGGACGTACCTGCATCTCAGTGTTGATGTTCAATCTGGGACTCGAATACAGTACGTTTCGCTTCAAACGCCAAGAGTCCACTGTTAGCCACTATCCATCTTTGCTTACCATGCTTGTGAATTAAGGCAATATCGACGCAATACGCACAGTATGCACATATGGCCAATAAGAAACTGACCAGTTGCAGTCCTAAAACATCAATGTTAAGATTCAACCAAACAATACTAATTGAATTTAGATAGATAGTTAGATTGTGGATAGATAGACAGTGTGGATAGATAGATAGGTAGATAGATAGGTAACTAGATAAATTCAATCAAATATCTCGTTTCTGTCAATTATATTTTAACATTGTCAGGCTACATAAAACTAACCACAAAAAATAAAGTATGTAGAAATATCAAGTTGAATGTCGATTTGACATTTTACCAAATAAGATAAGTCATCTACTAGAAATGAATTCTGTATATTATCAAGTTATTGAACATCTTATAAATCAATGATTTAGTTTACTTCGATTGGGAACTGACACATTATATTGAAAGCTTGCTTCTATAGTGTAAACCTACATCTAATTATCATCTGTTTCTTTTTGGTTATTAAGTTTTTTTTGAAATTAATTTAATGTATAAGAAACGGGGTTTTGTAGAGAGTTTAGTAATTTTAATAGTTGATATCATGAGTCAATTGAAGCTAGACCACTATGGATAATCTGGAAGCACTAGACGGCTGTTTCGTCTCATTGTGGAACTACTCAGCAGTGCGCATTCACGATCCCACTTAGCGAGATTCGAACTTAGGACCTATCAGTTTCGCGCGCTAGCCCTTAACCACTAGACCACTGCGGCAGCTGGTATCCAACGGTGTTAATGTGTAACTTCAACCGATCCATATAACTATAAACACGAATGTACAGTTTAAATAAATGATTTCGTTGAAAAGAACATTTTCTTCGTTAAACTCTCTTTATTACTTTTATTCAATGACACAATGAGTTATTTTAATTCATTTGCATCTTGACATCTGTGTTTTGTTGTTGTTGTTGTGTAAATTGTGATTAGCTTCATTAAAACTATCACTAGTATTGTAGTCTAAACTATAGTTACTACTTTCATAAAAACAACACGAAATGGTAAGCACATATTGATTAATGAAATGAATAATGATTTATATTTTTAGATCAGGTGATTAGTACTTTCTTTTGTTATGATTAAAACATACTACTAACAAAATAAACTTACATAGTTACTTACGCCTGTTACCCCTCGTGGAGGAGCATAGGCTGCCTATCAGTTCTGGTTAGCGTTTTTTCTGCGAGTTAGCTTTCTACGGAATAGGATCGTTAACCCTATGCCTAACCATCCTCCTTTACCCGGGCTTAGGACCGGCAGTAATTCTATAAGAGCTACAGGAGTAGTTACTAACAAAATATATCAACATATATATATATTCATTCTATTCCAATAATAATTATTTCTATTTTTGATTGTTTATTGTTGATGTGACATTTATTATGTTCTATCATTATATATTATAATTTGGATGACAATACTGTTAGTGTTTATAAATTGTGAAGTTGTATTTACATTATAAAATAGGCGTGATATCTAAATATTCTACAAAGCAACTAGTGGATACATAAACCTTGCCAAAACTTTACCATTAACTCATCGCTTTTACGTTTAGTGGCCCGATGTCTGACTTCAATTAGATTGTATGAATGATTGTTATTTAAAGATTGCTATCGAAATATAATTCCTGACTATTCTCGTATATGATTATCGACTTAAATCAACGAGTAATTCAAATGACTCAATCCTTAATACAACACATAAAAGTGATGATCCGGTCGACAATATTGTTTGATCTAACGGGATTTAGATCCTGGGTCACTAAAGTGGTGAGCCCGACGTGATGTATAACATATTTGTAAATAAAGTTTATAACTTATAAAGTAGTAAACTTATATACTGAACAAAGATTTAGAATTTCATAAGTAAATGAATGACGATAACTTATATTCATTTACATTTTTAATGTACTTTCATAAAGTGCGGTCACGTAACTTTTATTATTATTTTTTTGACCTACAACTGGTACCCCTCGTCACGTGGCCTCAAGCTATTTATGTATTATTATTATTATTATTATTAATGGCTTTATTCAATATTATAATCTGGTACAATATAGAATTCTCAGCACGAGTTATTTCAACAAGTTTTTTACCAAAAAAACAAAAAAAAAACAAAAAAACCAGAAAAGGAATGAAAAAGGTTTAAGAAAAAACTGAGTTTATACAAATTATCAAATTTGAAACATGCTTAAGAATACAGGTTATTTACTAGGTCAACTCTAACAGCCTGTTCGTCACAAAGTAAATTTGCTAAGTAAGGTATTACAGAACTTTTATAGACTTGCTTGTGTGTATGGATTTTAATGTATTTACGTCTCGTTCTACCAAAAGATATACAAGGAGAAAGATATGAATGAAGCGGATGGTTGGTATCTGATAAGAGAACACTTGCCAAGAGTTTGCAAGACTTAAGATGTCTATCCACAAGCATATTATTAATGGTCGATGTTTCACCAAAAACCTAGACAGCACATAAGCGATTGTGTCACATCCCATTGTGTATACCAATTTACATGTATGTGCGGAAACACGTACATAGGGAGGAGCAATCGTGATTTGCAAATAAGGGTGGCGGAACACATACCTAAATGGCTACAGAACCAAATGAATTCGAATGGTCAAATAAGATCACAGGATAGACAAACATCTTCCTCTATTGCGAAACATTTAGTTGAAACTGGTCATAAGGTTGACATCAAATCAGCATTTGTAGTGTTGTACAAAAGCCTTCAAGGACGTATACTAAGGTTTATTGAAGCCTTAGCTATACGGAAATTGAAACCCCCTTTATGTGTTCAAAAACAATTTGTTCTTACCCTTAACCTACCCTGGTAATGCTTATTTATTATCCAGAGTAGTCATCACATTGTTTTTGTGTACTTTATTTATTTTCTTACCTTAACCTGTCTAGTTGACCTCTTAATTTTCATATAAAAATGTCTTAACAAGTATATGTGTGATCAGATTGTTCGAAATGTATTGCGCTAATATATCACATAATTCTGATAAACTTCGTCTTCTCATTGCATTATCGATATTATTAATGACTTCAAAAGATTCACCACATACCTTACAAACTGCCTTCAGCACTCTACGCAAAACAGCAAAGTCTTTTCTCAAAAGCCCGGGAAAGAATAATGGAGAACAATATAGAATAATAGGTAATATGCAGGAATTTACAAATTGTAAGAGTAAATGGCGAGTAATCCCAAAAGCATGCAGCCTCTTTATGTAGTATATCAAACGGTAAACTTTTTTCGATAAGAGTAAAACATGAGAAGACCAAGAAAGATCAGAGGAAAAAATGACACCAAGATAATTGACCTTTGACACTGTGTTTATTAAGGAGTCTCCAATAGCATAAGCATTATGGGATCCCAAAATAGAGTGTAGGTTCTGTCCATGTCTCAAGCTAAAATTAACAGCTTGACATTTAGATGGATTGAGTAAGAGACCATTACCAACAGACCATCTTTCAATACGAGATAAAAACTTATTCATTTTTATGGGATGTAAGGAGGTAGAAATCGGCATACATACAGTGAGGTCGTCCGCATCATTTACAAAAGTGTTTTCTGTGGAAGATGGCAGATCATGCAGAAAAAAAGAGAAGAGCAAAGGTGAAAGAACAGCTTCTTGTGGCACACCTACATTAGACAGTAGAGATGTTGAACACTTTTCTTCAAATACAGTGTACTGTTCTCTTCCAGAAAGGTAGGAACATAGCTGATCGGTTATCCAGCTGTCAGTGTCGACGCTGATCAGCTTGTTAAGTAAGAGGTGTCTTGGAATAGAATCAAAAGCAGAGGTAAAGTCCAGGAAAGCGCATCTAACATAGTTCTTACCATATTTAACATACTTCTTAGCATCAGTTGATTGATTACAATCTATAAAGTCCTGTAATTTATGAGGAACACATATAAATGTATGTTGAATTTCGGTTGAAACTATAGATTCAGTTTGCATATTTGCTTTTGTAAATCTAATTAACTAATTATTTTTAATTGTTCAGGTCAATTCATATGATATGAATAAAACAGTTTTATAATATGAGTTGTGATTACAATCAGACTTATTAAAATATGATTGAATAAAATGAGTTATATCGGTGACAAAATCTTAAGGCTTAATTATCTATCCCTGTTGCCTTTCATGAAGCATAGGCCTCCGAATAAGATTCACTAACCTAACTTGTCCTAGGCCATCCTTTCCTATTGCTATTCATTATTTTCATATCTGCTTTGTATTTCCCGGTGTAATATATTCTTTGGCCTACCGTTTTTCTGTTTCCCCTCAGAATTCCAAGTTAGAGTTGGCCTCGTGATACAGTTTGATGATTTACGAATTATATGTCCTATCCACTCTCAACATTATTCCCTAATTTTCTCTTCACCTAAAAGCTGGTTTGTTCTCTTCCATAGTAGGCTGTTGATGATGGTATCCGGTCAACGGGTATTGAGTATTTTGTGTAGAAAATTGTTTATGAATACTTGTACATGCTTGATGATGGTTGTGGTAGTTTTCGAAGTTTCAGCTCCGTACATTAGAACTAACTGTGTTGACGTTCATATTGAAGAACCTGACTTTGATATTGGTTGACAGTTTATTTGAATTCCATATGTTCTTCAATTGTATGAAAACTGTCCTTGCTTTGTCAATTTGTGCCTTCATATCTTAATTAGATCCTCATTGTTTATCAGCGATAGAGAAAAGAGATTCAAAAGGCTAGTATTTCGTTTTTCAGAGCATATAAAATAATGGGTAAATAGTACTTAACAATGAAGTTCAATTGAGCAGATTAGGACATCAGTTTAATAAAAAACTATTAAATCAAAATTAGAAACGACCTGAATTATTATGTTGAATTTCATTCAGTGTCTATTGGTATATGGACATCGTATACAGATTGCTTAGATATACCCATTATGTAAAAGGGATCTGATATTTTTATTATAATATTTATACATCAGAAAATTAGATTTTTCCGGTTTTAATATCATGGACTGTATTTTGATCAGTTTTTGTGTGAACATCAACACTAGAATCCAACTTCACTCAACTGATGAGTTCAAAATAGGAGGAAACAAGCATAATGAATTGCAGTACATCTGTTCCATATTGACTCGTATGTTTACCCTTATTTTTTCGATTGATATTTATTGATATATCTTTCAGATTGATGGTTATACTCAATGTAAGCTCGTATATTGTGCATCATAAGAGTATATTCATCAAATATTGGTTGGAAGTAGTCAACAGGAAACCCTTGAACTGGGTTTCGTGTTACTTGAAAGTCGTCAGCAAAGTGTACCCGTAGTCTTGAGGGAACTGGTGCTCTCTGACGGACTAGATCCCATATCATCCAGCTTCACAGTACAATTAAGTTATCCGGGCTGCGACTGACCTCCTGTAGGACTGAGATGTATTTACATTTGATTGATCACTGAGTGGTGATTAATGTCATGTATGTCAGGTCCTTCTCAGTTCAGATCGAATCCTATCGACCAAGGTTCAAGGTTTCCTGTTGACTACCTCTAACCACTATCTTGTCTCAACATAGTGCACTCAATGTTAGGTCACCTAGACTGCTGGCCACATTGCAACTTGTTCGATATAATTCGATATGCACTAAGAACGACCTGATATACATGAAATTGATCACCACCCAGTGATCAATCAATCGTAAAAGAGCATATTCATCATTTATCAAAATTTATTTATACAAATAAAGGTTTAATAGATTAATTCACTAATAAATATTATTTGTCCCATGAAATTTTATTAGCAACAATAACTTATCATTTATATTCTGACAGTGTTTTATAATATTCCCCAAAGATACATAAGAAGATAACCATTATTTATGTAATTCCTAAGTATTTTTTTTATTACTAATGATACATTCAAATATGGAAACTTCATTATACATAAATATATTAGTTGTATTATTTAAGAGGGGGGTTCAACCATGATCAACAATGTTGTTTTTCTTCTCGTGATCATGGAAATCATGTTAAATATGTATACATACTATTTAGCATTTATAAAGATATTGAGATATTATCTTGGTAGTTCGATGAAGGCATAAATTAATTCTCATTCTGTTACAATCGACACTGTATCTTTTATAGTATATCATCACAATAGCACTGTTTGTAGTTACTTTCTATATCTGAGTACAGTGCTTCAGCTGGTATATTGTCAGGTCCTGCTGCTTTCCTATGCTTGATTTGTCTGATGACAGGCCATCTTGATTTCTTCGATCGTTGGTGGAGTGATATCTGTAGGATCACCATGAGAAAATGGAATTACTTGACAACCGTTTCGTTATAATGTATGACTCCTCAACAGTGCGCATCCACGATACCACTCACGGGAATCGAACCCAGAACCATCGGTCTCACGTGCAAACGCTTAACCTCTAGACCACTTAATCGGCCAGCATCCAACGGTGTTGATGTATATCTCAGACCAATCTACGAAATTTCTCCTCAAGAGGTATTTCCCGGAGTTCTACGTAGAAGTCGTAACCAGTGATGTTCAACAGAGTCTGTTGTGAGGCAATAACTCACTGAAGACAATGGTGGGCAGTTGCTTAATTTCTTGGATTCGTTGAAGTTAGATATTAACACAGTTAAATATCAGCTCAGTGGTCTAGAGATTAAGCGTTTTCGCGAGACTGAAAGTCTTAGGTTTGAATCCCGAGAACAGGATAGTGTATACGCACTGCTGAAGAGTCCCATACTAGAACAAATTGACCGTTCAGTGCTTCAAGGTTTTCAATGGTTGTCTAGCTTCATTTGACTCATGAATTCAACTATTGGGAAATGTATTTATTATTAAAACTAAGAGGCATTTGATAACATAAATCTTTGTTTTGTTCCAATATATATACCTGAAATAAATCATTTGTTTCTTAAAATGAAAGAAGAAACCATCTATGTAACAATAAGTTTCATTGGTTACATTAAAAGTGTTGTTTATAAAACAGTGTCAAAATTTCCACTGTAAGATTCACTATCATATATAATTCTTTAAGAAATATTATCCTTAATCTCGAATGAATCCAACTTACAAGTTATCACGAGACAACATAATATCTGTTCAACATAGTCACATAGTAGGTAACTAATTTAGTTTCTATGTATTAATACCCTATGGCAACTAATGAGTCATTAACAAAGAAATTATTTGAAAATGTGCCGACTATTTTTTTTCTTTTTTTTGACAAGAATATTGTGTTTTGTTTTTGATATTACAGCTGATGACTGTTTATTTGACCTTCTTCTTTTTCATACATAGTGTATTTAGGATATTGAATTTTCGAATGATTGCCAAAAATTTTTGGTTGAAACTGGTCATAAGGTTGACATCAAGTCAGCATTTGTAGTGTTGTACAAAAGTTTTCAAGGATGTATACTAAGGTTTATTGAAGCCTTAACTATACGGAAATTGATTTGTGTTAACATATTTATTCATGCAAACTTCTGTTTTTGTAAGCAAAGATGGATAGTGGCTAGTAGTGGAATCCAGGACGCGCGTTTCGTCCTATTCGAGACTCGTCAGCTGGATTTACCTGCATCTCAGTGTTGATGTTCACTCTGGGACTCGAACACAGTACCATTCGCTTCAAGCTCTATCGCGTTATCCACTCAGCTACCGAGTCCTGATAGCCACCTGCTTGTTCAATGGAGTGAAGTTTAGATTCACTTGGTATTATTATTTTGAATCTTCTCATTGATGGATTACACTGCCAGCCACTATCCATCTTTGCTTATAATGCTTGTGAATTAAGGCAATGTCGAGACAATACGCACAGTATGCACATATGCCAATTGGAGACTGACCAGTTCCAGTCCTAAACATCAATGGGAAGATTTCAAATTTCTGTTTTGTTTAAGCATTTTCAGAGTTCATTTGAAGTTTTGATTAGTTCATGAACTGATAACAACTAGAGATACTAAACAAATACTTCACCTAAGCTGGAATTTTTCATTTGAATTCACCAGCAATATCATTATTGATCGAATTTAGAACAAACATCTTGACTTAAAATCATAAATTTGAAATCCATTGGTTGAGATAACACAATCCAATCAGTCCTACAATATCATACAGTACCATACAATTGATAGGTAGTTTAAAGACATTTGCAATGGTTGATTTCAGTCAATAACAACTTAATAAACTTTAAACACTTCATTTTAGTATCTGTTACTAATGTATATGCTTTTCATGTACAATTAAAGCGTATGCACCGATTACTCTAAATGGAAGTTGATTTATATTACAGTTTATAATCTATGTTAATATCTTAAAAAAGTTAACCACAACCTATTTTCTTTAAAACAGTTCCATCATCATTCTATCATCCTTGAAAATCAATAGAATTGGATTGATTGCTCAATTTCGTGAATTCGTTGAAGTAAGACATTAACACCTTTGGATAACGGCTCAGTGGTCTATCGGTTAAGTGCTCTGGCGCGAGACCGGTAGGTCCTGGGTTCGAATCTCGCGAGGCGGGATCATGGATGCGCACTGGTGAAAAGTCCCACAATAGGACGAAACGGCCGTCTAGTGCTTCCAGGATTTCCATGGTGGTCTAGTTTCAGTTGACTCACGATTTCAACTATATAAGAATTAGATTGTTATATTTAAGTTATATACCGATTATTACACAGTGGATTGTTAGATATAGAAATTTCTAGAATCGTAGTCTAATAATAAAAATAATGTGTGTATTAAAAAAAATACAAGAATCCAATTCAGTTTCGTTAATGGGATATAGATAGGATTAAAACTTATACCGTGAAGGATTATATTGAGGCACGCTGATTGGTTATTTCTGATCCAATGAGTATTAGCGAATAATTGGAGAAGACTCTAGAATCCTTTTATGTGAAAACTATAAATATACAACGGTTTCTCTTAATTTGAGTCCTACTTCCATCTTACCTTGTTCTTTGGAATATAATATAGTTCATGTTCAACTGTAATCTGATTTGGGAACCTGTCGAGTGAAATAATGTTCAAGAATATCAATATTATAACAAGTTTATATTAAAAACCAAATCGAAATAGAAGAGATGCAATATTTAAAAATAACAGTAAATTACTTGAGTGAAGGTCACTCGTGTACTATCTATAATTGTTTGAAAATGCTTTTAAAAACAGTCAGGATGTGATGTGTGCTAGTGATGTCGACAAATATAAGTATTATGTATCGTTAGTCGAAAGTAAAGTGCCTGAAGGCGGAAGGTTAAGAAGATCGATGAAAGAGAACGAGAACAGAGAATGATTAGTGTGGAAACGAAAAAAAACACAATGAAGTTTGAGACGATTGATTGATATTTGCAAAAGGAATAGTCAAGTTTGAGACAATTGATTGACATTTTGCAAATGAAGTATTTACTATATGGTTCTCAGATTTAACTAAGATGTTCTGTAATTTTATGTTCAAATACATTTGGTTGTCCCCACTTGTGTTCTCCTTTACTACAAGGGGATACTTCAAAGATAGAGACATGAGAATATAGTTTTTGTTTGTTTTTATATACACTACTTGTAAACTAAGTTATTAGTGGAAAAAGATGTAGTATCTTTAATATTATCTGTTGTATTTTATATTCACCGCAACATACTTTTAATAAATGTCTTTTATATAAGAGTGGATAAGAAGTAGGACATTTTTGGACACTGATTTATACAGATAACTTCAGTTGACATTGTCATCAACATATATACCATAGGTTTATTGTTACTGAATCATTGAATAAAATTTGCTGTTCATACGGATTAGGACATTTATCTTGATGATACAAATTGTCATTAAATAAAAGGGCATGGGGTTAGCGACCCCATCCCGTAGAAAAGCTAACTCGCTAAAAAAACGCTAACCAGAAAAAATAATTCAAACCATTTAAACTCTGCCCTGGGAGTTGAAGGAATAATGACGACTCATGATGAAAGCCGAAATTCTTCGGAAGTCACGAGACCGATGCACCTTCTAACAACCAGAGCAACACTCTTTATGGGTACATGGAACGTCCGGACAATGTGGGAGACAGGAAAGACCAGCCAAATAGCAATGGAAATGAGGAGATACAACTTGGCAGTACTCGGAATCAGCAAAACCCATTGGACACAAACTGGACAACAAAGGCTAGGTACAGGAGAGATGTTGATGTACTCCGGTCACGAAGAGGAAAATGCTCCACACACTCAGGGAGTTGCTCTAATGCTGTCCAAAGAAGCACAAAATGCACTTGTGGGATGGGAATCTCATGGGCCCAGGACAATCAAAGCATCATTCAGAACAAAAAAGAAAGGGATCACAATGAACGTTATCCAATGTTATGCACCCATCAATGATAGCAACGACGATGATAAAGATCAGTTCTATGAAAGGCTGCAATCAATTATAGAGAAGTGCTCACGAAAGGACCTCACTATCCTTATGGGAGATCTAAATGCTAAAGTTGGAGTGGACAACACAGGATATGAAGATATAATTGGACGACATGGACTAGGAGAGAGAAATGAAAATGGGGAGAGACTTGCAAACCTATGTGCATTCAACAAATTGGTTATAGGCGGCACAATATTCCCACACAAACGCATACACAAAGCTACATGGATCTCACCGGACCACACCACAGAGAACCAGATTGATCACATCTGTATCAACAAAAAATTCCGAAGATCAATGGAAGATGTGAGAACCCGGAGAGGAGCTGACATAGCTTCAGATCACCACCAACTGGTTGTGGTCAAGATGAAACTGAAGCTAAAGAAACACTGGAAAACTGGACAAACAGCACTACAAAGGTTCAATACAGCCTTCCTTCGAGATATTGACAAGCTCCATGAATTCAAGATAACTCTCAACAACAGGTTCCAAGCTCTACAGGATCTACTGAATGAACAAGAAACTACTTTGGAGGACAACTGGAAAGGGATAAAAGAAGCACTAACTTCAACGTGCCAGGAGGTTCTTGGTCCTAAGAAGCATCATCACAAGGAATGGATCTCTATGGGAACCCTGGACAAAATTCAAGAAAGGAAGAACAAGAAGCTAGCAATTAACAACAGCCGAACACGAGCAGAGAAAGTCAAAGCACAAGCAGACTACGCAGAAGCAAACAGGGAAGTGAAGAAGAGCATTAAAGCTGACAAGCAGAAATACATGGGAGAACTAGCGACGGCGGCGGAAAAAGCTGCAAGAGAAGGGAATATGAAACAACTATATGATAAAACGAAGAAATTGGCAGGGAGATATAGCAAACCAGAGAGACCAGTCAAGGACAAAGAAGGAAAGACAATCACTGAGATTCAAGAACAGAGGAAAAGATGGGCAGAATACTTCGACGAACTGCTGAATAGACCAGCCCCATTGAATCCACCGAACATCGAAGCAGCCCACACTGACCTTCCAATAGATGTCACTCCACCAACGATCGAAGAAGTCAAGATGGCCATCAGACAAATCAAAAGTGGGAAGGCGGCAGGACCTGACAATATACCAGCAGAAGCACTGAAGTCAGACATTGAAATAACTGCAAATACGCTTCACCTTCTATTCAAGAAGATTTGGGAAGAGGAACAAGTGCCAATGGACTGGAAAGAAGGATATCTCATCAAGATACCAAAGAAAGGAGATCTGAGCCAATGTGAGAACTACAGAGGCATCAGTTTGTTATCAGTACCAGGAAAAGTTTTCAACAGAGTGCTGCTGAACAGGATGAAAGACGCAGTAGACGCCGAACTTAGGGATCAACAGGCTGGATTCCGTAAGAATCGGTCGTGCACAGACCAGATTGCGACACTACGGATCATCGTGGAACAATCAGTTGAGTGGAACTCATCACTATACGTCAACTTCATTGACTATGAGAAGGCGTTTGACAGCGTGGATAGGAGAACATTATGGAAACTTCTTCGACACTATGGAGTTCCTGAAAAGATTGTCAACATTATCCAAAACTCATACGATGGACTACAGTGCAAAGTCATGCATGGAGGACAGCTGACAGATGCTTTTCCAGTAAGGACCGAAGTCAGACAAGGCTGTCTACTCTCCCCATTCCTCTCCCTTCTAGTGATTGACTGGATTATGAAGAATTCGACATCTGACGGGAAATACGGAATACAATGGACTTCTCAGAATCAATTAGATGATTTGGACTTCGCAGATGACCTAGCCTTCCTCTCTCATACACACGAACAAATGCAGATGAAGACCGCAAATGTAGCAGCAGCCTCCGCATCGATAGGCCTCCACATTCACAAAGGAAAAAGCAAGATTCTCAAATGCAACACGGAGAACACCAACCCAATCACACTTGATGGCGAAACTCTGGAAGAGGTGGAAACATTCAAGTACCTGGGGAGCATCGTTGATAAACAAGGAGGATCGGATGCAGATGTAAATTCGAGGATTGGTAAAGCAAGGGCAGCATTTCTACAATTGAAGAACATATGGAACTCAAAACAACTCTCAACTAATTTCAAGGTCAGAATCTTTAATACGAACGTCAAGACAGTCCTACTGTATGGAGCTGAAATGTGGAGAACTACTACGGCCATCATCAGGAAGGTACAAGTATTTATAAACAGTTGTTTACGCAAAATACTCAACATTCATTGGCCGGATACTATCAGCAACAGCGTTTTATGGGAGAGGACAAATCAGCTTCAAGCTGAAGAGGAAATTAGGAAAAGACGTTGGAAGTGGATCGGACATACATTGAGGAAATCACCAATGTGCATCACGACTCAATCCCTAACTTGGAATCCGGAAGGGAAGCGGAAAAGAGGAAGGCCAAAGAACACACTACGCCGGGAAATAGAAGCCGATATGAAAAGGATGAATAGCAACTGGAAAGAACTGGAAAGGAAGGCTCAGTACAGAGTTGGATGGAGAATGCTGGTGAGCGGCCTATGCTCCTCCACAAGGGGTAACAGGCGTAAGTAAATAAGTCCAAACCTCTAAACTGCCCCTTTTTTCAGTTAAGCAAACATTGCACATCCAGCTGATGAGTCTCAAATAGAACAGAACTTGCGTCCTGGATTCCAGTGCTAGCTATCATCTATCTTTTATAGATAAAAATTATATATATATATATAGTCTGAAGTTGTGACTTACACTGAGTCACCAAACGTCAGCAAATCTAATTTTTTCTACCCATTAGGATTGAATAATTTTCTGGTTATCTTTCTTTTTAGCGAGTTGGTTTTCTACGGGATGGGGTCACTAACCCCATGCCCAACCCTCCTCCTTTACTCGGGCTTTGGACCGACAGTAGCCCTCACAGGAGCTACAAGCGGAGTTTCTCATTAGGATAATAATAATAATATATTATTTTACTTATAACAATCTACTCAATGATCAAGTTTTTTTGAAATTATCAAGTCAAACCTTAGTAATGATACCTACAAACCATCCATCTTTTCTCATAAAGAAAACTATTGTTTTGAAACGTATATACATTGACCTAATAATAGATAGACATGTTCAATTTAACTATTATTAGCCATAATTCAAGTAGTCGTATACTTTTCAATATTCAATGTTCACAGTTGAAATTCATCATAAATAACAATAATAATAACGACAGACAATTAAATTATTATGATGAAGTGTTAAAATATAGAGGCTAGTCAAACTTACTCATGCCTGTTACGTCTTGTGGAGCTTAAGCCACCCACCAGCTTTCTTCACCCAACTCTGTCCTGGGCAATTCTTTGCAGTTCTTCCCAGTTGATAATCATCTTTTTCATGTCTGCTTCTGATTTTTGACTAAGTGTGTTCTTCGGCATTTCTCTTTTCTGTTTCCCTTCAGGATTCCATGTGAGCACTTGCCTTGTGACGCAGTTTGATTATTTCCTTCAATTTATGTCTTCCTCAAGTATGTTTTTCAAATTTCCTCTTTATTTGGAATCTGGTTTGTTCTCTTGCACAGTAGGCTGTTGATGATCGTATCAAGCCAACAGTTATTAAGTATCTTGCGTAGACAACTTTTTATAAATACTTTTAAGCTTTTAATGAGAATTCTAGTACTTATCCGAGTTTCAGTTCTATATAGTAGAACTGTCTTGATGTTCGTATTAAAGATCCCATCTGTAACTCTTCTACGGTTACAGCCGGTCTGAAACCCGGGTAAACAACGTTTGGTTTAGCAGGGGGTCAGCAATCTCGTCTCATAAAAAAACAGCCTTACTAATATATACATAAAGAATAAAAGTGCACTCTGTAGACTGAAGGGAGACTAAAAGAACTTGTTAAGATATAAAAAAAACAAGAACTTATAAAAACTTTATAATGTTTTATTGTTTTTACTAGGAATGTCTAGTATAATTACCAGAACAAAGTATCTTCATGTTTTACATAAATTCAATATACAGGAATTTATGATTACAAACTATGCTGATGTTTAGAATACTATACATGGGTTATACCTACACAATATTTCACTACATGTATACAATCTCATAAGATACAATGTAAGGAAACTTTATGCTTGTTTGGAAGTTACATTGCATCAATGTTGTAACTACATAGAAACAAGATAACATCAAGTTATTCAGAAAAACAATAATGATATCTTTATCACACAATTATTTTAAATGTTAATAAACTAAGCTTTTATAGTGGAGAATTTGATCCAAAGTGTAGATATTATGAATGTTTATTTCTGTGAATTTCATCATAACAGTTCAATGAATACTAATGAAGACACCTGATAAACAATTGAGTTCTTATGATAATCCCTGATTTGTATAAAATTGTTATGATTCTTGGTAGAAAATTTTGTTCATGTTCAAATGATATTCATCAATTATTATTTTATCATATAGTTGAGATCATGAGTTAACTGAAGCTAGACCACCATGGAAAACCTGTAAGCACTGAACGGCCGTTTCGTCTTATTATGGGACTCTTCAGTAACGCATATCCACGATCCCAACTCACGAGATTCGAACTCAGGATCAATCATATGCTCACTGGCGACTGGCTCCATGAGGTATTTCCTGAAGTTCTAGGGAGTAGCAGTGACCAGTGGAGTTCAACTAGGTCTATTGAGAGATATCAACTCACTGAAGACATTGGTGAATGATTGCTCAATTTCGTGGATTGGTTGAAAGTAGAAATTGACACCGTTAGATACCGGATCAGTGATCTAATGGTTAAGCGCTCGCGCTTGAGATTGATAGGTTTTGGGTTCGAATATCGTGAGTCAGGCTCATGGGTGCGCACTACTGTGGAGTCTCACTATAAGACGTAATGGCCGTCCAGTGTTTCCAGATTTTCCATGGTGCTCTAGCTTCAATTGACTCATGATCTCAACTATATAAAATTACTAAAATCTCCACAGAACCCCCTTCTATTATTTCATTAATTAAATTCAAAAATGTGTTTGTTTTATTTAACTTTAACCAATCACAATTCATTGATCATTGGGTGGTGATCACTGTTATTCATGTCTAGTCCTTTTTAGTGCAGATTGAATGCTATCGATTAAGTTACAATGTTGTCACCAGTCTAGGTGACTCAACACTTAGGGAGTACTAGTTCCCTCATATTACAGATATACCTTTCTGACGAGTGCCAAGTAGCACGAAACCCGAGTCCAGGTTTTCCTGTTGACGATCTCCAACCATCATCTTATCTTAACTTTAACCAAATCATTTATTATGTTGATATTGAATTGAAATGCTTGTAAAATAATTTCAAGTAACCGATTATCTTGTAACAATAATTAAGAACAATAATTAATCCAACCAATAAAATTCAATATCAACTTATAGTTTAAATTATATTATCTTCAGCCAAGTTATACAGGAATGCTCTATTATGGTGTGTAAAGAGAATTGATGAACTTATCTATATTTGATATTTTTTGACTTAGTATTCAGAGATAAAGTTTTCAATAAAACTCAATACTATGTTAACAAAATAATTCAGTTTAGAATATCAAAAAAACATTAAATGTGATATTTCATGAATTACTCAATAGAGTATTTGTAGAATCCAAACTAAGTTTGGCTGAAGAATAACTGTCTGAGCAAGTAGAGATGCGTGGACCCCAAATGAAATCAGAACAAGTAATGATTGGGGAAGCAACGGTTCAAAATTTTCTCATAAATACAAAGGTACAAATTTAACTAAATAAATATTACCACTCAATTATTTGACAAATAATTGTTCCTTCAATAATCGATCTAAATTATAATAAATAGACAAATTGGTAAGGCATGTAAAAAAACGAGCGCGCCAAAAATTAAGTGTTATTCTATTCCTTTCTGGATAGATCAAGAAAAAATTCGTTCAAAACATAACAGTTTATTGCTTTCTAACACAAACAGTTTCTAATTCTGGAAAAGTTCTCCAATTCACAATGAAAATGCACAATCTCAGTCAACATAAACAACACACTCAAAGAAGAGAATAATCAATATACTTACCGTCAAGATTAAGTATCAACTAAAACAATGCAAAATACACTTAGTATTGTTTGTTTGAATCTTCCCATCGATGTGTTAGGACTGCAACTGGTCAGTCTCTAATTGGTATATGTGCATACTGTGCGTATTGCCTCGATATAGCCTTGACTCAAACAATACTAAGTGAATTTAAACTTCACCCCATCGCACAAGCAAGTGGCTATCAGGACTCAGTGGACGAGTGGATAACGCGATGGTGTTTGAAGCGAGGGTACTGTGTTCGAGTCCCAGATTGAACATCAACTCTGAGATGCAGGTACATTCAGCTGACGAGTCCCAAATAGGACGAAACGCGCGTCCTGAATTCCACTACTAGCCACTATCCATCTTTGCTTAATACAAAATACAGCTCAGAAAGATACATAGAAGCACAGTGAAGGCAAAAGAACAGTAAGAAAAATGTTAGAAAATAAGATATTACCATCTCAATTGGCATCAAAAACACACTAACAAAAATGTACAACTAAAGAAACTAATAAAAACAAGTTGAAAATGTATGCATGGAGGGATTCTTACACATGAAGTCTTCAAAATGGATCTTACATTATTTACAACATAAACAATTTATCCTATTATCGTTTGATTTCACTTAATGATCAGTTAAGTGATATTCAAATACTTGATAGGAATAAATCACTATTTCGTTTCAATTTATTGTTTCTCACTAATGTACAGTCTTAAATTTGAAGAGAATAAAAGTTAGAGAATAAATTTTGTTATGGTGAATATATACTACTTAATTGAATGATGATGATTATTCATTTAAATAACAAGTTTAATTCATGTTATGTCTCATTCATCTAGTAAGTCAATATATTAATGAAAAAAGGAAACTAGGCATAACTCGATTATCTCAATTGCCTTAGTTGTCTATCAATATATGATATAGATCTCTATTCTTGAATGTATGTTATTTGTATGTTATCTTGTTCTTTCTCCCTTCATTATTTTTGCTCTGATACAATAAAAGTTTTTTTTCAGTTTTAAAGTTATGTTTCTTATCATTAAATGAATATACAATATGAGATTGAAATAACTACTTTTTAAATTGTATAGAAAATATAACGATCAATTTCATTATTAAATTTAGTAGGAAAAAAAGATTGGGATAGTGTTAGCCAGTTAGGTAATCAGTCATAAACAATGTGAAGCTTGAGACTTTTATATGTGTTGGTTTATGTTGTCACACTATATCATCAAAGATAGATAAAAATCTTAAAATAGAAGAAGCAACACTATCACTGATAATCTCGTGAGTGCTACTTATATTGACATAAGTACTATATAATGTTAGCCAAAAATAGAAGGAACGGGAACAGAAAGAGATTGATTTGCAAATGCAAGAACAATGAAGTCTGAGACGATTGACTGATATTTGCTACGGGAAAAGTCAAGTTTGAGACGATTAATGAACACTTTGCAAATGAAGTATTTACTGTGTGATTTTCGGGTTTCATTAAGATTTTCTGTGATTTTGTCTTCAAATATATTCGAATGTCTCTATTTGTGTTCTCATTCACAATGATAGTACGGAAATTACGCGTAAAACCTATGTGACTTGAGAAGAAAAAGTGAATTAGTAAAGTAGAAAAGTAGATTAACATTTTGGAGCTTAACGACTAATGAATGAGGAAAATTGAATCTACCTGTTCTGTTGCTATTCATTCTGATCTACATTATTATTATTATTATTATTATTATTAGCTTTATTCAATATTATATTTTTGGTACAATATAGAATTCTCAGCACAAAGTACTTTAACAAGTTTACGTTTCTTACTTCTTCGTCCTTCCTGACGATGAATATTGAGTGATCGCCAGTTAGAACTTAGCAGCCCAGTCAATCGAAATCTGGATAATGTACATTCTTCTCGCTGCATATTACCAGAAACCACGATATCTCTGATTAAGCCTTCTGTAACCTTTACAGCGAAAGGTCTTACACTTTTCAGAAACGCACCTGAATAAGCTGTGCGATTATTAGGCATAATGATGTATTAAAACAAATGAAATCAGATAACTTGTTGAAATATCTAGATGACAGGAACAGGCAGCCCAGATGTTTAAACAGGCCGCCATCATCATCATCATGTAATATCTTTATCCATTAAATATAATAATCGAATAGACTCCAACTAAGTAGTATGGATTTACTAAGATTACTTACTTATTTACATACGCCTGTTACCCCTCGTGGAGGAGTAAAGGCCGCTCACCAGCATTCTCTATCCAACTCTGTCCTGGGATTTACCAAGATAATTCACTAAAAATAGACAATAACTTCATAAACTGATATCATAATCTGATTTGAATACCATTAGTCTTCTTTTAACCTACACCTATAACATTTTAGTGGATGATAGTTGAACAGACCTATATGTAGTACAATTGTGTTAGAAATTTTTTAGTAACCAGAAGTATAAAAATGTAGTTTTCAGTAGCTAACCACTATATTTGATTTTTAAATATTCTTTCTTTTTTTTCTTTACTAAGCGTTCATCTATTTATTTAGTCTGATCAACATGTATATTCTATGTGATACAACTTGAAATGATTTATTATATCCATCATGAAAAACTAAAATATGATTGGTTAAAATCAAATTATTAAATTAACCAATCAGATTACAGCTTTTCAGTTTTTTTTATTTTTTTTTACATTTTTTTCATTTTTTTAAATCATTTAAATAATATCCGATTAGTTTCATAAATATTATTGAATATTTAATGAAGAATATTTTTTTCGAAGGAATATTTTTCTCAATATGAAATAGATTAGATATGAGAAGAACAACAAAAAGAAAGCTTAACAAGTCCATTGTTATTACTTTAATGATTCATTTAAACAAATAACACCAAATGAATCAATGTTGTCATTGTCTATTTTTAAATGGAATGATTTAAATTTTTATTTATGTAAATAAACAAATAATGAATTTCAGATATATCAGTAGTATAAGTAGTTTAATTATAAAAGTAATTCATTTTATTGTATATATATATACTTTTAAAGAACTAATGAATTCATTGAATGTAATGGGATTACATTATATATATGAAAATTCTAGTCAAAATCAACTTTTGAATAAGATTCAAAGGAATACAAGTCATGTAACAAGTACAGAATCATTATCTTTAAATGTTACATATGATAATCTGACTGACGATACAATAGTCAACAATAATCGCAAAGGTAAATATATTACAGTTTTTTATTAACCAAGTCAGTTAAAGATAAACTGTTGCCTTGTATTGTTTTGTTATAGAAATTCGAGATTGTAACTAACTAGTTTCCATTTTCATCTGTGTATTCTGAGGTGAAAGATTACAAATTATAGTAACTTTGGTATATGGCTTGCTGACAAATTCATACTTACTTACTTACTTACGCCTGTTACTCCCAATGGAGCATAGGTTGTCGACCAGCATTCTCCAGCCCACTCTGTCCTGGGCTTTCTTTCCTAGTTCTATCCAACTTTTGTTCATTCTTATCATGTTTGTCTCCATTTCTCGGCGTAATGTGTTCTTTGGTCTTCCTCTTCTTCAGTTGTAAATATGCTGCTCTTGCTTTGCCGATCCTCGCTCTCACATCTGCATCAGATCTACTGTATTCATCAGCGGTGTTCATAAAGGTAGTTTTATATTATTTGAGAATGACTATTACTCAATGTACAAATATATAAAATGGACAGAGGCAAAAATGAAATTAACCGGAAGGAATATTTTATAAACGTCTAGGATAAACAAATGCAAATAGATTGTAATTATTATTGTGAGTTGATCCCATATTTTTTAAAGGTAATGGGTATGTTTTGCAATCCAAATACCTTCGTTCCTATAGGAGATTAGGTGTGCACAACTGAAAAGTTTAACGATATGAATGAATATCTAACTAGTGCTAGCTAAAATCAGTCTGTGAAGTGAACTCTCTTTCAAATTTTCCTATTAGATTAACAGTGAGATAATGTTATTCCGAACCAGAAACAGGGAAAGAGTATGTTTTATAAGAGCATGAGTTTCGCTTCTTGGAGTTGATAAAAATGAGGAAGTAAGCTAGGGAAATAGCTAAGTCAAACTTTAATAAATAGAATCCTGTGTGGTCATTTCCTTAAACATTTGCAATTTTGTATGACTGGTTAATGTGTTAGTACAATAACACTTACCATTTTGATGTATAACATTAACTAATACTGTAGTGAACAAAACACTAGTTGGGACAATCGAACGTATTGAAGCATAAGTTACAGACTATCTCACTAAATTCTGATAACCTCACAATGAACAGTTAATTTGCAAATTAACAACCAATTGTCTCAATCTTCACTGTTCCTTCTCTATTTCCATTGTTCATGCATTTTCCTGTCAATTGCGCTTCATTTCAGTTCTTCATCATCGGTTTTCTGCCAAAATACATTCCATGTCTGACCCTCATCATTTACTACTTATATGGATATAAGTAGACCACACCACAATACAACTGCAGAGCTACTGAAAGAAACAATTGAGTATACTATGTTATATTATGTTTTAATGAATATTAGTTTGATATCTTTAAATTAACCAAATAGAAACTGATGTGACAAGCCTTTGCACTAATGCAACCAACAACTTTTTCGACTTTTTTATATTTGAATTCTGACATTAGTAGGTATATTTACTAAAATGTAGCTCATGTTTTCCAATGTCGTAAGTAATGTAGAAAAACAAACAAAAAATTACATTTAGACCACTGCATTGCTTGTTTATCATATATATCGTGTCTTCGTAGTTCACTTTAATAACTGATCTTAGTTATGCAACTACTAAAAATAACAATGAAGTCAAGGTCTGTTTCATCTTAACATGCAACTCATCAGAAGTTTTTATCTGAGACGACAATGAAGGTCAAACGCATTACATTTGGCTCTCATATTGACTTTTAATCGTCAGACGAAGTCAGTATCCAATGGTTTACCTATTTTGATTTCAAACAATCTTGTACATATATCTTTCGATGCCAATGATTAACACTAGACATGGCTAAACTCCATGTAATATTAGTGTAAGATTGATTTATGGAGATTATTAAATTCGATAGTTTACGTCATGGATTAATGAGCAAATGGTATACTGAACACATATATCAAAATCATTTGTTATATATAACTACAACTTATTAACCAAGGTATTGTTCGTGTACCTACAACGCTTAATAACACTATTTGGCTACCTGATCTGAAGTAGATAGAGTCAGGTTCAAAACTGTACCCTATTGGTTAAAACAGTATGACTTTATCACTATGTCACAATTTCACTTTGTTAAAACAATACTTATGGTTACATGAATAATAATTAAAGGCGAGACTATAAATTATGGACGAGCCAATCAGAAGGGTTTGGGGGTTTTCAGTGTCACGGCGCCAATGTCAGTACCTGATGCTCATGTACGGTCGGTTTACAGAAAATTTTAGAGAAGACTTGACAATTAGGCGGCCAAAATAAGTGAGACTACCAAGAAGTTCCTGTATTTGTAATTGCAGGTAATAAATGACTTATAGACCTTGTGCAGACTATCATGATGTTGTCTTTCGATGTAATATATGTTGAAGGAAGACGTTTGCTAGAATAGGAACTTTTATCGCTCGATTTAGATTGAAACTAAGGGATATCATAATAATTGCCGCGAACTATATAAAAAAAAGCACCAGTAACATTGGCTGTAATAAACGCAGATGTTACTGAAACTTCGGCTGTACAGTGGTATGAGTATTGTAGGTACATATCCATAATAAAAATGATAAACTTACACAACCGGAGTACACACAAACAATAATGAAGCTATGTTGTCGAGGCTGAGAGGGTTTTTATGACCTTATGATGGCTCCAGAGACCACCTATAATGGAGCCATATGGATGAATTCCTTCACCTTATGCATTTTAGAACTTTTAAACCTCTTTCCAACCTTGACAATTTTTTGGACCATACAAAAGAAGTGTATTCACTCTCATTCCTTGGTGTTGTATAATATATTTTAACTCTGCACTGTCTTCTGATTGGCTAATATTTCTCAAGGTCACTTAAGATTCGCTCAAAGGTCGTCCATAAGTCATGATGTCGCCTAATTAGAGTATTTGGGTTATTAGTATCAATTTTGTTTTCATTTGCGTGAAAGAAATTATGTTTTTCATGGTTCTATTTTATGAGTTTTGTTTAACTTTCTTTGGCCTATCTATAGGCAAAGTTTGATAGTAAAAGCGAATGAATATGTTATGAATATGATATGTTTATGTTAACTGTTCAACGTTTATCAATTTTTTTTAGAGGGAAAAGTATGTAAAGCACAATAAGGTATCATAATTATTAAGGGTTCGAACAATTCCGTATTTGATATTTGTGATTGATTTAAATTCGATCAAGAATACAAATGTTTACTTATGATAATACAAAGGTTATACTTGACGAACAAGTAAGTGCCTATAAGGACTTGAAGTAGATATATAAAGGAAAAAGCACTTAGTTTGAGTCTTAATATAAACATAAGCGTTGATATTCAAGTACATCCGGCTGACGAGTTTCATTTATGAAGAAACAAGCATAATGAATTCCACTTCTAACATAAGTTCATCAGTACATTAATTCAATCATATGTATTTGTTGACAACGATTATACATTCTGATTATTGATCATGTGGTAACATATGACTTTGGAAAAAAAGAAAGAATATTCTGTAGTTTTTTATTTACTTTTCAGGATTTGAAGTTGTCTAAGCGAAGTCATGAAAATTTAAAAATTGTAAACGATTTTGATAGTTGAGATCATTAGTCAACTGAAGCTAGACAACCATTGAAAACCTAGAAGCAATGGACGACATATGGTCCTAGTTAGTGACTCCTTATTAGTGCACATCCATGATCCCAACTAGCGAGATTCGAACACAGGACCCTCAGTCTCTCGTGAGCGCCTAATCTTTAGACCACTGAGCTGATATTCAATGGAGTTGATGTATAACTTCAACCAATCCAGTAAATCAAGCAACCGCCCTCCATTTTCTTCAATGAATTGTTACCTCAAAACAGATCCGGTTGAACTTCACTGGTCATTGCTTCTCACTAAAACTCTGGGAACTCCAAGTTTTCCATGGTGGTCTAGTTTCAATTGACTCATGATCTCAACTATTCAAATTAATATAATATCCACAAAAACCCCCTTCTGATATAAATTATTTTCATAATCCAAGTGATTGGTCACATGACATATGACCATAAAATTCTTTTCTTTTCTCAAAGAAACCCCCACATTTACCATAACCATTTAACCAATTAGTATTATTATTATTAATAGTCTATTTCCATAATATATCAACAATGTTGTTGTTTCTATAAATATATCTTCCACACTTGGCATTGTTTCTATGACGTGTACTAACTGAAGTGTTCGTTTGTTTTTCTTTATTACCAACTATTAACAAACTATGCTATAACTATTTCCTGATATTTGAAGAACTCGTATGTTTTTCTTCATATGAAATCATGTGTATAGTTTTGAAAGAAAAAGAAAAAAAAAGCAGAATGCAATTTTTCAGGGTTACTATATTTTTTTTCAAATTTTTTTTCTCATATTTGAACTTGACTGTCAGGTATGACTAAAAATAATATTGAATTTGATCAATTTGAACATAATGTTATAGGGAGAATCAGTGACCAGTGGAGTTCAACCAGGTCTGTTGTCAAATAGTAACTCATTGAAGACAATAGTGGACGGTGGCTCAGTTTCATGGGTTGGTTGAAGTTAAACATTAACGTCACTAAATATCGGCCCTGTAGTCTATAGGTTTAATGCTCGCGCACGAGACTGATAGGTCCTGGGTTCGAATCTTGCCTCGTGGTATTCCACTGTTAGAGTGTTAATTACTAACCTACTGAGTCAAGATGGTAACAAACCTGTTCAATAGGTACAATATATATCACTATTTATAAATGACTGATTTAATGACATTTTGTATATCAACAAATGGACACTATAACCGTTTACATATAATAATAAATTAGTTTAATTTTCCCCATTCACTATCGATGTTGGATAGTAGTTGAGTAACATTATGATATACACCATCTATTAAAAAACAATTTCCACATATAATAAACTATTCATATTGACTTACTGCGCTAATCAACATAGTGAATTCTACTGTCAATTATTATACATATATTGAAATATACAGAAAAACTTTTTCATATGTTTAGTAGTAACTAAATTCTAGGCGCGGTTCCTGTGATCCTAGTGAGAAGCTCTGATAAAAAGAATTCGATGATGTCGGGTATGAAGGGATTATACACTACTGACTGTTAAAAATAAAAGCGAAATATCGATAATCGATTAATGTTAAACATGTAAATTACAAGATGCAGAGTCAGTAGTTCTGATAACTACAGTCGTCTTTGTCATGGACGCATACTCTTGAAGTGTCCCGTTCTATGAAGAAATAACTATTAAGTGCCTCCTGGTCTTCAATAGCTTTCTCAATAAGATCAGTGTATCATACAAACCATCAATATTAGAGATGTCTACGAACCTCATTACGGTAATCGTATTCTTGTTACTGCATAAATTCTTTCAGCTCATAATTATATCGACAGATCGAGAAGTGAGTTTGACTGTGTTCAACTTTAATAAAAACAAAGGATATGCATTATATCCTATGACCCACCAAAAATCACAAATCAGAATACCGACTCATATGACCTTGTCCCACTGTAAACTAAAAATGTATCAACCAGCATTAGCACTCTTGTGTCAACTCTGAGTCATTATTCGTTCTCTGTATAGTAGATTCTCGTCTAACACACCACATTCACTCCACGACACAAATAGCACACTCAGATATATAAATCGTATATTTCAGACATGTGTGGTTTATATACAAGCAGACCAAATTAAATCATACAGTCAAGTGAAAGAGGATGATTATACATGATCAAACCAAAAGTCTTTGTGAGTACAGTAGACTGTAACTAATAGATTGTGAATAAATTAGGAATGGTTAATTGTAAAACAATAAGAGATAATTGAAATTGAAGCATATGATGAAAGAAATATGAATGTATATATAATCTAATTACTTAATAGTTATCCACTAAGAATATATGTATGATAATAGTCTACTAATAATTCTTAGCAGTTACCATTCATTTATTCGGATATAACAAAATGAAGCAAGGACCTACCGGTCAAGCGCGCGGGCATTTAATCTATAGACCACTGAGGCGTTCGGCGTTCGACGATGTTAATATCTAACTTCAACGAATCCACAAAATTGAGTGACACATCCACCATTGTCTTCAATGAGTTACTATCTCACAACAGACTTGGTTGAACTCCACTGGTTATTGTTTCTCACTAGAACTCTAGTAAATACCTCTTGAAGCCAGTCACTAGTGAGCGTATATTGATTAACATCAGAAGATGTTTTCATAGATATTATAGTAATTTTCAATAGTTGAGATCATGAATCAACTTTTTCATATTATCGTTAACATAAGCTTTAAAAATTATTGACAATCAAACCTGTTTAAAAACAAAAATGACCTTTTTGATCAGTTCAGTTCCAATGCCAATAAACCTCATATAGAATCTTTTTACTTGGATCCATCTCATTTATTGATTATAATAACTGTGATTGCCTTTTAAAGTCAACATTAATTACTATGTTAGCACTAATTTTCACACTAATAAAACTATTGATCAAGAAAAAATGATTTTACTGATCATCAATTCTCTATATGTAAAAAATTTGGAACCAATTAATGTACATGTTATGTATCTTAAGGTTATTTATGTAACTATGTTCCATACTATTTCAAAGCTGTTCGGCTCATAAAGGCCTGAATATTTTCGATAGTCTGATGATTTCTAAATTTAACGAAATTACGGAGTGTTTTAGATCAAAATGATACTGCTGACTTTTATCAAAGAGATTATCAGTTTGTTTTACTCCTACCTGACCATTTTCATTATATGCAGTTGTTAGAAATGGGATATATTTTTTGGGATGGTAAAAAAGCTCATTTACTTTTAAGTCCATTTCAATTAAAGAATGTCCATTAATTCACTTGGTGTTGTTAACTTGTATTTTCCCATTGTTGTTTAGGACTGCAATTGATCAGTCTCTTGTTGGCATATATGCATCCATTATTCTTGAAAGTTTTCATGGAGCAAAACATTTGTGTTTGTTAACATTTAAAAGCAAGGTCTTTGTATTAAATTCATTTAGTATTGCTTGTTTGAATCTTCCCATCGATTTGTTAGGACTGCAACTGGTCAGTCTCTAATTGACATATGTGCATACTGTGCATATTGCCTCGATATAGCCTTAATTCACAAGCATGGTAAGCAAAGATGGATGGTGGATAGCAGGACGCGCGTTTCGTCCTATTTGGGACTCGTCCGCTGGATGTACCTGCTTCTCAGAGTTGATGTTCACTCTGGGACTCGAACCCAGGTCTTTGTAATTATACATTTGAGGCTGTGCTCAATTCTTCAAAACAAAGCATTCCGCTCCAAATTCTGTTAGCCTCGTCCATTTCACTAGGTATTTCAGTTTGTTTTTTACTACATCATTAGGTTTATGCGTTTGAAACAAATTTAAAAAAATATGAATATTCATCTTCTTAGTTGAATAAACTTTAACAATTATTGATCTAATCCTTTACTACTGATCAAGTCCTATCGATCAGGGTTTAAAAGAACAAAAAACACGACAATGGTCACTACTCACTAAGCAATGCATGCTTAATATCTTAGTCCTACAAGACGTTTATCGTGACTGAAAATACCCAATTAGTAACGTCCAGAATTATAAAGGTGGGTAATTCCGGTTAGATTCTGACAGCAAACACTAGTTTTTCTAAAAACTGTTGATAAAAGATGCTAACGAGTGCAAACCACCTAGGAACCTATGTTTATAAGGGTTTCTTGTCGACCAACACTAACTGACAATCATTTAAATAAACATTATAAAGATTCTTCTGATAGATATTTCACTAAAAAATTGACTCACTCAGAATTAAACAGTTCAATAGGCATTGAATTTCTTGGATTTCATTTTACATACTAATTTGACTTTTTTTCTTTTCAATTATGATTAATTATATATTATTAAAAAAGACTTAGCAATACTTTTGATGAAAGGTATAATTATTGGTTTATTTGTTAACAGTGATTCATTTTACTAGAAAGATAGAAGCTGTTATTGCTTTTGCTATTGTTTGAAAAGATTATGATCACCTAAAACCGGCAAACGAAACGTAATTCAACTACACAATAACAACACAATCTAAATATTTCACTGTTTCCTACCTCTGCTAATTAGAGAGAGGGGACCATGTTAAGCCGAGGAAAAAGTGTATTCCATAAGTAGCCAGGAGAATGAACGAACAAGCACACAACTTAAGGGTATATTTGGTGTATAAAAATGTTCTTACGAAAGGTCACAAAATAGCGTGTTAATAAAGGAGACAAACCAATGACAATTAAAGTCTTTCCAAAAGGTTAAATACGATCTAAAAGTATAAATGATCGGTTTTTGGCACAAAAATGATAAATTGAAACTTTAAAAATAAAATTACAAAAATAAGACGTTTACTGAGTGATTTCTATGGATCACATGTCTCCAACAGCTTTTATTTCGGTTTTATTCAACAACTAAATATTTTAATGTGAATATGAATACGTTTATTAATGTATATATTATAGTTTTATTATTATCAGCTTTATTCACTGTTATATTCTTGATATAATAAAGAATTCTCGGTAGAAAGTATTTTAACAAGTTTCCGTTTCTTATTTCTTAATCGATCCTGATGATAACTATTGAGTGATCCTTAATTAAATGTTAGTAGTTCAAGAATCGATATCTGAATAATGTACATTATTTTCGATGTATATTTCCAGCAACCACAATGTCCTTGAATGTACTCTTTCATAACTGGTACAATGAAAGAGCATGAACCTTTCACAAACGCACATGAATAGGTTATGCAATGAATTGATAAAATGATCTGCTGAAACAAACAAACGAACTTCTTAAATATCTAGATGGCAGGAACATGTAGTCTAGATATTCAAACAAGCCACACCATAAATTAAATTTACACTGCATATTCCTTATTATTTTCCTAGGTTGTTTCTGTTAATTATCAGATTTATTTTACATTGAACTGATTTGAAATTGTGCATCAATCAATTGTCAAAACACATAAAGCCCCTAAATGACCTGGTACGGATGAGAGTGGAGAGAGTTCTCTGTCCCTCTTAAAATGCTCTCACATGACCACGCGTATATAACCTCTGACAGGGAAGTCCTACTCACTGCCTTCTCGTGGCATTACTGTTGTTTACGAAATTGAGAGGACGAAAAGAGAATGTCCGGCGCTTTAACCGGGTTGGTGGATGTGGAGGATCCACCTAGGGGAGTTGGAAAACCCTGATTCCCAACCAATGGTGCACATGGGCTCCAGTATCCTGAGAGAAAAAATGGCGTATTAATCAATCGTTGATCCCCGGCTAACATGGAACTGCATCTTCTTACGACGCTCCACTGCCTTGTGGATCAGACCTTTAGGTCAAAGGCTCCGGGTGTGGCCTTGTAAGAAAACCAACTGCTTCAGTTTGGGCACCTGAGCAGTATCACAGCTATCAAACAAATCAAATGAAATTTGTGTGGCGCATACATATCTGGTGTCCCTTTGTACCAATATTCAAGTGTTTAAATAATAAATAGTAATTAAACACAATAATAATAATAATAATAAATATCCGTATTCCATAATTGAAATTATACACATAAATTTTTCTAACAGAATAAACTAAATATTTTTCCTGTGGTTAGTTTAAAATGTTTAAATTTTTTTTTTCTAAATTTTGCTAAAAAAAATCACTTAACAACTAAATATAAACAAGAAAAAACAAAAAAAAACCCGGAAATTTGATTTTAACTTTTTCTCCTTTTTTTAAAGTTACTAATAAGTAAATAACTGGAATATCTTATATTGATTAACTTGAAAACATAATTTTAATTAAATAGGTCTTTTTGTTTATTAATCTAAGATATGTATACTTTAAGTGAATGGTGTTACAAATTGAATGTTAAGGAATCTTCTTAAAGAACCATATTGAGTGAGGTAAAAGGGAACCAATCGATTTATATATTCAATAAACCTTAATACTAATTATTAATCATAAAATGATTATTCATCATTACAAATAAAAGATAAAGAGTGTTATAAGCAAAGATGGACAGTGGCTAGCAGTGGAATCCAGGGCGCGCGTTTTGTCCTATTCACAACTCGTCAGCTGGATGTACGATGAGAAGATACAAGTATACAACATCAAGTGAATATAAACTCACCCCATCTCACAAGCAGGTGGCTATCAGGACTCAGTAGCTAAGTTGATAACGTGATGACGTTTGAAGCGAATGGTACTGGGTTCGAGTCCCACAGTGAACATCAACTCTAAGATGCAGGCACATCCATCTGACGAGTCCCAAATAGAACGAAACGCGCGTCCTGGATTCCACTGCTATCCACTATCTATCTTTGCTTATAAAGCTTGTTATTTCAGGCAATATTGAGGCAGTCTGCACAGGATGCACATATATCAAAAGGAGACTGATCAATTGTAGTATTAAATAACATTGGGAAGATACAAGTATACAAAACCAAGTGAAAAAAGAATGTTCATTCAAGACCAATTACAGTTGTATGGAGTATTTCTCATCCTTATAGTAGATTTAAGTTTGGCTTATTATCAAAAGTTAAATAACATTGATTGTGTATTTGGATTTATTTGAAAACATCTTTATTACATAACCCAAAGACATTGGTTACATTTAAGAATCTTGATCTTAGATATAATTTTAATGAATGATATATGAAATTCTTTTCGATTTTTCAACATTATTTTTTATATATTTAAACCATTTACTAATTTAGTTTTATAGCTGAAATCATCAGTCAATTGAAGCTAGACCACCATGGAAAACCTGGAAGCACTGAACGGCCGTTTCGTCCCTTCGTGGAATTCCTCAGCTGTGCGCATCCACAAGTCCACCTCAGGAGTGGTCTAGTGGTTAAGCGCTCGAGCACGACGCTGATAGGTCCTGTGTTCGAATCTTGTGGTGCGGGATCGTGGATTTAAATTGCTTAGAAGTCCCAAAATAGGACGAAACGGCTGTCTAGTGCTTCTATGTTTTCCATGATGATCTAGTTTCAATTGACTCATGATTTCAACTATAAAATTACTAAAATTCCACAATAATCTCCTTCTGATAATTTAGTTTCACCGGGTTATATCTACCAAATATTATGAGTTTAAAAAGTGTTTTAAAGTTTCCACATAGAATGGTATTATATCAATTAAGGGATAAACATTTAATAACTGTTTCTTTAGTCAGAATCCATTGTCATTATTTACTCATAATAGTCAAGGATTAAAACATAAAAAAATTCTGAATTATATAGTTGGGTAATAATCAAAAATATACTCACTTTTTGAAGTAACTAGGATACCAAAAATGTAAGTTCTTTCAAAAATCAGTCAATTAAAAGAAATCTGTCAAGTTCACTGACAGATACAATGGTCAGTTATTAAGCATTCGCTTTGAGATAAAAAAAGAAATAATAACCATGTCAATCACAATCGATAGATATAAGTAGTATGTAACATCAATCAGATATGGAATGCTTAGCAGCAGAAGGTTGACAAGATTGAACTAAAGAAAACTAAAAAGAAAACATTAGGGATTGAGAATTGGAAAAATCATGAAGGAACTAAAGGAAAATTGATCAAAGATTTGCAAACGAAGTGTTTAATCTATCGTTTTCATATTTTATAAAAGAACTCTATTATTTTGTATTCAACAATAAATTCGTCTTCCATACTTGAATGTACGTTCACTAAATATACATCACTAGGAATTGTACATTGTATATGACTGTAAAGCATTCAATCTTGGATATCGTTATATTTGTTTATTTCCATGTGATAACAATGAAAACTGTGATTGAAATACGATTGAGAACTGTTAGTGGCTAATTTCTAGTGTTCGATCTATACCATGCGTTTGAAATGTTGTATATACCTCGTTTTTGGCACGGATATACATCCAAGTTTTTAGAAACTTTCTTTAAATGAATAGTAATAAGATGTATAAACTAGAAGCTTGATATTGACTGAATATCTCTTGCTCTGTTTTCTATTATAGCTTTCCTTTAAACATTCATTCATTCATACTTGTATTTTATACACATTAAATGAAACTTACTCAGACATGAAGGTGGAATTCATCTTATTTCTTGTATAGATAATTCAATTAGCCAATTATTTTTGTATTCAAATTGTTGGTTGATAAGATATATTAGTTATTCAATAGATAACACTTAAGAAGTAAAACACTTGCATGGAAAGTCTAAAATTATCTGCTCAAATATCTCCTATACTAATATTGTGGTGTGATCTACTTATATCCATATAAATAGTATATGGTGAGGGTCAGACATAGAATGTATTTTGGCAGAAGATCGATAAGGAAAGAACTGAAATGGAGCGCAATTGGTATGAAAATTCATGAACAATGAAATCAGAGAAGACGGACTGATATTTGTAGAAGGAACAGTTAAGATTGTTATTTTGCAAATTAAGCGTTCATTGTATGGTTATCAGAATTTAGTGAGATAGTCTGTAATTTGTGCTTAAATACATTCGATTGTCCTCAATCGTCTTCATTTCATTACAATATAACTTTTCAGCAAAGAAATAAAAAGTTAGAAGTTATTTTTTATGGGTTCGTAAATTGTATAATTTGAAGAAACGATACGTTGTTTAAGGTAATCGACCGTGAACCCTGGAACTCGGTCTTGTGCTAATTAACATACGTAAGGAAGATATACTAGTAATTTCGAGAGAACTGATGAATCAAATTCAGATTTTATTTTGTCTCATGCAGCTTCATAGTTTGAGATGTTATTGTTATATCCTGTGGCCCACTAAATATCACTTGACAAAATCATCAACTAGAATACCAACTCCTATGACATTGCACCTGTACTAAACCAATAATGCGTTAGCGATCACTAGAACTCTTGTGTCAACTCTGAGTCATTATTCGTTCTCTGTATAGTAGATTCTCGTCTAACACACCACATTCACTTCACAACACAATTATTAAACTCAGATATATAAATCGTATATTTCAGACATATGTGGTTTATATACAAGCAGACTAGACTGAATCATACAGTCAAATGAAAGATGATAATTATACATGATCAAGGCAAAAGTGGTTGTTAGTACGGAAGACTGTAACTAATAGATTGTGAATAAATTAGGAATGGTTAATTGTAAAACAATAAGAGATAATTGAAATTGGAGCATATGATGAAAGAAATATGAATGTATATATAATCTAATTACTTAATAGTTATCCAGTCAGAATATAAGTAATTCTTTGCAGTTACCATTCATTTATCCTTCGTTCGAATATACCGATTATCACTAAACTATCTGGGCTACAGCTGACATCCTTTTTTTAGAGCTGAGATGTTTATAGTCGACTGATAACTGAGTGTCAACGACTCCATGGTTTTCTAAATACCCACTGGTAACAAAAGAAATTCAGAATAGATCAGATTGCATAGTTAAGTGAAATGAGTTCAAATTCCTTAGTGAGCATTAGTTCCTTCAAGATTACAAGTACTGTTTATTGATAAGATCCTGATAGCACAAAAATCTAGTTCCGCGGTTTTTTGTCAACTGCTTACAATCACCTAACAACTCAAAATGGTTGTATGCAATGTCAAGTCACTTAAACAAGTAGTCATAGTATTACCTGATCGATTAAGTTTCGTTTACACTAAAGGAATACACAAACATGACGTTAGTCACGACTCAGTTACCAACCAATTCAAAACATGTCTGTTTTGTCTTTTGAACCTTCAACTATTAATTACAAATAATAGATGAATAAATTTGGCTTTATTTTATTATAATTCGAACGTTTTAAGGTTTTCCTTAAAGGTTATCGAATTAATCGGAGTATAGTAAGCAAATAGTAGTTTCTCTCTTTTCAGTCTATTAAAATGAATTTATTCTTATCATTATATAAAAAAGCATATCATGAATTGAATAAGTTAAACATAATAATGTTGACATGAGAATTTTAATAGTTGGATTCATGAGTTGATGTAAGCTAGACCATCATTGAAAACCTGGAAGCATTGAACGGCCATTTCGTTCTGGTACGGACACCTCAGCAGTACGCATCAACGATCCCACATGCAGGATTCGAACCTAGGAACTTCGATCTCGCACGCGAACGCCTATCCTCTGGATCATTGAGTCGGCATCAAACGGTGTTAAAGTCTAACTTCAATCGATTCAACCATTCATCCATTGTCCGAAGTGGATAACTTTGTCTACACGACACAGATCGGACTCCATTGGTCTTGGCTTCTTGGCAGAACTTCACGAAATCATACTGGAGTAATTCATGAATTCGACTACTAAAATTACTACAATCTCCACAAAGCCTATTCTGATCATAATCATAATGCGCTCACTAGTGACTGGGTCTAAGATGATTTCGTGGATTTCTGGTGAGAAGCCGTGACCAGTGAAGTCCAATCCATGCAGATTAGAGATAGTTATCTACCTCAAAGAATAGATGAATGGTTGAGCAGCTATTCATTGATCGATTGAAACTAGACATTAACACCGTTAAATACTGACTAAGTGGTCTACAGGTCAATCGTTTGCGCACGAGACCAAGGATTTTGGTTTCGAGTCACAGGTGAAGAATCGTGGATGAGCACTACTGAGGAGTCCCATACTAGGAGGAAACGGTTATTCAGTGCTTCTAGGTTTTTAATGATGGTCTAACTTAAATCGACTTATAAATTAAACTATTAAAATTAATTTTACATTTAATGGATTAATAAAAATATTAAAAAAATTTACTGAAAATCAATAAACGAAATCTACTCTAAATCAATATGTTACATTTAAAATTGATTCCATTCAAATGTTATTATCGGGGATTTTGTTTCCCTATTCAACATATACATATATATATATATTTCATAGTAGATCATTAAGAGATTACTTGGAGAATTTCTAGCGAAAAAAAAGGTTTACGCTTATCTGAGAAACAAACGTCTCACTCTATCACTCTGTTTGTATCCCCCCCCCGAAAACTTTATCTCTTCAGTGTTTTAGCATGACATGCTTTATTCAGAATTATACTTTTTTTCTAATCATGTTTTAATTACTATACTATTGTGGTGTGGTCTACTTATATCCATATAAGTAGTATATGGTGTGGGTCAGACATAGAATGTATTTTGGCAGAAGACCGATGAGGAAAGAACTGAAATGAAACGCAAACGTCTGGAAAATGTATGAGCAATGGAATAAGAGAAGAAACAGTGAAGATTGAAACAATTGGTTGTTAATTTGCAAATTGACTGTTCATTGTTTGGTAATCAGAATTTATTGAGATAGTCTGTAATCTATCCTTAAATACATTCGATTGTCCCCAACCGGTGTTTCGTCCACGACACTATTTCTTTAATTTGATGAATCAATTATGTTTTTTCAAACGAATGCAGTTGTCTGTTTTCATGAAAGGTTTTTAATTCAAAAAAAGAAATCTAATTTGTCAGTAATTGAAGTAAATGCAATCATTGTGGTTTTTATATGTAATCAAGGCTCGTTGGCAAACTCAGGAAGTCCAGAAAGAGCCGAAGACATTTCATCCAATTACCGCTGAAGGAACATTCTTAAATGTCGATGTATAGCTCCCCTATTGGATGAATAAGAAGAACCCCCCATGTGTTTATTGGTTGTCTGAAATGATTGTTTACTTTCAGCGAAAAAAACTATAAATACATGAGATTTTTGTACTATATTTGACACTGTTTGGAATAACATTTCTTCCACTTGTCTTCTTTCCTCTCATTTGCGACTTGGGAGGGTTCTAGCGTTCGAGTGCTCAAGTATTACACGACATACTACGAATCTAAGTTCGAGATATAACATTATATTTTTCACATGTCTGTTCTATAGAGAAACAAGTGATAGAGAAAGGTGTGTTATTGTAGAATATAAGCATCAAATCATTTGTTCATGAAAAGAGAAGTCATGGGAATGAAACTGGTCTTATATATTTGCTGACCAAGGTGAATGGGAGCTAAATTCCGTTTAAATATTTATCAAGCATAGTTTTATCGAATATGCGCAAATTAAGTCCCTGTAAAATGTGAGCATTTTGTCTATGCTTAATAATTTACACCAATAATTTAAACGAATATAGTGTTGATTAAAATAAATATTGTTGATATCATAAACCGATAAATGTTAGACCACCATCAAAAACCTGGAAACACTAGACGGCCGTTTTGTCTTAGTATAGGACCTCTTGACAACGTTCGTACGAGACCGAAGGTCTTGGGTTCAACTTCCATATGCGGGATCGTGAATGCGCACTGCCTAGATCAAAACGGCTGTCCAATGCTTCTAAGTTTTTTCAGTTGTGGTCTAACATTAAAATCCCTATCATATAATTTGTTTGCCTTTTCTATACTCTCAGTTTTTTATTATTTTAAAATTATATATTCTCTTCCGGTTCTCCTTTTAGTTTCTTTTTTGCAACCATTCAATGTTTATTTGGTAAATTGATTGATATACCTATCGGTTGGTAGACATGGTGACTAATTTATGCAAATCAATCACTAGGTATTCAATTAATTTTTGTTTTACATCTATATTAAATTAGATTAGATTGGATTGACGTATATAATGGCTCGATTGATAACAAAATGAAAGTTTATTATTACTTTTTTAAATTATAGTTTATATTTAGTTAAAAGAATACCTGTTAAGGAAGTTAGATGCTGTAGAAGTCCAATAGCTTAGCAGATAATGTGTTGACATTTACAACCATGGTTAATGGATTTATGTTTCAGTGTAAACATTAGCAAGGATCATGATGTTAATACATATGTTTAACAAGTTTTAAACTTAGTTGTTCATGATTTTCATACGAATGTAGTGAACCAGAACACAAATGTGGGGATAACGAAATAGATTTGGACACAAAAATATAGAATGTCTTATCAAAATCTGAGAACTGTACAGTAAATACTTCATTTGCAAAATGTCAATTAATCGTCTCAGTCTTCATTGTCCTTTCGTTTCCACACCAATCCTTCTTTGTTTTCGTTCTCTTCTTTTGTTCTTCTTAACCTTCTGCTATCAGGCATTTCATTTTTAACTGATGATACATACTACTTATATCTATCGACATCAGTAGTAGTACACAACACAGTATTAAATTCTCCTACAATCATTTTAATGACAATTGATGAAATGATAACATCCGGAAATGAAAAATAAAAAGCTTAAATGAGATAAAATGTATTATAAATAACTAAATAAAATGTCAACTAATATCATATAAAATAAAGAATATATTCTATTGTAAGCAAAGATGGATAGTGGCTAGCAGTGGAATCCAGGATGCGCGTTTCCTCCTATTTGGGAATCGTCAGCTGGATGTGCCTGCATCTCACAGTTGATGTTCACTCTGGGACTCGAACCAAGTACCTCTTGCTTCAAACACCATCACGTTATCCACAATGGGGTGAAGTTTAAATTCACTTAGTATTGTTGCAGCAAGCAAGTGGCTATCAGGACTCAGTGGCCGAGTGGATAACACGATGGCGATAGAAGCGAAAGGTACTGGCTTCGAGTCCCAGAGTGAACATCAACTCTGAGATGCAAGTACATCCAGTCTCAAATAGGACGAAACGGGCGTCCTTGATTCCACTGCTAGCCACTATCTATCTTTGCTTACAGTGCTTGAGAATTTAGGCTATATCGGGGCAATACTCACAGTATGCATATATGCCAATAAGAGACTGACCACCTGCAGTCGTAAACATCAATGAAAAGATTCAAACAAACAATTCTAAGTGAATTTAAATTTATTCTATCGTTAAAATATGAAAATTAAAAATGTTTCGTTGAATGTTCAATTTCATTGTACACATTAGTTTTAATTTCAAAATTATCAATATTGGATATTGATGGTGTGATGTGGGTTACTTATATCCACATAAGTAGTATATGACTACGGTCAGACATAGAATATATTTTAGTTAATGATCGATAAGGAAAGAATGGGAAAGGAACGCAATGAAGTTGAGACGATTGATTGACATTTGCAAAAGAACAGACAAGTTTGAGACAATTAATTGCTATTTTTCAAATGAAGTACTTACTGTATGGTTCTTAGATTTGTCTAAGATGTTCTGTAATTTTGTATTGAAATACATTCAATTGTCCCCACTTGTGTTCATGTTCACTACAATAGGACAGATAATTAAATTCAAACAAAATAATGAACAAATGAATAATTTTGAAAGATTTCATCAACATAATAATATTGAAAGATTTCATCAACATAATAATAACATCATCAGCTAATTGTAAATATGAAATATTTTCTCATTTCTATATACTTGTATGATTTATTGAATCTGTAAATTGCTTACTTACTTACACCAGTACCCCTTGGGGAAGGAGTATAGGCCAATTACCAGCACTCTCCATCCATCTCTGTCCTGAGTAGTTCTTTCAACTGTTACATATCTGCTTCCAATTCTCACTTAAATAAGGCCTGAAAATCTCTTAAGTGCTATGGCGCGGGACTGGTAGATCCTGGGTTCGAATCTCGCGAGTGCGGGATCGTGAATGCGCACTACTGAGGAGTCCGACAATAGGACGAAACGGCCGTCCCGTGCTCCCAGGTTTTCCATGGTGGGTCTAGCTTCAATTGACTCACACTTTCAACTACGAAAATTTTATTCAATCATACATTTGATCAATAGATTGCACTAAATGATCTAGATCAAATTCATGGTTTTAGAAAGATTTCTGACATTCACACTTACAATATATTTATTTATTCACATACTTTAATGTTTAAATTTTTACATTTCTTAATGTCAACAATATACTGTAAGTTAAGTTTGATTTGTCTACCGATCTAACTGTCAGACATTTTATATTATCAAGAGCTATAGCACATGACAACGTTATGACAATATATTCTTCATCATATACGGGAAGGGGTTTGGGACATACGCTGTAATGGTTTTCTTTTTTTACCTTGTAGGTAATAAGAATTCAGCTGATTGGTCTTTTTTTTTAGTATAAGTGCATGGTGTATAAGAAATTACATATCCTTACAAATAATTAAGTATCCTATCTACTAAACAAGTTGGTGTTTATCGAGACTTGGTAACTTGATGGATAAATATCAACACTACGATAGATGTATATCTGACCTAAAAGTCTCAAATGAAATAGAACGCATGTTATGAATTCTAGTTTAGGCCCTTAGATGATGAATTTCGAATACGTTCATTTCGTACACTCGTTGATTCAAAAAAACAAAAGACAATCAGAGGAACGAACAAGGAGAAGAGAAGCGGAGCAGAGAATATCGTCGGAAATATAGAAAACGAAATGATGCTAAGAAGGAATGTAAGCCAACTCGTTTTAATAAAGTATGACTCAATAGTTATAATCAGACTAAAATAAGTTACAGACATGTAATCAATAGGGTAAGCTATTAAAACGTATACGCTCATACAAAAATGGTCAACGTTAATAATCGAATAATTGACAAGGTCAAAATGTGGTCGAGTGGTTAGGCGCTCGCACGCGAGACTCATAGGTCCTGGGTTCAAATCCTGCGAGGCGGGATCATGGATGCGCACTGCTGAGGAGTCTCACAATAGGACGAAAAGGCCATCCAGTGCTTCCATGTTTCCCATGGTGTATGGGAGTGAAGATCAAGTTCAGTAACCTTTTAGTCAGGCGATTGTTGTATTCTATTCTAGAGTAGTTGATGTAATAACTATATTTTCGTAGATGGTTTTATATTAAACAGTATTATTTGTTCAGTCTATACAGTCATTCATGTAAACTAGACAACCAATCTGTTTCTCGATTAAAATACACGCTTTATGCAGAGCAGTTCACAATTTACTACTCTATAAATATATAATATTATCTAGAAAATTATACAACATGATTAAACTAGAAGTATTTCATCATAAGTATCTCCTGGTGTTTATTCGTCTAAGATTAAAACAACAAATCAATAGTGGCAACGTAATGCGTCATATTTATTTCTAATGGTGGCCTCTTCCAATATAGTGTCAATCCTTAGAGTTGCTGATTTGTAACGTTCAAGTAGTAGGTGTGGACCACCTAATTGTTGAATTTCTAATAGTCAATATCAATGATTATGGTCGTTTTATGATATGACACGTAGTCGGTAACAGTGACATATATGTATTCATTCTTTAGCTGAATACCTTGTTAAGTTGTTATTATACCTTAGTTTTCAATTTCTTGGCCATTTTAACTACTTTGATCTTCTTCATAGTTGAAATCATGAGTCATTTGAAGCTAGACAACCTTGGAAAACCTGGAAGCACTGGATGACCGTTTCGTCCTATTGTGAGACTCCTCAGCAGTGAGCATCCACGATCCAGCCTCGCGAGATTCGAACACAGGAACTATGAGTCTTAACCAATAGACCACTGAGCCGGCATCCAACGGTGTTAATGTTGAACGTCAACCAATCCACGAAATCTGAGCAACCGTTCACCTTTGATCTTGTTTAGACTTGAATATTAGTTATTCATATCCCTCTTGTTCATTTGCTTACTATAGAAAAAACCAACTCTTCTGTCTACAAATTGCATAATATCATATAATTAATATATCACTATATTCGATAGGATCAATTAAACTACATTCCAAGTAGTTTGGCTTTTTTTAGAATGAAAGTACGAACATTAAATGAAGTGTAAATGTATATGGAAATAAATGAAAAGAAAAAAACAAACATAAGATGCATACAAATATCATTGGGAAAAACGTAGTTCATTAGTATAGTATGAATTTTGCTCTAGATATATCTTACATGAATTGATTGAAAGAAAATAATTTGATCAAATATTCACTCTTCACTTGTTGTTGATGTTTTATTTGTATCTTCCCATTGTTATATTGGACTGCGATTGATCAGTCCCCTTTTGGCATATGTGTATCCTATGCGGACTGCCTCAGTATTGCATGAAATCACAAGCTTTATAAGCAAAGATGGATGGTGGCTAGCGGTGGAATTAAGGACGAGCGTTTCATCCTATATGGGACTTGTCAGCTGGATGTACCTGCATCTCAGAGTTGATGTTCTCTCTAGAACTAGAATCCAGTACCATTCGCTTCATACGTGATCACGTTATCCACTTAGATAATGAGTCCTGATAGCCACGTGCTTGTGAAATCGGGTGAAGTTATATTTATTTGTCGTTGTACAAGCCGGTGGCTATCTGGACTCATTAGCTAAGTGGATAACGTGATGCCGTTTGAAGCGAGCGATACTAGGTTCGAGTCCCAGAGTGAACATCAATTCTGAGATGCAGATACATCCAGCTGACGAGTCCCAAATAGGATGAAACGCGCGTCAAACTGGATTCCACTGTTAGCCACTATCCATCTTTGCTTATAAATATTCACTCTGTTTAGACACTGAATAAATGAATGTTTTCAGACTTATTTTTTACATAAACTTTAGTTTAAAACTCAACATTCATTTAGTAAATGAAAATTAGAAGTTTTTTATGCTGCATAATTATAAGCTCCCAAATGCCTTATTACGGTCAAGGGTGTGGAGAGTCAGCTCTTTCTTTCGAAACGCTCTCACATGGCCTCATGTATAAAGCCACTATTAGGGAAGTTCTACACACTGTCTTCTCTCAGTAGGGCTGTTGTTTGCGAAGTTGAGAGGACGGGAAGAGAATGTCCTACGCTTCAAACGGGTTAGTGGACACAAAGGGTCCATGTAGGGGACTTGGAAAACCCTGGTTCCAAACCAATGGTGCACATGGGCTCAAGGATCCTAAGGGAACAAATGGCGTAAGTACTTGTTGTTAGTCACTGACTACCATGAGACTGCATCTCTCGACGTCACTCCGCTGCTTTGTGGAACAGACCTTTAAGTAGTAGGCTCCTGTTGTGGCCCCTTAAGGAGACCACTTGCTCCGGTCCAGGCACCCGGGAAGTATCACAGACCAAATACAAATCAAGTGACTTGTATGGCGCATATGTATTCGGTGCCCCTTTGTACCATTATTTATGTGTTCAGATTAAGCTATTATTTTGTGATTTTTTCTTTATTTCAATGTTGACCACTTTTAAGAAATGATATGTAGTGTAAAACAAAGGTAATCTGTTTCAAAAAATCATAGTTTTAAATCTAGTTTTTACCTATCGAAAGTCAGAAATACTATGAACATACTAAGAGGTTATAATTCAATGATTTAGGAATGCGATTTTGAAGAATGAAGTTGTACGTTTAAACTAATCCTAATTAGTTAGTACCTCTGACCTAAACAAAACATATGAGTGTCAATAGTATTTGAATTTAATCTTCAAGTTTTCAGTATTCACTAGAAGGGAGAAGTCAATCAGAACAATAATTTTTATTATTTATAAAGCACAACTTATTACCAGGCTCCTAAAATTGTGGTTGATACTACAGCTATATATGAAGATGATATATATATGTCAATGACGATAAGTATGTTACTTAACGAAACATTAAGGAGAATCAGACGTACAGGAATTTTAAAATGAATATCTTAAAACCTTCAAATCTTTCACTAAAAGTCGAACTTTGAGCTCTGAAACTAGAACTATCAGTGGCAGGTCCTTATGAACAATTAGAAAGTTTTGACATATAAATTTGTATTTCATGGAATGAAGTTGTAATAAGCTCTCTACGCTTTCATTGCCTTTACAATTGGTGTGGTTTGAATTGTTGAGGTTATACCGAATATAAATTATAGTTCTTCGAAATTGCCTTACTGCCTTTTTTGATCCTGTTTCAAAGTATTATTCCCGATAAGGAAAGTCCCATGCATAATTATAACGTTTGAAGACACTTTCTTAAACTAATTATCAACTTTATCAATGTGCTATCTAAATAATTATTCACTTTTGTTTTAATATCAAAGACTGTATGTGTGTAAGTTATTTCACTAAAATAATCGTGGATGCGCACTGTCGAGGAGTCCCATCAAAAAAAAGAATCGGCCGTCCAGTGCTTTCAGGTTTTCCATGGTGGTCTAGCTTCAATTGATTCATGATCTCAACTATCAAAATTACTATAATATCTACAAAACCCCTTCTAATAACAATTTAAGTTAAGCCATTAATGAAACGTAAGAGAATTGAATAGTCATGTCGTCTCAGTATGGTACTCGTCAGTAGTGCAAATCTATGACTCCGTACGGTGGTAATAGAACCTGAGGAATTCCGATCTCTAACATGAATGGTCAACCTCATTTCATTGATTTCTATGAAATTCTCCGCAATCATATACTGACAATATTCATGTTTTGCCTTATCATCATATTGAGAACTTTTTTCGTCCATCAACAATAAATTCATAGTTTTTGAGTTATTCAATACTTTTATAAATTTGAAATTATTTCCCATAAAATTATAGTTAGATAGTTTCTAGAGGTGAAATCTAGGGGACGATAAGATCAGTTGCATCTAATTTTCAATATTCATACCAACTTTCCAACCCAATGCCCTCCATTAAAACTGCCCTGTGTGTTATCTACTGAGCTATTAAGTTCATATAATCACTATCCTGTGCAGTGGCGATAAGTTTTTAAAATTCTATTTTTACGAGTCGCATCGTCCTCAAAGAGGGCTTAACGCATGCCCTAGATTGCAATTCTAGCCACTTTTTAATTTCACTTAAAAATTATCGCCTGACGACAATATCATGTCAACTAAATTCAAAGTGAGAATCTTCAATACGAACGTCCAGACAGTCCTACTGTATGGAGCTGAAACGTGGAGAACTACTACATCCATCGTCAAGAAGGTACAAGGATTTATAAACACTTGTCTATGTAAAATACTCAACATTCACTGGCCGGATACTATCAACAACAGCGTTTTATGGGAGAGGACAAACCAGCTTCCAGCTGAAGAGGAAATTAGAAAAAGACGTTGGAAGTGGATCGGACATACATTAAGGAAATCATCAATGTGAATTACAAGGCGAGCCGTAACTTGGAATCCGGAAGGGAAGCGGAAAAGAGGAAGGCCAAAGAACACATTTTGCCGAGAAATAGAAGCAGATATGAAACGGATGAATAACAACTGGAAAGAACTGGGAAGGATTGTCCAGGACAGAGTTGGATGGAGAATGCTGGTGAGGTGCTTATGCTCCTCTACGAGGGGTAACAGGCGTAAGTAAAGTAAAGACGACAATATCAAGTTAGTTCGTTCAAGATATACATTATGCTCAAAGGAGTTTTATCAATGATAGTTCTTAATAAAAACATAAGGGAAGAATAAGGCGTATACAAATCAATTAAGTACAGTAAGAGTCTAATCATTTTCAATAGACAGTTAGTGAATAGTTTGTACTGATATACTTATCTGAACGTACTCAGGTTTATACACTTCACATGTTAATGTTAGACCAGTGACCAGTGGAGTTCAACCACGTCTGTTGTGAGATAGGAACTCACTGAAGACAATTGGTGAACGGTTGCTCAATTTCGTAGATTGGTTAGAATTAGACATAAACACCATGGGATGCCGGCTCGGTGGTCTATCGGTTAAGTGCTCTGGCGCGAGACTTGTAGGTCCTGTGTTCGAATCTCGTGGATGCGCACTGCTGAAGAGTCCTACAATAGGACGAATCGCCCGTCCAGTGCTTCCGTGTTTTCCCCGGTGGTGTAGCTTCAATTTATTCACGCTTTCAACTATGAAAATACTAAATCTACACAAAAAACCACTTCCAAATAAAAAAAAATGTCTGTGTAACACAGTTACATTTTATTATACTAATTAACTAGTTTATACTAAATCAAATGATTTTCTAAACTATTTAGTAATCCCTATGTATGTATGAACATTTTTGTATTGTGCATTAAACCATCCAATTCTATATTCCTAGTAAAGAATTCATTATACATACATTAAACATTTCTCTATAACAATCTTAAACCTAATTATATAAATGAATCTTATTTTCATTACAGTTATAATTGTATGTGAAATGAATAGCTAGTCTGTTGATGTTGTTGTTGTTGTTGTTCTCTTTCTACTTCTTCCTCTTCTTCTACTTCTTCCTCTTCTTCTACTTCTTCCTCTTCTTCTACTTCTTCCTCTTCTTCTACTTCTTCCTCTTCTTTTACTTCTTCCTCTTCTTCTACTTCTTCCTCTTCTTCTTTTTCTTCCTCTTCTTCTACTTCTTCCTCTTCTTCCTCTTCTTCTCCTTCTTCTTCTCCTTTTTCTTTCTCTTTACATAACACATATGAAACTAGTAATCAATATGATTTAGAATGTTTCTTCATCTTTCTCTCCTAAAATGTATTTTTTTATATTTATGTACGATTTATTATAACAGAACTTCCCATAGATCAATGAAATGATAGTTTTGTATTGTAGTTTGTTACTTTTTTTTGTACTTTGCGAGAGAAGAACTGTAAACTTTGTACTCTTATTCTAATCAACTATGGAAAAGAAACATCGTTTAATGTCAATAATTAGGTTGAAAATGATGAGAATGTAGCTTTCAACTAAATAAAGAAATAATATATTTGTAACATATAAGAAATCTCTGAAGAAGTGGCCTACACTAAGTTACGAAACGTCAGAAAAGTCTAACTTTTCTACTCATAGGGATATTACAAATATATTGTTTTCGTGTATAACAATCTACCCAATACTCAATTTATTCGAAATTATCAAAACTTGGTAATGATACTGTAGATCATCAACGATGATGATCTATATCAAATGATTGAGGGCCTACTAGAGTTAGATGGAAATAGTGTGATGGACCAACTGACGTTGAAGTCACAACTTGAGATCAGCGCCTTACTTCGATTACCCCATCGACGTATCAAGGCATTATAGATACTCTGAAAACTGTACAACACAAATGACGTTAATACAGAAATATCTTAGTCAAAGTAGATACAAGTCAAAGTAAGACCACTACCGCATGGCCCAGTTCATGGAGTACGACTAACTGATGAGCGTTGATTGTTGTGTTGAATGCTTTTAAGATCACGAATTGAACCAAGTTAGACAACTATTATAAATGTGAAATCATTGGATTGTTGTTTCATGCTAATATATAACACTTCAGCATTATGTATTTAAGTCCCTATATATGATCGAACTTAGGAACTTTACGTCTCTTAGTAAGAAAGCCGTTTAGCCCGTTTAGCTTATATTTAATGGTCTTTATGTCTAATTCCAATCAGCTATCCACTTCTAGTTTACAACAGTTACCTAACTCGGGTTGGTTTTGATAAAGTTAATCTGCAGAATCAGATATTCAGGCGGGTACTATCCTTTGATTTTTATTGAAGCCACTTCCCTGAATTAGGTAAACAAGTCTAGTTCTATAATAACAATCTGGGCATTTCTTGAGAAACATCAAAGCAAAATTCAATTTTCCTATGAAGTAACCATATTCTCATTCATTAATATCATGTTCGTATCAGTGTGGTGTACTCTACTTATGTTGACAGATATAAGTGATATGTATCACCAGTTGGGAGTTGAATGAACGCCAGTAAAAGATTGATAAGTTTCAATTGAATATAACAGAAAGGGAAACAGAAAGTAATTGTAATAACAACAAAATTGAAAGAATCATGAAGCATGCACAGGACAATATTTTCCATATTTGACGAAACTATTCTGTAATTTGGTACTAAGCAATGAACTGGCTATAAACACCAAGTCTCATTGTCTACATTAGGACTTAAAATGATTATTATGGAAACATTTTAATTTAGTCATATCGTTTAGCTATAATTCCCAATAATGTTACTGGATCATTTTAAACAGAGTTTCGTTGTTTTCTTTCTCTTACAGACTCCAACAATGTTTTACTTATGAATCACACTATCATACAAGATCACAATATAACAACAGTAATACCTACAGATGTAAGTTCACAGTCTGTTGAAGCTAATAATAGTAATAATAACAATAATGATAATTATAACAGTGATACACATTCAGTAACTCAAACCAGTCAGATAACCACAGATAAGATTGAACATAGAAATGACAAAATGAATAAAAACCTTTTGAAACTACAAAACAAGCATAAAATTATGACAAATTCAAGCATTAAATTTATGCGTTACAATACTGGTGATACAATACAGTTGAAATGTCGAATACCTAAAGGTCCATATCTTGTAAGTTATGTTAGTTAATTTTAATTTTATTACATTTTATGCTAGCAATGTTTGTAGTATTTAACTGTTAAACTATTCTGAAGGCGGTTTTGTGTAGATTTTATTAAATTTATATATTTGAAATCATGAGTCAATTGAAGCTAGACC
>NC_031500.1:11968707-12029380 GCF_000237925.1 Schistosoma mansoni | reverse complement strand
TAAATTAAAAAAAGTAATAATAAATTTCATTTTGTTTTCAATCGACCCATTATATACGTCAATCCCAATCTAATGTCATTTAATAGAGATTAAAACAAAAATAAATTGAATCCCTAGTGATTGATTTGCATAAATTAGTCACCATGTCCACCAACGAGGAGGTATATCAATCGATTTACCAGCTACCCATTGAATGGTTGTTCACATGAAAGTTCAAGGAGCACTTGACTCATGATTTCAACTATGTTAAACTATTCATCGGCATTTTTTCATCCTTCAATACCTGCTTTCTTGGAGAAATTAAAAAAAAATATTTTTTTAATAATTGTCTTTTTCAGCTTACGAATTTATCCAATATGTAGTTACTAGTCATCTTAGAATTGATTGACATGTAATCGTACAACCACAGATTGGTATCAGTTTACATGTATAACGTGTGATTGTACATATCAATGTACAAAAGTATGAATTAGATGTGAACAGAATGACTTAGAAGTTGTAAAATACACTAACACATTTATCATCATGGGTGAAAAATTTGAACTTGTGTAAATACACTGTATCTTATTATAAGGGGGAGGTGAGGGGAGGGAGAGATTGTCATTTCTCCAGTGTGATCGCTTGATGGGAACTCTAACTTGGTTACATCCAATAAATTTATAATTAAGAACAGTAAAAATTTATAAAACAGTAAGTATATAATCGAAATTTTTTTATAACATAAATCAGAAGTTAACAGAATGAAAGTTGAAATATTGTTACCAAACAAAAAAAATCTTTTCACATAACCCCCCCCCTCTAAATTTAATAAATTATTTATTATTGTCACTAACATGATCACAAATTGTATCTGGGTATCTGGGTATCGGGTATTCTAGAAAAAATTTTAAAAAAATACATAAATACATTGTGTATAATGTTTTTTTTTGTTTTTCTTAATCAGATTATTCCAAATCTTTTTTTTTCATTTTGGAAGGTAAATAAAAGTATAGGGTTTTGTGTTTGTTTTTCTCCTCTGTGAAGAATCAGTAACATAAACATACCTACATTAAGTACAAAAAAGAAAACAAAATTCGTATTAAGAAAAAGTTTTTTAATAAATTCAACTGTCAATTTTAAGAAAATGTGATTTTGAAATTCAGATGGTGTTGTTTACTTGTATCTTCCTATTGTTATTTAGGATTGCAATTGATCAGTCTCTTGTTGGCATTTGTGCATCCTGTGAGGACTGCCTCGATATTGCCTGAAATCACAAGCTTTATAAGCAAAGATAGATGTTGGCTAGCAGTGGTATCCAGGACGTGCGTTTCGTTTTATTTGAGACTCATCAGCTGGATGTACCTGCAACATCATGTGAATTTAAACTTCACCTCATTGCACAAGAAGGTGGCTATCAGGACTCAGTAACTAAGTGGATAACGAGATGGTGTTTGAAGCGGACGATACTGGATTTAAGTCTCAGAGTAAACATCAACTCTGAGTTGCAGATACATTCATCTGACGAATCCTAAATAGGAAGAAACGCGCGTCCTTGATTTCACTGCTAGCCACTATCCATCTTTGCTCATAAATGTGATGTTGGTTTTTAACTATTACTCGTTAGTTTTCTTTTTTTTTATTTAGATTTTCTACCTATACTTTGTGTTTCTTATTGATTCGGTCAAATGTATAATTTTATTGAAATGTTACTATGTTCGTTTATTGGTCTGTATGTTCTCTATATAAATACAGAGTGTTTAATGAATAGATCTAATATATTGTATGTTGGTAAAAGAGATTTTTTTTTCAGAATAAAGGAATATAAGTCTGTGAACACAGGAAGTGAATAATACAGACAGAATGAAGACTAGAACTAATGTATCCACGCAAAAAAAAAAGAAGGAAAGAACTATTAAACATTAGATATTTCTGACAATACATTTAACGTAATAAAAGGTAATCATTGTCTTGTTCTTATTGTTTCTTGCGTCTTCCTATTCACACTACACTTATAGTCTTCATTTCCAATCCGATTTTTATCCTAATTTCTTATTATATACATTAAAATATCATCAAACTGTCATTCATTATCATATCATATATGTAAATATGTCTGTTGTATAAGTGTATGTGTGTGTGTGTGCAAGAAATAAAAAGTGATTAACATCATCAGAAAAAAATAAAATAAAAAACAAACAAACAAACCAGAAAACTCTGGACAAAAAAATTTGGTATTCATTTATATTCATTCAGTATGAATTTTAATCTTTTATTATTATTATTATTATTATTATTGTATCCATGTTAGATTTCTTTTTTGTTTTCTTTTCTTTTGTGTGTGTGTGTGTGTGTATGATTTGATTTTCTATGGTGACAGATTCTGTTTTCTAATTGTTAATGATGATAAGATGATTCCTTTTCTTTTAATGGGATAAGCTGATGTTTGAATTTATTCTTAAGTCAATGTTCAATATGTGACATGGTTATTTTAAACTAACAAAGTTTTTGACAGATATTTAATTAGAATAGATGAATTGGTGTTTTTTTTGCTGAATACGATTTTTAAATAGATACTAAGTATTGAGAGAAAAAGAAATTTTAAGTAGTGTGACAATTATGACAGTGGATCGGTTAAAGTTAAACATTAACACTGTTGGATGCCAGCCACCTCAGTGGTCTAGAGGTTAAGCCCTCGCGCACGAGACTCATAGGTCCTGCGTCCGAATCTCGCGAGGCGTGATCATGAATGTGCACTGGTGAGGAGTCCCACAATAGAACGAAACGGCCGTCCAGTGCTTCCAGATTTTCCATGGTTGTCTAACTTCAATCGACTCATGATCTCAACTATCGAAATTAATGTGTTACTTAAGCTATTGAATTCATTTCGATGTTGTCATGTTTTGTAATCTAGATGGTTTAAATTTGTAGCTTTGATTGTTGTTCAAGAAAACATTATCAACACTTTATACAGAGATAAGCCTTTTAGTTATTCTACAAGCTTTGAATCATTTCGTTATAGTTGCCTCATTTCTGACTGGTTGTTTCTGTGGGCCTTTTTCTCTTGATCTTGAATAATGAGTTGACGATTTTGTCTAGTTAGGTACAGATTGTATTGTGGTGCGGGTTACTTATATCAACATAAGTATTATATAGTGATGGTCAGGCTTATAATGTATTTCACTAGAAGGTTGATAAGGAAAGAACGAGAACGGAACTCAATCGGTATGAAAATGCATGAACAATAATAATCTGAGAAGATGGACTTATATTTGTAGAAGGAACAGTCAAGATTGAGACAATTGATTGACAGTTTGCAAATAAACTATTTACTGTATGGTTCTCAGATTTGACTAAGATGTTCTGTAATTTTTTGCTCTAATACATTTGGTTGTCCTCACCCGTGTTCTCGTTTATTTTATTTTGTTTTATTTAAACATATAAATATTGGTACAAAAAGCACCAGATAAATATGCGCCACACAAATCTCATTTGATTTGTGTGAGGGCTGAGATACTGCCCAGGTGCCCAGATTGAAGCAGGTGGTTTTCTTAGGGGGCCACACCCCGAGCCTTTGACCTAAAGGTCTGATCCACAAGGCAGTGGAGCATCGTGAGGAGATGCAGTTCCATGGTAGCCGGTGACCAACAGTTGGTTCATACGCCATTCGTTCCTTCAGGATACTGGAGCCCATGTGTATCATTGGTTTGGAATCAGGGTTTTCCAACTACCCTAGGTGGATCCTCCACATCTCGTTAACTACAGAATTATCAAGTTATCACTATGTGAACAAAACAATGAGTAAAACTTATTTTGATTGTGATATAGGATCTTTTTTATTGATTGAAACATGTGCCTTATGGATTTGTATGACCTTTTGTCAAGATTCTGGTTAGTGTTGTTTTTTAGTAAAGTTTTTTTCTATGGGATGAGGTGCTAATGCCATGCTCAAACCTCTTCCTATACCCGGGTATGCGACCGGCACTAACCCTAGAAGAGCTACAGGTGAAGTTTCTGTCAAGATTACATATTCAAATACAAAAATTATATATATATTACATTCACATTATTGTAATGAAAAAGCAGTTGTAATATGGCAAAACGATGAAATCATCAACTGATTTAACAGGCAATAAAGTAGTGATTCATCTTAACTGAATTTAGAACAGAACTATAAGAAGGTAAAATAATGATATGCATAGATAAAATGTACAAAAAACCAAGTAAAAACATCGTGTTGAATGTTATCAACACTTTACATTCACGCTGTCATTAATCAATAAGTTGGCCAGAAAACTACATCAATACCAAGATTTATAGCATATGTATGAGGACAAAAATATGGATGATATACGCATATCAATAACTCCCAATATAAGACGTTTTTATGACATCTTACACAGATAAAGATGACCCAGTTTTTAAGAAGAACAAATATAAACTATCATTTTATTTTAGGAAGATCAATTCAAATCAAGTTTTGTTTAGGCTTGTTTTCTAAGGAATAAGATTCTAAAGAATTAGTTGTACAGCACAAGGTCAATGTGAATCTATTGTAAAGACTGGAATATTTGATAACTGGCAAATCACATTGTTACTAGGACCACTACAACAATATTCTGGAAATGGATTTAGTTTATACTGGTAAACGATTGCCAAGGATACATAACCTTATAATGACCATCGTACGACGTAGTATTATTCAGGATCTATAAAACAGACATAATGTAACTCTCATTCATGATAGTAATGACATTAGTTACTTATTCCTTTTATTGTAATCAATAATGTAATTTAACTGTTAACTTTTATAATCATAAAACGGATAAGAGGTAACAAAATGATGTGATATTCATTTTAGTGTGTGTTTTTCTAAACATGTAAATATCGGAGCTCAGTTTTTGTTTTCACTGTCATGTATCCAAATAAACCCACAAAACATAATTATGTTAAGTGTTCATACTGAGATCTAACTTACTTACTTACGCGTGTTACCCTCAATGGAGCATAGGCCACCGATAAGCATTCACAAACCCAACTCAGTCATGAGCCCTCCTTTCTAGTTCTATCCAGTCGTTATTCATTTTTCTCATGTCTGTCTCCATTTCTCAACGTTATGTGTTTTTTGGTCTTCCTCTTTTCCTTTGGCATTCAGGATTCCATGTGAGGGCTTACCTTGTGACGCAGTTGAGTGCTTTCCTCAATATGTGTCCTATCCACTTCCAGTGCTTCTTCACGATTTCTTCATCCTCTGGAATCTGGTTTGTTCTCTACCACAGTAGGTTGTTGCTGATAGTGTTTAACCAATGGATCCAAAGTATATTGCGTCGACAACTATTAATAAACACTTGTATCTTCTGAATGATGGCTTTCGTAGTTGTCCAAGTTTCCGCCCCATACTGTGTGGGGTGGATGGTTTGGTCATGGAGTTTTCATTGTTCTACTGAACGACGTCAAAAGCACAAACTTCAACTAGAATGAAAAACATCATTTATGCATACTGTGAACTTGACATTTTTGAAATTAGATAAATAGGTCAAACTTAAGGTCTAATATTAATAATATACTTATGTAAGGTATGAAATTGTTATATCGATTGTGTGCGTTCTTGTCCATTTGATATATAACGTGATGATGCCTTCCAATGAGAGAGGAGTGAATTATCGATCAGAGCAACGATACACGAAAAACCGTATGAGCAGTCTTGAGTACTTATCAGTCCTGCTACCTGCCTAGCCCAGCCAGTTAAGTCGACAACACCAATAACAGCCTCTGCAATATGGATCATTATTCACAAACATACCGAGTTTATATACCAAACAAACTGACCACATCGTACCATAAAATAGAAAATAACATTTGTACAAGATTTGGCCAAATGTGGCTGTGAGTGTGGGAGGCAGTAATTAATGGACTAGGGATAACTCAAGAATGGTAAATCGTACAGTGATAGTTCATAGGTCAAAATAAAGCTTATAATAAGAGGAACACGAATACGAATAGTTTCGTTACTTAACAATTATTCAATTGGAAATATACATATCACATTGGTCCATAAATAGTCCTCAAAGTTACCATTCATAAATCTCCACGGGATATAACAGAAATTAAAATAAAATCCCACCATTCAGAATGCTATTTATAAAACAATGAAAAGATTATAAGAATCTTAGTCTTAGATAACCATTCTATGTAATATATATGGAGAAAAAAAGTGAAAACATGATTCTATTTACATCATTAGCGAAGATATTTTTAGTCAGTGTTGGAATTGTGGAGTTTATTGAACTTTATTGAAATCCTGAATCAATCTAAGTTGGACCATTCATGCCAAGTGTGAAATCATGACATGACATGTCTTCACTTATATCAATGCACGTGGACAACTGTGGACACACATTCGACTGGAAAAATGTGGAGATTTCGGATAGAGGCAATTCTGAAAACACCAGAGAATTTTTAGAAGCTTAGCACTCAGGTCAATCAGCAATAAACAAGCACATTGAAATCAATCCAATTTATAAACTAATCAGGAAAATTATGCAAAAACAGGAACAAAAATCAAACAAATGGGAGATACAACTATAAAAAAGAAATAAAGAATGACAGATTTTAGGTCAACAAGAATCAATCGACATCGAGGTGTACAGGACAAGCTGTGAACCACATGTGGAGAAATTCAAACACTTCACTTCTACCCGACGTTTGTGCTGATGATGTCGTTCAGAAGGACGATGAAAGCTCCACGATCAAACCATCCAGCTCAGAGAACAAAACCCCATCAATAAAAAACTTATGAGAAACGTATAAATTGAAAACTATGTAAAATGGTCATATAGCTTAGTGAATTAGTTGAAACTAGGCTTGTGTACTACTGAATCCTGATTCAGTGATCTAAAAGATAAAATCTGGCTGTGAGATAGAAAGGCATGAGTTAGATTTGCTACAGTGAAAAATTTTTCAGGGTTTATTATTACAACAACAATAATATTTGGCAATAATATCTATATTCATTTATGATTGCGTTATAGCAACTATCCTACTACCGATTTCGAGTATGGTCAATATTGATTAAGCCTTTTTATTAATTTACTTAACAGACATTATCATTTGGATAATAACAATTTGCATATTTTATATAGTTGAGATCATCAGTCGATTGAAGCTAGACCACCATGGAAAACCTGGAAGCACTGGATGACCGTTTGGTCCTATTGTGGGACTCCTCACCAGTGCGCATCAACTATCCGACCTCGCGAGTTTCGAACCCAGGACCTATCAGTCTCACGCGTGAGCATTTAACCGACAGACCACTAAGCCGGCATCCAAGGATGTCAATGTTGAACTTCAACCAAACCACAGAATTGAGCAAACATTCACCAATGTCTTTAGTGAGTTAATATCAGCAAGTTTTCCATGGTGGTCTGGCTTCAATTAACTCATGATTTCAACTACATAAAATTACTAAAATCTCCACAAAAACCCCTTTCTGATAATTTACATATTTCTTTGTACTGTTATGACCACTAGAGAACATAACACTAGACAAAATGTTGATTGCTTAAGTATCATTCGATGACTCATACTCCGGCCCCATATATGTATGCACACAAATCCTATTATCAACTTTTGTTTTGTTTTTTTTCGTTGTGCCCTTATTCAATTTGACTATAAATTGCTTATGTAATTGCTTGCGCTGACTGCTCACTGCTCGCTGTGTTTGTAACTTTCTGGCCTGTTTCATTTAACAAAAAGCTGTAGTTGCTGCTTCTTTTTACCTTCTGATTTTATGCACCGTTAAGATTGGTACTATAACGGTTATCAAGGTGATTGATTAACGAAGTACAGCACTACAACATAATGTTGAATGGTAAAGCTTAATTATGAGAAAGTATTAGTGAAAAAGAAGTTTGAAAATATTTCAAATTAATTATTGGTCCTTGAAAAAAAAAACTTAACAATCAAATTTCAGATTTTCATCATTTTTATTCTTTCTTATTAGGAAGCTGAAAATTTGAACATTATTTCCCCACCCCACCCACCTTGGTAACTAATAGAATTCCAAGGTTTTATGATGTATTTAAAAGTTCCTATTTTATGTTTTTTTTGAATTCAAAATTCACATAAATTGGGGAAGTGAAAAATCTAGTTTAATTTCAATGTTATAGACATTCAGTATCCTTTAAATCAATGAACTATTTATTCTAATTTTACTTACCAGTTTATAGTTACACTTGTTTTGTTATGATGTTGTATAAATTACATTTGAAGAGAATAATGTAGTTAATTAATTTACCATGAGAATGTTACTCTTTTCAGTGTATTACATTGTATTCTACTTATTAAGAATTATAAAAAAAAAAACATATTCACTTGATGTTGTTTACTTGTATCTTCCTGTTGGGATGACCCTGTAATTTTCTCGCAATCGACATGACAAGCTCATGGGTCATCAAGGAGCATTTCAACCAATCAGCGATTAATTAGAAGTTATGTGAAGTTATGTTATTAAAATAACGAAAATGGAAAAGTCACATGTGGAGATCCTGATTGGTTGATTAATGCGCTGCTACTATGTTTAGTAGTATTCTAGAATTTTCGGTAAAACTCAAGGACTCTTAAATTACTATAAAATCCCTATATTTTCTTTACATAAATGAACCCTGTAGTAAAGTGCTTCTCACACATTTTGTGCCTTTTCTCTGGTTTTCAAGTCGGTGCATAGTTCTAGCTAGGGGGTACGGAACTAGCTTAGGGAAGCGAATATAGCGTTCAAGCGGCGAGACGTAACACTTCCTATTGTTATATTGGACTGCAATTGATCATTTTCTTGTCGGTATACGTATATCCTATGCGGACTGCCTCGATATTGTCTGAAATCACAAGCTTTATAAGCAAAGATGGATAGTGGCTAGCAGTGAGATTGTAGTATCAGTTTATATGTTGAGCCCATATACTTCATTCTAGCTTCTGGCCAAGCTAATTCACTTATACATTGTGAGTCATATTTTGATCTTGTTAATTATTCGCTTATTAATCTTGACTACCTTTTTATATGAGCGTATATGTGTACCCTTCGTATCCTATTCATCATATGTCTGTCATTCATTTTTGTCTGATTATAAATATTGAGTAATGCTTGCTCATAGCGAGTTGGCATCCCAGCCATCTCCAATACGTGTCATCTTTCCGGTCTGCATCATTCATCAATAAAAATGTAGTTGCCGCTTCCTTTTGCCTTCTGATTTTATACACCGTTAAGATTGGTATAATAACGGTTATCGAAGTAAACTATTATTGAAGCACGGCACTACAAAATCCAGGACGCGTGTTTCGTCCTATTCGGGACTTGACAGCCGGATGTACCTGCATCTCAGAGTTGATGTTCACTCTGAGACTCGAACTTAGTACCGTTCGCTTCAAACGTCATCACGTTATTCACTTAGCTACTGAGTCCTGATAGCCACCTGCTTGTGCAATAGTGTAAATTTTAAATTCACTTGATGTTGTTTATTTATATCTTCTAAAATGGAATGAAATGCACGCCCTGGTTTCCCATGCTATCCATTATTCATCTTTCCTTTGAAAAGAAAAACAGTTAAGTGTTTTAGTGGAATTTTTCACCTACAAAAATAATTGTTTTGAATATACTTGTATCGATAATGTTTGTGCATCATTGTTTTATTAGATTTCTTCAAAATATTATTATTATTTAAACAAAAAATTTTGTATCCTATCAATGAACTCCAGTCATAAAAAGGTTTTAAAAAATATTAATCCGTGTTACACTCACTTGGTATTGTTTGTTTAAATCTTCTCATCGTTGTTGAGGACTATAATTGGTTTGTGTCTTGTTGGCATATATGCATCCTGTGAGGACTGCCTCGATATTGCCTTAATTCACAAGCTTTATAATCAAAGATGAATAGTGGCTAGCAGTGGATTCCAGAATGAGCGTTTTGTTCTATTTGAGAATCGTTAGTTGGATGTACCTGCATCTCAGAGGTAATGTTGCTTCCAGGAAATATACTTCTTAAATGATATAAATTGAAATGTTTCTCTACTAATCAGAATAAATTCACAGTACCAATGTATTTAAATAATCGACCTCCTAACTTTTCTTCGATAATCTCCATATCAATCTTTACTTATTTCATTATAACTACTGAGTATTATATTCATTTAGTATTGTTTGTTTGAATCTTCACATCGATGTGTTAGGACTGCAACTGGTCAGTCTCTAATTGGCACATGTGCATACTGTGCGTATTGCCTCGATATAGCCTTAATTCACAAGCATGGTAAGCAGAGATTGATAGTGTTGTTTTTTTGAATTTAAACTTCACCCCATCGCACAAGCAAGTGGCTATCAGGACTCAGTGATCGAGTGGATAACGCTATGGCGTTTGAAGCGAGGGTACTGGGTTCGAGTCCCAGAGTGAACATCAACTCCGAGATGCAGTTACATCCAGCTGACGAGCCCCTAATAGGACGAAACGCGCGTCTTGGATTCCACCGCTAGCCACTATCCATTTCTGTACACTGAGTATTATATTTGTCCAAATTTCACAAAATTAGAAAAATAAATCCAGGGTTTAATCAAAAATGAAGTTTTATTCTAGATTTTCTTAGAAAACTTTCATTAAATTACAAATAAATAAAGATGGATTTTCAGTCTTCAAATGACGTTTTATGTTAATCAGGAAACATTCTTTCTTCTCTTATCTGTTAGTCTGGTTTGAAAGATGACAATATTTTAAGACCAAAGGCCCTTGGTTCGAATCTCGCAAGCAGGATCATGGATGCGCTTTGCTAAATAGTCCCACAATAGGACGAAACAGCTCTCCAGTGCTTCATCGTTTTCAATGATGGTCCAACATCAATCGATTTATGATCTTAATCAAAAACTTAATGACCTTCATAACCTCATACTGATAATAACTTATTTACTTAATTACACTTGTTACTCCCAATAGAGCATAGGCCGCCCACCAGCATTCTCCAACCCACTCTGATCTGGGCCTTCCTTTCTAGTTCTATCCAACTTTTGTTCATTCTTCTCATGTCTGTATCCATTTCTCAACGTAGTGTGTTCTTTGGTCTTCCCCTTTTCTTCAGGATTCCTGTGAGGGCGTGCCTTGCGACGCAGTTGAGTGCTTTCCTCAATATGCGTCATATCCACTTCCAGTGCTACTCCACGATTTCTTAATCCCCTGGAATCTGGTTCGTTCTGTTTCATAGTAGGTTGTTGCTGATAGTGTCTGGCCAACGGATCTGAAGTATCTTGCGTAGACAACTGTTAATAAACACCTGTATCTTCTGGATGATGGTATTCGTAGTTCTCCAGGTTTCCGCCCCGTAAAGTAGAACTGTCTTGACTTTTGTAATGAAAATACTGATCTTGGTGTTGGTTGACAATTGTTTTGAGTTCCAGATGTTCTTCAGTTGTAAATATGCTGCTCTTGCTTTGTCGATCCTCGCTCTCACATCTGCATCTGATCCACCGTGTTCATCCAAAACGCTAACCAGAAAATAATTATACTGATAATAAATATCAATTTATTTCTATTCTATTACTGGTTTATACTCTTGCTCATTGTCATTCAAAATGTATTTATTAATTTATAGGTATTATGGAATAAATTAGGATTAGATTATCCATTAACCATTGGAAAAAATCGTTTTATACCAGATGAACGATTTGAAATACAACATAAACCACCAAATCGTTGGAATCTTATCATATCAAATGCTCAATTAAATGATACAGGTGTATATTCATGTACTACTGGTTCAGGAATAAGTAATAGTCATTCAATTGAAAATCATAAATCAGATTTAGAACGTTATCAAGAATATCAGCCACAGTCTGTGAAGAATAAACATAAAATACATACAACAGTAATCGATTCTACGACAACAAGGAAACAAAATAAAGGTCGAGAATATTACGTTTCTGTTGGTGAGTTCATTTGGAAAATCTGATATTTAATAATTTTACTTGAAAGCTACATTAAACATTAAATTTATATCTTACATTATACTTGTTCTATGATATCATATTGTCGCTTTTCTATTGAAGACCAAATATATAATGTCACTTGGTGTTGTTTACTTGTATCTTATCACTGTGATTTAGGACTGCAATTGGTCAGAGTGAACATCAGCAGGTACATCCTGCTGATGAGTCCCAGACAGGACGAAACGCGCTTCCTGAATTCCACTAGTAGCCAATATCTATCTTTGCTTACAAATATATAATGACTAACCTTTAAGTAAACAAAAAAAGAATGCGATTATGAAAAGACTTAGCTCGTAGTGTAGTGAACAAAACACCGGTTTGGGACAATCGAATGTATTTAGACACAAATTACAGACTATCTCGCTAAATTCTGATAACCATACAACAAACAGTTAATTTGCAAAATAACCATCAATTGTCTCAATCTTCACTGTTTCTTTTGTAAATATCAGTTCATCTTCTCTAATTCCATTGTTCATGCATTTTCCTACCAATTGCGCTTCATTTCTGTTCATTCCTTATCGGTCTTCTGCCAAAATACATTCTATGTCTGACCATCGCCATATACCACTCATATTGATATAAGTAGACCACACCACAGTAGTATATCACTTTAAACACATAATAATATACTATACTATCTATTGTATCAAGTCTATTTTTCTACACTGCTACGAAATGAAAATAACTGAAAGGGTGAAGATCATAAATCAAGTGTAACCATGAGTTATTCACTGATAAAATTGTAAATTCCAAATCTCAAATTGTGTTCTAAAAAATATCAGATTAAACAGTTATGGTTATAATCTCAAATTATAGATTGATGAATAGCATTAAGATGAAAGTCACGCACAGAGATCCACGATTCAACGTAGTCAAATAAATATTTAAACATAAAATAAGAAAGATTGATTCAGTGAAGAGTCCACTTTTAGGCGAATCGGCGAGATTATTATAAAGTGACCTTGAGAAATATTGGCAAACCAGTAAACAGTCAGTATGGAGTAATAGTATATAGTATATGGAGTAATAGTATATAGTATACAAAACCAAAGAATTAAAGTGGATACACTCCTTTTATATGGTCCAAAAACTTGTAAAGTCGTAATACATACGGTGGAGGAACTTATCCATAATGCTCCATAATAGTTGGTGTCTGGAGCTACGATAAGGTCGCGAAACCTCTCTCAGCCTCGATCACATAGCTTCAATATTGTTTTTGTGTAGTCCGGTTGTGTGAGCTTGTAATTTTTGTTAGGCATAAATCCCTACAATGCTCATACCACTGAACAGTCGGAGTTTCAGTAACATCTGCGAATATTGCATTCAATGTTACTGATGCTTTTATTATACAGTCCGCGGTAATTATTATAACTTGCCTCAGTCTCAATCTGGATCGAGAGAAAAAATTTCTCATTCTAGCAGACTTTTTTCTCCAACATATATTACATCGAAGGCCAACATTATGGTAGTCTACACAAGGTCCACAAGTCATTTGATTCCCGCATTTGCAAATAAAGGAACGTCTTGGTAGTCCCGTTTATTGTAGCAACTTAATTTTCACGTCTTCTCTAAAATCCTCTGTGAACCGACTGTCCATGAGCATGAGGTACGGAAATTTGTGCTGTGAACTTTGAATTCCTCAAGCCCTTCTGATTGTTTCGTCCATAAATAATAGTCTCACCATAGTGATTGTAAAAATCTGTTAAGCATAGAAACAGTGAGGTAGAATAAACAGTGGCATCGAAACGTTATTTTTATCAAAGGAACTAATAGTTTTATTGTTAAGGGCTTGAAAAACCAATTCTTAAGCGCCATGTACAAAATTTTGTCTGTTTCGTTCGTTCACGCATCTCGTTATTAGAATGAAACTTTTCACAAAAATCTGTATTATATCAACTATCATTTTATGAACACTGTCTTTTCATCGAATATGTTACCACAGTTATTGACAAACATACGAAGAACAAACTAATATAGGATCACACTAAAAGTTTAAAAAACCACAGGAAAACAACATAAATTTCTGATCAGTCCTGAGACATATATCTTTAATCATTCTTTAGTATCTTTAATCAATGTACTACTGTAAGAGGACGAAATTCTGTGACGTAAATGAAAAAAAGTAACAAAATTCACGCATACGTTTAATTTGAAGATCTAATCAAACAGACAAATAGTTTTTGTCCATTCTCTGATCACGAATTTCAATATTTTAAATCTACTCTTCTTGATAGCTGCAATCAATATATTAACACAAAGGTAATAGGTAAAATCCTTCTAACGAAAGAGCATAGAAACAAACTAGAGCTACGTAGAATCAATAAAGATTGGACTATTATACGGTGAGATAAAAGGTTCAGGTTTAGTGCTGTTAGACCGAAAGATCCAAATCGAGAAAATGATAAAGTTATTTTTAGATAACATCAAATTCTGTAAACCAATCGACGAGAAGAACAAGACTGAAATGATAGCAAGTAAATGAATGAAGCTATTGGGAGAATGAAAAATGATCATTAGTTGACGAAGATATCTATGGGCGCATAAATCCAAGGGGATTAATAATACTACGATTATATGGTTTGCCCAAAATAAACAAATATTGCTTATCTCTCTAACCAATTCTTGGTATGTCTGGATCCCCTTATTACTCTATAGCAAAGTGACTAGCAGATCTCCTAGAACCCTTACACTATAGTCCTGAGTTCATTGAATATGTAAAAGAAGTGGATAAAAATGATGAACGTATTCTCTTTCTTGATGTTGAATCAGTATACAATAATGTTCCACACACAGAGAACATATTTTTTATCCGCAAGTACATAAATAATATTGAGATGAATATCGGAGTACCAGAAGCTTATATGAAGGGACTACTATTACGATGCACTTGTAATGCACAAACTACATTCAATGATATGATTCATATGAAAATTGATAGCATAACGATAGGATCCCCTCTTGGTTCATTACTAGCAAATGTCTTTATGGCCATATAGAAAACAACCAACCTAAAACGACTATCTCAAACTCCCACTTGTATGAAAGGTACATAAATGATATTTTTATCATTTGTAACAAAAATGTGACTTGAGTCATCTAAAGACGTTTAATAACTATCACCCAGCAATAAATTTCACACTTGAAGTTGAAAACAAACAAAATATTCACTTTCGTGGTGTGCAAATGACAAGAAAGCACGATGTTACTCTAAGAAGTTCTATCTGCAGGAAACCCATGTGGAATGGTTAATTATCAAATTTCCACATCTGGGTCTTCATTAGTCGAAAACAAAACCCAATAATGTCAATCACTACGCGAATATGAAGAATTTGTAGTCTCAAGGTCATAGATGATGAACTGAGCCTTTAGAAGGAAATGCTTATCGAAAATGAGCTTCCCTCAATATTTATTTACAAGAACATAAAACCTAAACAGTCTATAAGACTAATAACCTCGGTCAAAACAAAAACTCTATGAAGATCAATTTTAAGAGTGATAGAGTTATAAACGCCCCTAAGAGAAGAATTTCCCATTTTCTAGAAAGAACGTTTTAAACAGTAACTTTACAAAAAAGTGTTCTCTAGACGATCTTTGTTCGTCAATAATCTTAAGAATAAATGATCTCATCTGATCAACTCTATGTGCACTTACCAATTTACCTGCTCATGTGGAGCCAGGTATATAGGTCGTTCAATGAATTCGCTTGAAAATAGTGAACTCTTCACTGAATCAATCTTTCTTATTTTATATCTCAATAGGGTATATTCCATTTACTTAAATAAATATTGATATAATATCTTATTGAGTCTTATCAAAATCGAAGTGTTTTGTTTGAATAATAAACGTTTTAAAGATTTTGTCATGTAACAACATATAATTCTGAATTTCAATGAATAAATTGATATTAGAAGGGGTTTTGTGGAGATGCTGGCTCAGTGGTCTATCGGTTGAATGCTCTGGTGCGAGACTGGTAGGTCCTGGGTTCGAATCTAGTGAGGTGAGGTCATGGATGCGCACTGCTGAGAAGCCGCAAACCAAAACAAAATGGCCGTCCAGTGCTTCCAGGTTTTCCATGGTGGTCTAGCATCAATTGATTCATGATCTCAACTATCTAAAATTATTAAAGTCTTCACAAAACCCCCTTCTGATAATTAGTATTTACTTAATTCAACTTCAATGATATCATTGTATCTAAGTGATTTGGAAAAAAATAATCAGAAATTGAATGATGTATAATGGGTGAGTAAATATCATTGAACTCTCTCATTTTAAAGTGTTATTCCAATTTACTCTGTCTATGAACAACAAGTTACTAATTACATATCTCTATATTGTTTGTTCAATGTAAACGAAACTTTTTTGGTAGTAAGCACGTGTGCTATCTTGGTTGCCTATCTTTTCATTTAATATATCCTTACTTAAAAGCATATTCATAACATGCATCATCAAATGAATCTGAATTATTTACTTAAGCAAATGTTAATTCTGTTTATCTTTCAGTTATTGTGTGATTCTATGAAAACATGATCAGGTGAATGATTGATTTTGTCTATACATCAAAGTTTATTTAAAAGCTTTTTTTAGTTTATATGAGAAAAATGAATAGTGGCTATCCATGAAATCCAGGACGCGCTAGCCACTATCCACCTTTGCTTATAAAGCTTGTGACTTAAAGCAATATCGAGGCAGTCCGTGCAAGATGCATATATGTCAAAGAGAGACTTATCAATTGTAGTCCTAGATAAACATAGGAAGATATAAGTATACCACACCAAGTGAACTATTTTAGTTTAGTTTCGTTTAATTCAATATTTCAAATGAGGAACGGTGTGGATGAGAGAATGAAAAGTTATTTATTAAACAACGTTTTGCATAGATCATAAAATTTTCCTAATATAAATCCTAAACTGTTCTTCCGTTGATCATTAGTAAGTACCTGTAAACAATTGAACAACTGTTTTACCTTATACGAGACTCTACAGAAGTGTGTATCCATTTCTTCCGCCGAACAAATCCAGTTCATTTTTGGCAATATTAGATTTGTTGTATATTTCAAATCAAAAAGAAGAAAATAGATATATTTTTATCAAAATAATCGTCAAATCCGATCACCTTTAACATTCGTAAGCATTATTCTTAGACTAACGTTTAAGAACAATTTTAACTAAACTAATTCTGTTTATAGGTATTATTATCAAATGTTGAATTGGTAATTTTTTGACTTTTCGTGACTCAGTGTAAGCCACTTCTTCAGAGAATAATAAACCAAATCAATGTTGTGTCATTTCGGTCAAGGTGATTCACAAGCGCCATATATATTCAAATTTTTGTGTGTATGTGTGCGCTGATGAGGATTTAAAAAAATGTGTGAATTAAATCGGCAATAGCACTTTACGCTATTTTCAATAACCACCAAATCGATTTCAAAAATATTAAATAAGTACAAAAAAAAGGTTTTTCCAATTACAAAGTAAAGATAGTGTGGTGTGTGTTACTTATATCCACATAAGTAGTATATGGTGATGGTCAGGCTTATAATGTATTTCACTAGAATATTGATGAGGAAATGATGGGAACGGAAGGTAATTGGTATTAAAATGCATGGACAATGAAATAGGAGAAGATGGACTGATATTTGCAGAAGGAAAATTCAAGATTGAGACATTTGATTGTTAGTTTGCAAATTAACTGTTTATTGTTTGGTCAGATTTTAGTGAGATACTCTGTAATTTTCTTGTCAAATACATTCGATTGTCCCCACTCGTGTTCTTGTTCACTACAATAGTAGCTTAATACTACTGTTATCAAGAGAAAGGAAGGCCTTACCATACATTCTACTTCGACTGTCTATCCTAGACACGTAGTATGATATTATTCACAATTCACATTATTATCTTACAAATTGAACTTTAATCTTTTATCAGTATAAAGGTTACACATTTTTTCTACACATACACACACAAATTTGCATACATGTCGCTTATGAATCACCTTGACCGGAATGACATGACATTGATTTATTCGGACCTGTATTTTGTTTAATGACATAATATTCGTGTTGTTCCGTTGTACTATTTAAATTTGAATTCTTCTTAATTTGGTTATTCTTTCTCTGAAGAAGCGAATTACACTAAGTTACGAAACGTCAGAAAATCTCATTGTTCTACTCTATGGGAAATTACAAATATATTATTTATTTATAAACTAATTCTTTACAATATGAGAACTTTCATCTAAATAAGAGTGAATAGGTTCACAGTATTTAGGCGCCGAATTGATGTAAGAACAATTCCTTGAAAAAGCTTGAACCAGATTACCAGATAAAACGTTGAATTTACTTCAAATTCATTCGCCTGGGATTTTTACAAATATATTATCCTTATTTAATTTTTTTACTAATTTTAAGATTTTAAATAATATCGCCTCCTCCTCCCCATCCCCCTAAAAAAGGAAACAAACTCAATTTACTTTCTTTTTTTTTTCTTTTTCTACTCAAAACATTTTTTTTCAAATAAGAAAAACTATAATCAAATGATTCATTATAAAATAATCTTTACTTTTCTTAATATGTTTTCTATATAATTATAGAGATTTAAATATCATTTTTGTAAATTTCTTTCATGCTAATTTTATATATTTACTTCAATATTTAATTTAAAAGTATCTTCAGTTTACATTCAATCATTATATTGGTTAATTATTAAAATGTAATTACTCATGTTTCCATAGAAATTTGATAGTAAAAAAAAAAATAATTGATTTCATTCATTATAAAGTTTAACTTTTTTTTGTCTTTTAGTGTCTTATTGTGATAAGATGATATAAAACATTATCATATTTCTTTATGAAAAGAGATTTTTTTTAATTTTCGAGAATTTTAAAGTTTAAGTTTGAATACATCATTGAAAGTTTAATGAAAAAAAAAAAAAACATTCAGTAATGATATTGAAATGTTGTTGAATGTATGATAGTTACTTACAAGTAGTATTGATAAATGATTAAACACATTATATGAATTTATTCTCTGAAGAAGTGGCTTACACTAAGTTACGAAACGTTATAAAATCTTATTTTTCTACTTATCATTGGGATATTACAAATATATCAATTTATTTATAACAATCTATCCAATGCTGAATTTATTCAAAATTATCAAATCAAAATTTGGTAATGATATCAATTACATGAATTGATTGGTCGTAGAATATCATGCTAATTCATCTATCTGAAGATTGATAATTCATAGCTTGTAGATCCTGAACTTGTTTTTTTTTTTGATTATGTCATGGATGTGAACTATTTAGAATTATTATTCTAATATGAAAGAACTTTCCAATGCATTGTGAATAAGAATATAGTTGAGTGGTATTCATAAAAATTTTACGACATAAAAACAATGATTGCTGTACAATAAAATTTCAACATTAAAAGGCTACAATATAATTTCTGTTTTATTCTACAATAATAGAATTTCTAATATATACTAAATAAGAAAGGGGTTTTGTAGAGATTTTAGTAATTTTATATAGTTGAAATCATGAGTCAATTGAAGCTAGATTACCATGAAAAGCATGGAAGCACTGAACGACCATTTCATTTTAGCAGTGCGCATCCACGATCCCGCTTTGCAAGACTTGAACCGAGTACTATCAGTCTCGCATACGAACATCGGCATCCGATGGTGTTAATGTCTAACTTCAACCAATCCACGAAGTTGAGCAACCGTTCACTAATGTCTTCAGTGAGTTGATATCTACCAACAGATCTGGTTGAACTCCACTTGTTACTGCTTCTCACTAGAACTCCAGGGTTTCAACTATATAAAATATACTAAATAAGCTAAATAGTTGAATCTGAAGCATATAGATGCATATATTTAGGTTTTTTAGTATTTGTCTATTATTAGCTTGACGAATAATACATTTTTAAGAAACTAGCGTCTACCAGGTGTCATAGTAACTTAGTTTTTGATCGACTTGTTATATTGTGACTAACTGACCATTGAGTTGTCTAAAATTATTACATTGAGCATATGATTATTATTAAGAAAAGATGACTGTATAGTTTCATTATTTCGGTTACCATCACATTTGTATTATAATATACATTTTTTCCTAGAATAGATATTTAACGTTAAACTTTAATCCAATATATATGTATTTACCCCATTTGACTGAACCTTGAATACTGATTGCATTTCAATGGATAGTTATAGTCGATGTTCAAAAGACGAGATTGTAGATACCATACCAAAATATACGATATGCCCCAATCCAAATTCTTTTTTGAAAAAACATTTAGTTAATTTATAAACTTATTCTTTTCTTTATATTCAGATTAGGAAGATGTACAAAACATTTTGTCCAGTGACTCCACTTCAATGTGATCAGTACTTTTATTAACCATCTTGTCAATTCCTCCCTTTCCTCGTTTACTTGGCGGATTGTTCATATTTAGGCAATTTTCGAGAACTAGGGAACATTGAATGGCTATTTCAACTTGCTGCGAATCTCCCTCAGTAATAGTCATCCATTAAGGGTCAAACTCAAAACATTCAGTTTAATTATCAAAGTTTAACCTCTAGACTACTGTATTAATATCCAATGATATAAATTTATAGTATCCATCAATTCACGATACTCTACAACCATCTTTCACATTGATCAAAGAAAGTGACCATTGATAAAAATAATAATCATAATCAGTTTTCAGTAATCATTAACACATATCAATAGTACATATATTTTATTATTAACTTTTAGATTGACAAATTTTCCTACTTACATTTTCGTTTTTTTCTTTTTTTCTACATTTTTCCCACTTTAGTTGAACCATTACCTTCAGAACGATATCAAATTGATGTACCTGTGAATAAGATAGGAATGAAAAATAAAAGTACGTACATAAGTAAAAATTTTGTTGTTGTTGATCGTATCTATTTGTAAATAAGAATGAATTTGATTGACAAAGTTTTACATCCCTATGATCTCTAAATCTTTAGTGTATTTACTAGTTGCTAACTAAGTCAGTTCAAAAATCTAAATTGAAAATGTTAAATTATTACGTAACTGTTCTTTTTTTCACCAAAATATGTAAGTTAATCAATCCGGTAAGATACATTAGTGATAAGTCATTATTTTATTTAGTAAACTGATAATTACCTGTTGAAGAAGATCTGATATAAATAAATCTGACGACCTCACTATTACTTACTGACGTATATTACCCCCAATGGAGCATAGGCCGCCGTACAGCATTCTTCAACCTCATTATTATGTGCTTTCATAAATTGTGCTTAGATGAAGTGTATTGATCTAGTAAGTTGATAATAATACTATATAGAATGAAATAGTAAATTTTACTGCATGAAAAAGTAGGTAAAAGAATCAGCCAATAAAAATAGAAGTTGATCTCAACTGTAATTTATCAATAAATTGATTGAATGTTAAACTGTAGATCTGGTTACGTTAGTTACAACTAACGAGATCAGAATCACTATTTGATATTTGTTAAACTATTTATTTTGGTTAGATTATCTCTAACTGTAAATCGGAATAGCAAGTGTAATTACACATGTTTTGTAGTGATTTTTATTATCTTAACAGCTTTAGAGTCGATATTAGTGAAATGATTGCTATCAATGGACAATTTTCACTGAATACAAATGATTTACCTCATGATCCAGTCATTAATTTGAAGTGTACACAAATGACACATACCCGTAAACAACTTTAAATAGTACTTAGTGTCACCAGCTGTCTACTTCATAATGTAAATTCAACTGAAAAAGTTTATATGTAACAAATTAATCATTGGACTTGATCAAATGAAAAGAAGTCATTATCGTTTCAAATTTAGCTACTACTAAATGTTTGGATATAAAGATCCTTAATACAAAGAAATGACGAGTTCAACCGAGTCTGTTGTGAGATATTAAATCACTGAAGACAAGAGTGGACAGTGTCTCAATTATGTGGATTGGTTAAAGTGAGAAATTAACACCGTTGGATGCCGGCCGACTCAGTGGCCTAGAGGTTAAGTGTTCGCGCGTGAGACTGATAGGTCCTGAGTTCGAATCTCGTGGGGCGTGGCAATGGATGTGCACTGCTGAGGAGTCCCACATTTGGACGAAACTGACGTTCAGTGCTTTCATGTTTTCCATAGTGGTCTAGCTTCAATTGACTCGTGAAATCAACTGCAAAAATGAATAAATCAAATTGTTCTAATAATATAACAATTTTTTTTAAAAAAAGGAACAGTAAATCAGTTAATTCTTAAGACTGAATACATAAGATTTAATAATAAACTAATTATTCCTAATGATTACTGCAACCTCCACAAATCCCTATACTGATTACATAAGACTCAAGATTGAAAATCATAAATTAGGTTAATAAATGAGTTCATTATCTGAAGTGATTATTAAAGAAGACATAAGAAAAACGTAAACCATAAAAATGATGTAAGTGTATATTTGGATTGATAATCTGTCTGACCATCGCCATATACTACTTATATGGATATAAGTAGACCACACTACAATTACATAAACATAACAATGAAAAAATGAATTTATCAGTATTAATAATTTAAGTATTCCCTTTGACGTTTAGGAGGGAAAATGATCACTCTCTTTTGAATTATGTGAATCATATGAATGTCTTGGATTCCAATGATAGTTGTTGTCCATCTGTGCTTATTATGCTTGATAGATAATAGTTATCCTTTAAAACATACAAATCGATGGAGAGGTCACAGTACAATAAGAACTAACACACTTCTGGCACAGATAAAAGCTACCTACACCAAATAGCGTTGTGTTAAAACAAATGCTCAAATCACTGTAATAAAAGATGAATAGTGGCCAGCAGTGGAATCCGGTCTGTCGCGCGTTTCTTCCTATTTGGGACTAGTCAGATGGATGTACCTGCATCTCAGAGTTGATGTTCACCCAGAAACTAGAACCCAGTATCTTTCGCTTCAAACGCCATAGCGCTATCCACTCGGCTTCTGAATCCTGATAGCCACTTGCTTGTGCAATGGGGTGAATTTTAAGTTCACTTGGTATCGTTTGTTTGAATATTCCCATTGGTGCTTAGGACTTCAGCTGGTCAGTCTCTAATTGGCATATGTGCCTATTGTGCGTATTGCCTCGATATAGCTTTATTTCACAAGCATTATAAGCAAAGATGGATAGTGGCTTGCAGTGGAATCCAGTTTGACGCGCGTTTCGTCCTATTTGGGACTCACATATGCCAATTAGAGACTGACCAGTTTCAGTCCTATACATCAATGGGAAGATTCGAACAAGCAATATCAAATGAAATACTCAAATCAGTTATTAGCAAAATGTACTACACAGCAAATGTCATTATCATGGAAAAAATAATGCCCATGCGTCATTGAAAGGCAAAATATACATACAAACGATTGTGTCACATCCTACTGTATTTATCAATTTAAATGTGTGTGTCACCACACATACATAGGGAAGGGTAATTCAGATATCCATATGAGGGTGTCTGAATGTGTACCCATATAGTTACAAAGACAAATAAAATCAAATGACCAATAAGTGTAGATGTTAAACATTTAGCTTCTTCTACTTCCAATAATGAATGAAACAAGTTATAGGATTGAACATAACGCGGCTTTCGCCGTGTTGTACAGAAGTGTTAGAGAGCGTTTACTAAGGTTTATTGAAGCTTTGGCCATACGAAAACCAAAACTCATTTATGTATTCAAAAGTGATTGGTTTTTAACTTAAATATATCCTGGTAATATTGTTTCATCATCCAGTCTGGGGAGTTTCACATTGTTTTTCACATCGTTTCCTTTTTGTTTGTTTCTTCCTACTTTCCATTTGTCTAGTTGACCGTTTATCTTTTATTATATAAATGTTTTAATGAGTATATGTGTGATCAGATTGTTTGAAATGTATTGCACTAATATATCATATGGTTTGGATAATCTTCGTTTTCTTATTACTCTATCGAAAGCCAATGAACAATCATAGTATTTGAGAATTTACCCAGATAATTGTTATATTGATTAATTATTGTCTCTTTATGAAGTTATGAATGTGGTTTAAGTTTCCTAAATGCTACTGTTTCGACGAACCAAAGCAAAAACTGTATCGTCTGCTGGTCGACTGTATATCAGTTGATTATCTTGAAGGACTGTCAAACATCAGTGATTTGCTCGATATTAATTTTATTCCAAGCTGTTGTATTGCTTGGAACATTCGAGGCTGTTAGTTTGAAATTCTTCCGAACATGCTTCGAAATGTGAACACGTGCCCTTCTCTCTTTTCTTTCAGTATATGGGTTTTGGCAGGTACATGCAAATTGGTAAATGTAGTTGGAGCTACTCAGAAACGTGTAACTGTGAATTTTTGTTTGTTTGAGATAGCGATTCGTTTCATATCAACTGGTCAGTCTTGCCACTAGATAAATAATCTTGATTGCAGCATTTATTCTTTAGTTAATTATTCCAAAAATTTCATCTTTTTCTAAATGAGGAGATAAGTAACTGATTTTATCTCCCGTTCTATCATAGGTTCGTAAATTTTGGCAAACTTCATGGTAAATTTCACTGATTATGAATCTTTGCTTAGTCAGGCATTAATTAAATTAATTTCTGCTTCACTTCAAAAGAGATAGAATTAAGGAAATAATCAACCATGGAACAAAGGCTGCAATGAGAATTCCTTAATCTTAAGAACATACCCAACAATACGATTAATAATCTACCTCATTTATTAAGTATACACTACTGTATACACATTTCTGTAACATTGCTTGTATATAAGTTAATGATCATTCACACCTGACTAAAATATGATATCAGAAGGGGTTTCTGTGAATACCATAGTAACTTTAATAGTTGAGATCATGAGTTATGAGGACGAAACGGCCGTCCAGTGCTTCAAGGTTTCCCATGATGCTCTAGCTTCAATTAACCTATAATCTCAACAATTAAAAATACTGAAATATCCACAATAAACCCCTTCTGATATTAGACAACATATGCTCACTAGTGGCTGGCTTCAAGAGATATTTCCTGGAGTTCTAGTGAGAAGCAGTGACCAGTGGAGTTCAACCGTGTCTGTTGTGAGATATCAACTCACTGAAGACAATTGGTGAATGGTTGCCCAACTTCATGGATTGGTTGAAATTAAACAATAACACTCTTAGATTCCTGCCAGCTCACTAGTCTAAGGGTTTAGCGTTCGCGCGCGATACTGATAAGTCCTGAGTTTTAAACTCGCGAAGCGGGATCGTGGATGTGCACTACTGGGGAGTCCCACAGTAGAAAGAAATGGCCGTCCAGTGTTTTCAGATTTTCCATAGTAGTCTAGCTTCAATTGACTCATTATCTCAACTATTAAAATATGATAGTCAGTCCAATTTTCTTAACTGGTTAATAACTAACCTCTTTGTTTACTACAAGGGGGTGCAAACTAGTTTTTCATTATGATTTTTAATCAATATTCCTCAAATTAACTGGTTCAGAACCAATAAAAACAATTGAAGTATTTAATTAGATCTCTTTTACAGTTAATTTCCTTAAAAATTTTCTTTAGACAGTCTAATAAATTTTAATTTAAACTAATTTTGTAAAAAATTTTATTGTCACTATGGGGGGGGGGCTTTGTAGAGATTGTAATATTTTCACAAATGAATTCATTTCACGGATCGATTTCAACTAGACCATTATTGAAAACTTGAAAGTTTATTATTTTTATTATTAGCTCTATTCAATATTATATTCTTGGAACAATAAAGAATTCTCAACACGAGGTATTTCAACAAGTTTCCGTTTCTTACTTCTTCGTCGATCCTGACGATAAATATTGAATGATCATCAGTTAGAAGTTAGCAGTCCAGTTAATCGATATCTAATGTACATTCTTTTCAGTGTGTATTGCCAGCAACCAGTATATCTCTGATTAGGCCTTTTGTACCCTTTACAGTGAAAGGTTATACACTTTTCAGGAACGCACCTGAATAGGTTAGACGATTAATAGTCATAATGATGTATTAAAACAAACAAAATTAGATAAGTTGTTGAAATATCTAGATGACAGGAACAAGTATCCCTGATGTTTAAGCAGACTCATGAATTTAACTGTGTAGTTTTTACATTATTTATGATAGTAGTTCAACTGTGACATTTGTATAGCTAAGATTATGAATCAATTGAAGCTAGACCACCATGGAAAACCTGGAAGCACTGGAAGGTCGTTTCGTATATGAGTAAAAACTTCCTTATCATTTCGTTCTAATTTAAATTATTGTTCTATATTCAAAATATACAACAAAATTAGTTTTGAAATATTGGAAAACACTCAAAAGTTTTTTTTTGCATTACTCCCCGGGGGGGGATTGTAAAATTCGAGAAAAAATTAAAGATTTTTGTTAATTTAAAATGTTTATTTATGACTTTTAGTTTTTTTTAGTTTTTTTTTACTTCTCGACTATTTAAGATAATTAAAGTTAAATTTGTTTTATGAATTTCAGTAAAACTTGTCATGATTGATTGATTTGATTGAATTAATTCCCAGTGTATGAAGTCATTCCAATGTGATATGTGATTATATCAGTTTGATTATCTTCCGTTAGTGTTTATTCTTTATATTTTTATAGTTGCAAGTGTGAGTCAATTGAAGCTAGACCATCATGGTAAACCTAGAAGCACTGTTTGACGGCCGTTTCGTCCTATTGTGGGACTCCTCAACAGTACGCATCAACGTTTCAAACTATGAAAATACTATATCTCCACAAAACCTCTTCTAATATTCTTTATATTGTTGAAGACATACTAGAATATTCAGTAGAAGGAGTGCAATATGTTTGATATTTTAAATTTTCTGATTATTATCGAAGATTTGATATGAAGTGACCTCATACTTTAGTCAGAAATTACGATTTTACGGATTTTTCCGACCCTATCATTTTAGATATCATAAATATGTTTTGTAATTGATATGTCTGAAATCATCAACTGTTAAGGGGATGTTGTATAGAACTCGATCTTTCACTCAAAACATCCGTTTATAGAGAGGTACGATCATGAAATTCACTTCATGTACCTTAGTAAGAAATGTGGTTTTGAATGGTTAGCTATTTGAAATTCTTTTCTTCATGATCTGCTTCTTAATCTTCTGCTGTCCGATATTCTATTCCCTACTCACTATATATACTACTTATGTCGATATAAGTAGCTCACACCACAGCGTTATGTAAATCACAAATCGAATAATTCTAACAAACCTTCTGCGTTGATGATATTAAATCCTATAATATAGAAGTAAATGTGAAACAAATCCAGCTAACTATATATCTTTGGTCAATATCACCTAATCTCTTCAGTTAAAAACCTCTGCCAAATATTCCATACATCTAAGGAATGCTCATATCAACCATTAATAAATTCATGAATTGACAATATCCTTTATTTTGTCTACAAACTCAGATTTCATATTAGCCACTCATATGGAATTACACATTTCACGTTTCAATAAACTGTGATTAAGCCTATGTAACAAATGTTTACGTATTCCCGACCAGTGAAAGCTTACAGGCTCATTAGCAAACTCACTATTCTTAACTTGTCATTATACATCTTAAATTTCTTTTTTAATTCATCTAAACAATGATTCTTTTCTTTTATACCCATAAATTTTTTTTAGCTATAACTGTAACTGGTCCAAATCTTGTCTTTTATGGTACCCCATTAGAATTAATATGTCGTGCTAGTTTTCCATCATCTGAAGCTAAACTTGATCCAACAATTTCATTAGAATGGTATCATCGTGGTATACGTAGATTATCACATCCATTTAGATCAGGTGGTGTATATATTACAATGCAATGGTTAGATTCACATTTATTAGAAAGTAGATTATTTATATCATGGGTAAGTGAAGCTGAAGCTGGTCAATGGATATGTTTAGAAAGATCAAATCCAATGAAAAATATAAATTATACCAAATCATTATCATCATTATCATCATTGTCAATGTCAAATTATCGTAATTATCAAATGAATGAATTTAATAAACAATCATTTCCATCTTATCATAATCTATCTGTACCATATAATAATCCATCAAATATTGATTTGGTTTATGATAAGATCTATATAGAAATAATTGGTAAGTCAAAATGGTATTCTATTTAAAAATTTGTTCATTGTTTGTTGTTAAGTTAATTGTTTAATTATTTTATAGTTGTAAACATGAGTCAATTGATGCTAGACTACTATGAAAATCCTGGAAGCATTGAACGGCCGTTTTGTCCTATAGTGAACTCCTCAGGAATGTGCATCCACGATCCCACCTCGCAAGATTCGGACGGAGGACCTATCAGTCTCGCGTGCGAGCGATCCAACGATCCTTGGTTATCGTTGTACCAATCAATGTTTTCTTGATACTTCTTTAGTATCTTTGCATTCATCGTTAAGAAAACAATGAGGAGAATTAAATAATGATCTATAGAGTCTTGATGAATACCATGATTCATATATCAGATGAAACTATGTGACAAAATTTGATACGTTTACACTGATTTCTTGTTACCGATAGCTTTTATGAAATGCTAAAAGCTCCTCAAATAAAAAAATTTCATCAATTATCAGAAGTGGAGAAATTCAGTATTTTCAAAGTTAAAAGCATGAGTCTCGTGAGGCAAGATCGTGGATGCACACTGCTGAGGAGTCCAACAAAAGGACTAAACGGCCGTCAAACAGTGTTTCCAGGTTATCCATAGTGATCTAGCTTCAACTATTTTATCAATTGTCAAAGATATCTCATTTATTCATCTAATTAGCTATAGAGAGCCGAAGAAGACTGAATTGATTGCAAAAGCTAAAATAAATAATTAATTAACTGTAAAGCATATAATGTCTCACTTGAAATCTTACCTTTTTAGGTAAAATTTTTTTGATACGCATAAAATGTATATTCTTGATTCATTATAATTTCTCAGAAAATGTATTGAGTGAACTCATGGCTAAGTGATTAAAACGTTCAAGTCTAAGGTTCAAAATATACTCTACCCACTTCGGTTTAGGCAATTGAGTTGTATTATTAACCTTTACAGGTAGATTATGGTTCATACTGAAGTTCCTACTGAAGGAATTATTCTATATAGTTGAGATCATGAGTCAATTGAAGCTAGACCACCAAGGAAAACCTGGAAGCATTGGACGGTCGTTTCGTCCTATTGTAGGACTCCTCAGCAGTGCGCATCCACTCTTCACTTTTCCTAATCAAAACTAATGCAAGTGTATACTATGGCAATAATGGCGGTGGAATCCAGGAAGCGTGTTTCGTCCTATTTAGAACTCATCAGGTAGATGTACCTGCATCCCTATCTTTGCTTATAAAGCTTGTGAATTAAGACTATATCGAGGCAATACACATAGGATACACATATGTCAACAAGCGACTAATCAACGGCCGTCCCAAACAACACTGGAAGATTCATTTAAGTAATATCAAGTGGAATTAAACTTCATCCCATTGCACAAGAATGTGACCACCAGGACTCAGTAGCTTAGTGAATAACGCAATGGCGTTTGAAGCGAACGGTACTGTACTTGAGTCTCAGTATGAACATCAACTCTAAGATTCAGGTACATCCAGCTGACGAGTCCCAAATAGAAGGAAACGCACGTCTTGGATTTCACTGTTAGCCACTATCCATCTTTGCTTATGATCAAAAGTTATCTAAAACTCGAAAACCTGCAGCATTATTACCCGTTATACAAGCTGAAATATTTAATTTAAAATGATTTTAGAGAAGATTAGCCCTTCTACATGTTTAAAAACATTTCTTTCATCTCATAGACATACCTGACACAACGCATTCTGTACAAATGACAACGCAAAGTACGATATTCACTGGTAAGTTGTACACAAGCTTAAATTAGCATGACAAGTCTTGTGTGTATAACTAAAACAAACCATCAGGATAATCATTTACTCTAAATGTAAATAAAATTTCAGTTGTATTCAATGTAGATTCAAATGTCATGTCACACTATACTAACACTTAGAAACTCTATGAATAGAAAAGACAATTAATAATTCTTTTCATAGTTGGAATCATGAGTCAATTGAAGCTAGACCACCATGGAAAACCTGGAAGCACTGGGAGGACGTTTCGTTCTATTATAGGACTCCTCAGCGGTGCGCATCCACGATCCTGCACCCGCAAGATTCGAACCCAGGACCTACCAGCTTCGCACCGGAGCACTTAACCGATAGACCACTGAGACGGCGTCCAACCGCTGTTAATGTCTAACTTCAACTGATCGACGAAGTTGAGCAACCGTTCATTAATTGCCTTCAGCCCCTATTTGGAAAGAGATATAAAGTATGTAGACTATAAAAATAGTAAGACCAATACTGAAATTGTTATTGCATTAATGAATATTAGTGAATAAATATAAATAGACAGAATTCAGTGAATGAAAACCTCGTTTCGATTAGATCACTTCCTTTAACGATATATTTGTATTTATAGTAGTTTCGCAAATGATATACGTTCTATAGAAAGATAGAAGAGATTGTGTCATAATGTGATCTGAGATCTTAAATATCAAAAGGAGATTGTGTAATAATCAAGGTTGTAAATAATTTTTTGGTCGAAAATATCAGATATAATTGCCCACTTGATATATATGAAGTAAAAAAACAAACGGAAAAGTCATGACAACAACCGATTAGCAATCATAAAAAACTATTATGTGAGGATAATAATAACTGACTACGGTTTAAAAATACAAAATAATAATAAGAACAAAAACTTACTTACTTACTCATGTTACCCCTTGTGGAGGATCATAGGCCGCCCATAAGAACAAAAAGACTAACAGATAATCGAGGAGGGAATTATAACTAGGGAAGAATGAAAGGTTGAATGTATTGTTGATGTATGGGTAATTCATGGTTGAGTCAGTGGATCGCCAGCGCCTCATCAGTGCATACGTTTCTAATGTAACTTCTCACTGATTCAATTCTTTTGATTGTATTGATTATTCTGAAGATCACATCCTTTGAAGAAACATGTTTAGAGTTTATCAGTTACTCCTGTACCCGAGTTAGCGATAAGTTTACATTCCTGTCTGAAAAGTCACATCAAGTAATGTAGCGAGACACTTTTGGTAAGTGATTACATTGTTCAGCCCATTGTGACAGCACCAAAAACAGAAAATAAATATAAGAATATTCTTTTATTTTCAATTTTATCATTCGCCCATCATTAATTAATAGAATTCTATGCGGACACTCCTCATCTCGATCAAATCACCTCCCTCAACGATATATCCGTATTCACTGATCTCATTCAGACACAATATCTTCTATCTTTCTATAGAACTTATATTATTTGTCAAACAACAGTGAATACGGATATATCGTTAAAGGAAGTGATTTGATCGAAATGAGGAGTGTCCTCATTGAATTCTCTTTATTTATGATTGGTGAATGATAAAATTTAAAATAAAAAAATATTCTTATCAATAAAGAAATATAAAATGTAGAGAGAGAAAGAGGGAGAAAGAGAGAAACAGAAACTCCTAACAAGATAAGCTTTCTTTAATTGGAATGTATCCAACTGTATTTAGTATGTAATGATATGAAATCTATGCATGACATTTAGAATATTTGTTGAAGCATGATATTTATTCTTATTTTGTCTAATATTGGTTTTTTGTGAGATATATTCTGAAAAACTTTTTTTTCTGTTTTTTTTGTTTTTTTTTTCTCATTTTTTTAAAAATTTCATTGATAAATGAACAGAGTTAGCGTTTTGAATAATTTTTTCTGGTTAGCCTTTTTTTACCGAGTTGATTTTCTACGGGATTGGGTCGCTAACCCCATGCCCAACCTTCCTTCTTTATCCGGGCTTAGGACCGGTAGTAGCCCTCGGAGGAGCTACAGATGGAGTTAAATGAACAGTGTACATCTTTAAAAAATATTATTCATCGCCGACTAATATCTGTCAAACTATTATGATAAATATTTAGATAGATGAATCTTGTTAATTCATGATATAAATAGGTTTTGTTAAGGTAAATTGAATTTGAAGATTATTTGAAGTTAATCATTTGTAATTAGATATTGGTGAATAATTGGGTTCATCAATGTTCAATCATGTAATTCATATCTTACACTGTGTAATAATTTGTGATTATCTCTGGTATAACTTGTGGCCAAGTGGATGCCTTGTTAACGTATGACGTGATAAGACCTCCAATCAGAGAGCAGCGAATTATCGATTGGAACAGTGACACACGGAAACCGTACGAGCATTATTGATCACTTATCGGTCCTGCTATCTGCCTAGCCCAGCCAGTTAAGTCCAGAACAGTCTCTGTGGTATGAATCATTGTATTGCAAACATACTGAGTTTATATACCAAACAAACTGACCACATCGTACCAATAAAATGGAAAATAACATTTGTACAAGATTCAGCCAAATGTGGCTGTGAATGTGGGAGGCAGCAATTAATAGACTAAGGATAACTTACGAATGGTAAATCGTATAATAATAGTTCATAGGTCAAAATAAAGTTCATAATAAGGGGAACATGAATATGAATAGTTTAGTTACTTAACAACTATACAATAGGAAATATACGTATCATATTGCTCCATAAATGGATCCCAAAGTTACCATTCACTATTGTTATCGGGACATAACACCTTCCTTTTTTTGAAAAATCCAGAGTTGATATCCAGATTTTAAATTTCCCGAATAATCTTGTTAATCATTATAATTTTCATATCAAATTATAATAGAATTTCATGGTTACCGCTAATGTTATGAGTGTGTAGGTATATTACATTTGACTTGGGTATATATTCAATCAGTCATAAAGTCAAACGGGAACATAATTTGTAGAAAACCATTTAGAATCAAGAAACATCATAGTCATGAATAGATGCCAGCTACTGTGTTTCTTTTCTTTATTCAAGATTGATTATCAATTCCTATGAAGATCGACTTAAATAACCAAAAGACAAAAAGAAAGAAAACTTATTTATGTTCACATATATTGTTTTTTTCAAAATTTCATTTCAGTTCCGACAGTTTCATCGTCATCTTCATCATCATCTCAAACAAATGGATTATTATTATCACCATCCTCTTCCTCCTCCTCCTCCTCCTCCTCATCATCATCATCATCAACAGGAACAACAAATTTATCATCCACATCATTCACATCAAATTTTAATCGAAAATTTTCTAAATCAAATATATATAGTTTATCATCTAAACAAATCAATAATAAAAAACTTGAAAAATTATCATTTATAGAAAGATTAATTAGATCAATGAATCAATGTACAAGATTACAAATCAATAAACAAATTTTATTGATTTTTAATATATTCAATAATTTACTACTTATAAAATCTTTCCTATCAATATATTAACATTCTAAAAATTATTAAATATAACTAGGCATTTATATATATATGAAATTCTTGTATTCAAACAAGGGGTTTTGTGGATACTATAGTAATTTTAATAGTTGAGATCATGAATCCATTGAAGCTAGATCACCATGGAGAACCTAGAAGCATTGGACGACGCACTGCTGAAGAGTCCCATAATAGGAAGAAACAGCCATTCGGTGCTTACAGGTTTTCCATGGTGGTCTAGCTTCAATTGATTCATAATGTCAACTATTAAAATAATCATTATTTGATTGAGAAATTCGTCAATTTCCTTTTTTTTAAACTGTTTTTTTGGCGCGTTTGTAAATTTAAAGTTTTTTTTGTGTTATACTTCCTCTTTCCAAAAGTTTTTGTTTGATTGAATTATTCTCTTATTTATCATTATTATTGGAATGTGATTTGAATGAGTGTACAGATAAGATAATATATATTTATATAAGTAGTATTTTAATACATTTAACCGAAAATGTATTTCATTTCAGTATTGAATAAATGATAAGGAAGGGTAATAAAACTGGACATTGTCTAGTATTTGAATCATATTTAGGAATCATCAGATGAATTCACTTGAATCTTTATGTTATTATTCATAAGTTTAGCCAGTAAACAGTGATATCATTTAAGTTTGTTCATCTCCTTAACTTTCTATGGAATGGTAATGGATGTAAGAAATCCTTCTCGAATCTTACTTGGCATATAATACCCATTTAAACATTAAAATGAAAAATACGAAGTTCAGCGAAGGGATCCCTTTTCAACGAATTTATTATCAAGCCTTACAATCGTATATATATGAAATTTGTTTTTTTTTAAAGTACTAATTCTGTGAGGAAATGTGAACACGAATAACCAAGATGACGTAATAGAAAGATTATAATACTAGATTACGTAATACGAGTAATAACATTAGATTTAATGAATATAGTAAGATGATTAAAATGAATAAAATATTGTAGCTGTAAATAATTCCCTAAAATCAATAGCCTTTTAAGTGTTCGACATTGGATTCTGACCACATTAGTTTTAGTGGACTTGTTTAGCTGAAGGCATTCGGTCATGCATCCACACCAGATCACGTTACAGCACAGCGTGAGAAACATCTACGATCACTAACCAGATTAGATCAATCGCTCCTCGGTATATTGATAAGGCATCAAATATATCTTCCAACCCTTTCGCTTCTGACTTCTGATTTTAACTGAGTGGGGCACGATTCGATAATAGAAGGTGTTACTGGTTAAAAGTTGTCAAACTACAATACTAATGGTATCTTCAATATCTTTGTAACACTAATTAAAGGTCATAGAGGTGTAAAAGTAAATAAGGTGATATGATGAGTATTCATGAATAAAATAATGAGAATATAAGACATAAGTAAAGAGGAATATAGTAATAATAATAATAACAATATTAAGGCCATGTCAACGATAACGATAAAACATACTTCTTCTGTACGCACAGTTCTGGTTTAAGCTCATGGATGGTAAGAACTCCTGCTATTTTTAGGAGTTTGATACGAAGAAATCTAGGTAGATTTGAATGAATCATATAAACAACCTTAAAATCAAACAGTGGATCCGTAGAATGATTATAATCGATTATGTGTTCAAGTATAGAACTCCTAACTGCTTTCCTTTCACCCCTATAGAAGCAAATATTTTCATATATATATATATATATATATATACGATTGTACAGCTTGATAATAAAATCGTCGAAAAAAATATCCTCAAGTAAATGATATGATGATTTCAATCGAAATATCAGGATTATCTATAAAAGAAAATTGGAGAGGATTGCCTTGGACCAAGTTTGATGGAGAATCCTGATGGGTGGTCTATGCTCCTCTATAAGGGGTAACAGACAAGCTATAAAAGCAGCCAGCAGAATATTACATTATTAATGGATAAATAATGATTGTTAGATATGTTAAATCTTCAAATAAAATTTATGGGTAAAGAAAAAAACTGATCTCAATATAACCATAATGATTTAAGATGAATTTTGTTCGATTTGTAGTGTAATGCTTCGCTAATCTTTTACCTCAATAACCGTTATAATATAAATCTTAACGATGTATGAAATCAGAAGGCAAAGAGAAGCTTAAATTACAGTATTATCAAATGACGCAGGCCACAAAGCTATAAACACATGAGTAAGTATCAGCGATCAAGTGCGAGCAATTACATAGGCAAATTTATCGTCTAATTGTATAAGGGCGCAGTAAGACAAAGCGAAAGCTGATAATAGGATTTGAGTGCATACACATATGGGGGGAGGAGGATATATCACCGAATGATATTTAAGCAATCAACGTTTTTAGCTAGAGTCTGTTATGTGCTCTAGTGATCATAACAGTACAAAGATAATATGCAAATTGTTACTATCCAAATGTCAATGTCTGTTGAGTTAATAAAAGTGATTAATCGAAATTGGTTGTAGGATAGTTGCTATAGATTAACTTTCATTAGAATTTCAACACAATAATTAATACATTGTAAATTTGATTCATCTAATTTCTCAACAGTTTTATTTCTATTAATTCATTCATTTTAAAGTTAGTTTATTTGTATTTCAATACATTCTTGATTGTTTCAATTAGTTCATTGTGATATCGGACTCTTTCTGTCATTCATTCAATCATTCGCCAAATCTCATGATTTCAACTATACAAATACTGAAATCTACACAAAACCCATTCTGATAATAATAATAATAATAGTCATATGCTCACTAGTGACTGACTTCAAGAGATATTTCCTGGAGTTCTAATGAGAAGCAGTGACCAGTGGAGTTCAACCGTGTCTGTTGTGAGATATCAACTCACTGAAGACAATTGGTGAATGGTTGCCCAGCTTCATGGATTGGTTGAAGTTAGACATTAACACCGTTGGATGTCGCCTCAGTGATCTAGAGGTTAAGCGCTCGCGCGCGAGACTGATAGGTCCTGGGTTTGAATCTTGCGAGGCGGGATCGTGGATGAGCACTACTGAAGAGTCCCATAATAGGACGAAACGGCCATCAAGTGCTTCCAGGTTTTCCATGATGGTCTAGCTTCAAATGACTTATGATTTCAACTATATAAAATTACTAAAATCTCCATAGATTATAATTAACAAGTTGGATTGAAAACAAAATGACCAGTAATTACAATGTGAATACTTGAATCCTGCTTAGAAACTTACTTCAAATGTACTTATCAAAATGATCATCTTAGAAGAAGAAGAATTGTCTTGATGATTTTACATAATCAGATGGATTAAAAAAATAAGAAACAATCAAGTGTATTAATGATTGAGTAAATGAGGTATTTTTGTTGAGATAATTAATTGTGAAGGGTAAGTTGGATGGCTAATTAAAATCTGACTATTATATATATATATATATATATATATATATATATAAATCCAGCAGACGATTCCTAAGTAGAATAAAACGCTCGCCCAGGATTCCACTTCAAGTCACATTCCACCTATTGTATACTAACTTGTGTCTGAAACTATGATAAGCTTCTACATAGAACAAATCTATGTTATTCTGTAGGGGCTGTTATCATGTCAAGCCAACAAATATTATTCTAGTCTCTAGACAGACCGACATAACCATTCTTCTCAAGCCACATTTCTATCTTTTTATTCATTCGTTTATTAATCCTGACCGTTTTTATGAAATCGTATGCTTGGTAATCTCTTACTCTATTCATCATGTATTTATAACTTATTTTTGTCTAGCTATAAATATTGAATTAAACTTCATGAAAACGAGTTGGTTCATATGCTTACTCCATCCCGCATCATTTTGTTTCGTTATTCTCTCTCCTCTTCACTTTCTTGGCTTCATTTCTTTGGTCATCTATCTGTATCAACGGGTGTATAAAATATACTTATTCAAAATCCAATCTCGTATTTGACTTATTCAATTCCGTTATTCACTAACGCGGATTAAGTCGATAATTATGTACGAGGACAGCTAGAATGTATATTTCGGTAACTCGATGACAATTATTCGTACGATCCGATTAGAGTCAGAGCCACTAACATCGCACAAAACTTAACGTCATCAATTTATTCAACATTGTTTAAGGAACCTAATGTATGAAGAGATGTTACCTTAAGATATTATTGATGCTTTGTGATTTTCTGCTTTTGGTTCCGCTTTTGATTCAATGTACTATTCAGTCACGAGTTTTTAGTAATATTCAGTCCAATCTCAGAAATCCACTGCTTAGTATTTACGTATAGCAGCACCAGACAGATCACTTGCAGTCTATAGCATTATAAGCTATCAATTACAAAGCTTCAATAGTAACGTCATGTCTGTTGAACAAGTTAACCAGTATCTCGATTAAGTAAACAAGTGAATAATGAGCAATATTATTAGCTCCGAGGTTCAGTGTGAAAATAAACATTGGGATGTAGGTACATCCATCCGATAAGTCCGAAATTGGATGAATTACATATCATGAATTGTGTTATTAGCCACACTACACCTAAGCAATACTTAATTTATATAGCTATAATGAAGAAAGAAAAGGTAGGAATGAAAAAAATACCATTTGGAATTTTCAGTCATACATGAAAACTAATAATGTCCGGATAAAAATGTAATTTAAAAGTAAAAGTGTGCAGGGTAATAATGTATTGAAATTAACATTACAAGTATTAGTAGAAATGAATTCGCCCCCCCACACACACACCTATCTTACATCATTATCTCCATGAATAATGAAATAACTGAAAGTACCAAACTCCACCTGTAGCTCCTCCGGGGGCTACTGCCGGTCCCAAGCCCGGGTAATGGAGGAGGGTTGGGCATGAGGTTAGCGACCCCATCCCGTAGAAAACCAACTCGCTAAAAAAACGCTAACACTAACCAAAATATAGTACACTATCATATAGTTTATCACAAGACCTCTAGTGGGAAGTTAAATTGTTCATTTAGTTTCTTCATTAATATTTAAATCTGCTTTTAAAGATCATTTTAATTGCCATAACATATTAATAATAATAAATGTATATTTGGAAACCTTTACTTCAGCATAAGTGATATATTCGAAGTGCTATTTTTTCTTTAATATAAACCTTGTTGACAGTATTTCTATATGAATGATTGACTTATAAATTCATCTCATGATTTGAAATGTGAACCGATTAATTTGAATGTTCCATTGTAAAGTATATATATTGTATTCATTCACATTGTCTCGAATATAAGTAATAACGATTTTTTTATTATCAGACGGGGTTTTTGTGGAGATCTTAGTAATTTTGTAGTTGAATTCATGAGCCAATTGAAGCTAAACCACCATGGAAAACATGGAAGCACTGGACGGCCGTTTCATCATATTATGGGACTCCTCAGTAGTGCTCATCCATGATTACGCCCCGTGAGATCCGAACCCAGGACCTATCAGTCACGCGCGCGAGCGCTTAACCTATAGACCCCTGAAATTCCCAGCATCTAATGATGGTAATGTCTAACTCCAACCAATCTTCAAAATTGCTACACTACCCACCATTGTGTTCAGTGAGTTACTATCTCACGACAGACCCGGTGAAACTCGATTGGTCACTGCTTCTCACTAGAATACCAGGAAATGCCTCTTGAAGGAAGTAACTAGTGAGCATATGATTATCATCAGAAGGGTTTTTTCATGTTATCAATTATAACTTTTCAATTAAATAACACCTAGCAATTAAACTGAAAAGAAAACGTGGTTGTAATAATCAATACAACTACAGGATTTTGCTTATCCTGTTTTTGTGTGAGTAAACATTTTTTTCGCAAATAAATGTTTACATTAAAAAAAATTATTGTGATTTTAGAGATAAATACTAAATTCATATTGCGTTGTGTGCTACTGATGTCGATAGATATAAGTAGTATGTATCATCAATCAAAAGTGAAATGCGTGGCGGTGGAAGATTAAGAAGATCAAATAAAAGAGAACGAAAACAGTGAATAATTGGTGTCGAAATGGATGAACAATGAAATCTGAGACAATTGATTGACATCTTGCAAATGAAGTATTCACTGTATAACTCTCAGATTTGTCTAAGATGTTCTGTAATTTTGTATGGAAATACATACGATTGTCCCCACTTGTGTTCTTGTTCACTACAATATCTTAGGTATATATATATATATACTAGAAATCTGAACTTAAAATATTACTGTATTTTACTTCAGAATAAATCTGAGACTTATTACATCAGTTAAAAGAATGTTTACTGTCTGAATATTTAATCAAATATTTACAGACAGAATATAAATACGCAGAGATGGATAGTGGCTAGCAGTGGAATCCAGGACGCGCGTTTCGTCCTGTTTGGGACTCGTCAGCTGGATTTACCTGAATCTCAGAATTGATGTTCACTCTGGGACTCGAACCCAGTACCCTCGCTTCAAACGCCATCGCGTTTGATAGCCACTCGAGGCAATACGCACAGTATGCACATATGCCAATTAGAGACTGACCAGTTGCAGTCCTAACACATCGATGGGAAGATTCAAACAAGCAATACTAAAAGAATATAAATAGTTTTGACATCATCCTATGCGAAAACTTTCAATATCTACTAAGCTTTTAGTGACACTAGATCTGACTCTAATTAGATCGGACGAATGATTGTTACTGAAATACATGTATCCAAAATTCCACTCTCGTATTTCACTTAGTTAATTCCGCGAAGGTATCTCTTTTCAACGAATTTATTATCAAGCTGTACAATCGTATATATATGAAAATGTTAAAGTACTAATTCCGTGAGGAAATGTGAACACTAATAACCAAGATTATAATACTAGATTACATATCCCAGTTTGGTTCTACAAGGGTGAAAGGAAAGCAGTTAGGAGTTCTCTACTTGAACACCTAATCGACTGCAATCATTCTATGGATCCACAGTCTGGTTTAAAGGTTGTTTATATGATTCATTCAAATCTACCTAGATTTCTTCGTATCAAACTCCTAAACATAGCCGAAACTCTTACCATCCATGAGCTTAAACCAGAACCGTGCGTACAAAAGAAGTATGTCTTATCGTTATCGTTGACATGGCCTTAATATTATTATTATTATCACCATTCTATTATTACTATTATTACTGCGTTCCCCTTTACTTATGTATTATATTCCCTTTATTTTACTCATGAATATTCATCGTATCACCTTATTTATTTTTACATCTCTATGACCTTCAATGACCTTTAATGACCTTTAATTATCGTAAGCAAAACATTTTATCCATTTTAATCATCTTATTATGTTCACTAAATCTATTGTTATTACTCATATTGCGTATAGTATATTTGGCAATGAGTGAAGGCGTTCCGGATCGAGGTCGTCTTTACCTATCTCCTTGACTATGAGGAAGTATTCGACGGTGTAGATAGGAGAATATTATGGAAACTCCTTCGACACCATGGTTTACCTGAGAAGACCATCAATATCATACTGAATTCACATGGCGGACTGCAGTGAAAAGTCGTGCATAGAGGGTAGGTCACAGATGAATTCCAAGTGAGGACAGGACTCAGACAAGTATGCATGCTCTCTCTCTTTCTGTTTCTTCTGAAGGTTGATTAGATTGTAAAAACCTCAAAATCTCAAGGGGCAGCACGGAATAAAATAAACAGCATGGATGTAAATGCACGATTTAGTCTTTACAGAGCACCTGGATCATCCATATACATACCAAGTCAAGATAATCAATATGACAGCAACCTCTACATCAGTAGGCCTCAACACACAATGTTGATGTATTCAATTTCTGTTTTCCTGGTTGGTACAATATTATTTCCGGTCTAACAATCTAAAACTCATCCGAAGAAAAATTTATTATAAAAGGGAGCACAAGAAACTGTATACTATACAGAGTTGAGGAATTCAAAAATTTTAACTTTAGTTTCATGTCTAAAGGAAGCACGTACAATCACTCATTTCTCATAGTGATTAATTTTTTTAAAATGCTCATCCTATATTTTATTAACATCAAACATATGCCAACAAGAGACAAATCAAGTGCAGTCCCGAACAACAATGGGAAGATACAAGTAAACAACACCTAGTGAATAACAAATATTTGTTCATACTCAAACAAGTGGCTATCAGAAATCATGTTTTTCCATATACATTTTGTGGAAGATTATGTCACATGATTCTAATCCACTAACTGTTTTCCTATCTCATTATCTTTCTGTATTCTTTAAACTACTACTCAATCCACTTACAATACTTGAAGTTTCTGAACACATGTGATGTAATCCTCTTTCTATTTTTTTTTCAGTAAGCAATTAAATCAATATTTTAAAGGTTATATAATTGGAAAGAAAATTCTTCTCAGTGAATTGTCTTTATTATTCTATTATAGATACAATGAGTTTTTTTTAGTCATTTGTATTTTATATAGTTGAAATCGTGAAGTACTGCTGAGGAATCCTACACTCAGACGAAACGGCCGTCCAGTGCTTCCAGGTTTTCCATGGTGTTCTAGCTTCAAGTGACTCATGATTTCAACTATATAAAATTACTAAAAATCTCCAGAAAATCCCCTTCTGATCATTTGTATTTCTTGAGAATATAAATAATTTTTTAGCTTGTTTATGTTAAGTAGTATTGTTAACTTGATATAGTTTATCATATCAATTTGTTATTTAATTCATGATCGCAAACTATACGTTCTTTGTGTTTGATACTCTATAGTAGAACGACTATTAAACCGTCAACTATATATAATAATTCACTTAGTATTGTTTGTTTGAATCTTCCCATCGATGTTTAGGACTGTAACTGAACAGTCTCTAATTGGCCATATGTGCATACTGTGCGTATTGCCTCGATATAGCCTTAATTCACAAGCATTGTAAGCAACGATGGATAGTGGCTTGTAGCGGAATCCAGGACGCGCATTTCGTCCTATTTGGGACCCGTCAGTTGGATGTACCTACATCTCAACGTTGATGTTCATTCTGGGACTCGAACCCAGCACCTTTCGCTTCAAACTCCATCACTTTATCGACTTAGCTACTGATTTCTGATAGCCACTTGTTTGTGCAATGGTGTGAAGTTTATATTCACTTGATATGGTAATAAGTTCGAGTCCTGGAGTGAACATCAACTCTGAGGTGCAGATAAATCCAGCTGACAAGTTCTGAATAGGACGAAACGCTTGTCCTGGATTCCACTGCTAGCCACCATCCATCTTTTTGCTTATAAAGAATTACTATATTTCTTGTATTTTCTAGTGTTTAAAAAGAAAAAAACTCAAGCTGATTTAGATCTAATCATAAGTGCAGCCGCTATCTATTATGTGTAAAATGTAAGTGCTGATTAACTACATAAATGTCTAAAACACACACATATGTCAGACCATCAGATTATACTACTTTGCATTAATTATCTAAATTTGAATCTATTCCAAATTATTATAACTAATGACTACAATATAACATATTATCAGAATGGTAATTGCTGAGAAATATAAGTGAATGCACTACAATTGTTGGTAAAGATCTGTTTTAACAGAACAAGACAATCATTACATTAAAGTCAGCAATAAAAAATAACTTTACTCGTTGTAAGATTAAAACGGGTTCTAAGTGTTTTGCAGTTTAAGATTATTGACTGATAACTGCTAAACAAAAGGATTCTTATCGGTATAGGGGTGTGGAGATTATTAAGTTATTGATTGAAATCATGAACCGATTGATGTTAGACCACCATTGAAAACCTGGAAGCACTGGACGGCAGTTTCGTTCTATTGTGACACTCCTCAGCAGTACGCATCCACGATCCCAGTCGTGGGACTCCAACTCAAAGCTTCCAGAGTTTTTGCACAAATGTTAAAGAAATGGTTAAGTCAGTGGAATATAGCTGCTGAGATATAAAATAAGAAAGAATGGTTCAGTGAAGAGTTCACTTCTAAGCGGATTTATTTTCAAAGCTGTACAATAGAAAATATATACATCCCGATTTTTCAAGATGATAATAATTACAATAATAGGGATTATAAAAATCTGTTAAACATAGTAACAGTGAGGTAGAATAAACAGAGGTATCGAAACGTCTCCTCCTATTTACCTTGTAGATGACTTTGAACATAGAGTTCGTCTTGACTGAGTGATCTGTCTTCACAAGATGTTCGATTATTCAGCTTCTTCTTTAGCCATTTCCACCTTTTCTAGTTATGCCGGTTAATGTTCTTGAATTCTTTTGAATCAAGTATACATCAAATAACCTACAAACCTGACTTCACATGAACAGGTAAAATTGATAAATACAAATAGATTTGGTCAAATGAAATAATTTATCCTTAAGATTATTGATGAACTGTAAATTTAAAGGTTTACATATAATACATTTCTTAGACCTTAAGAGTAATTATGTAATATACACTTAATACCATTTTGAAGTTAAATAAAATCTTAAGTTTACCAACTGATATTTAAACACTTAAAGTTGGGTTAATGATTGGACAACTTAATTAATATCCTTATTGATAAATGTTAAATACGTAGTCCGAATACACCAAGTTCACAATCGAACACATATTTTAGCTAAAAAGTAATAATGATAAGAAAGGAATATCCTATATACATAAGGTGTACTTGTCCGTTACTTACTTATGTCTGTTACCCCACGTGGAGGAGCATAGACCAACCACTAGCATTCTCCATTCACCTCTGTCCCCGACAGTCGTTTACAGTCGTTTCCAGTTCCTAATCATCCTTCTGGTGTCTGTCTTCGATCCCCAATGCAGTGTGCTTTCTGACCTTCCACTTTCTCGTTTACCTTCAGAATTCCAAGTTAGCGTTTCCTTCTTGATGCAGTTTGGTAATATATGTCCTATCCACCTTCACCGTCCTTTCTTAATTTCCTTCTCAGATGGAAACTGGTTTGTTCTCTCTCACAGTAGGCTGTTATTGATGGTAATTGTTCAACAGACATTGAGTACCTTACGTGAACTATTGTTCATAAATACTTGTACTTTTGTGATGATGGTTGTGGTAGTTCTCGAAGTTTCAGCTGCGTACAGTAGAACTAACTGTTTTGATATTTGCATTGAAGATTCTGATCTTGATGTTTGTTTGCAGACAGTTATTTTGAGTTCCATATGTTCTTCATGTGTATGAATACCGAAGGTACTTGCTAATTCTCGCCTACATATCTGCATCAGATCTTACACGTTCATCGATGATGTTGTGCAAGTAGGTGAAAGTGTCCACCTTTTTCAGAGTTTCTCCATCAAGTGTGATTGGATTGGTGTTCTGAATGTTGTATTTGAGGATGTTGGTTTTTCCTTTGTGTATATTAATGCCAACTGATATAGAGGTTTTTGTTACATTGATTTTCTTGACTTGATATGTATAAAATAGAAGAGCCAGGTAATCTGTGAAAGCCAAATTGTCTAGCTGCATCCAAGCTGTCCATTTTATTCTGTGCTTACCCCGAAATGTAGCCTGTATCTCTTCTAGGATGACTGTCGGTCCCAAGCCTGGGTAAATAAGGAGGGTTAAACATGGGGTCAGCAACCCCATCCCGTAGAAAAAAACCTTTCTAAAAAAAACGTTAACCAGAACGAACATTTCAAACTTGCTCATAAGATCATAAAAATAATGATTCGATCTATGTACATGAGATTGAATGAAGTTGAAGTTGCTGAATACAGGGATTCACTTTGAAGAGTTAGGTTTGTGACAAGTTCTAGTAAATGAAATGAAACAAGGCAACTAAATGAAAATAACTGATAAATGTAAGTTATTTAGAAACAACAAACAGTGTATATTCATTTCAGGCTTTGAAACAAGGTACATGGAATTTTACCGCTCCCTTAATGACTCGTAAATAGTTGTGTTAACTTCACGAATGCTAAAATTACTGCAGTATTGATGATCAAATACCAAAAAGGTATAATAAGAATCAAATCGACATCTTAGTTTGTAATAATCTACATTCCGTCAAAAGAGATATTGTAAATTATGAGACTTTCAAGGAACTTAATGGAATAAAAACATGGATACTTGTTATCTTTTTTTCAATTCAAATAAGTCATTTTCTACCAGTAATCTTAAGAAGACATAAGTCCCAGGATTACAGAACAGTGAAAAATTGTAATTTTATGCATGAACTAATCCCCAATAAATCCTTTATTAGTTGATTTGATTTATATTTATTCTATTGAATGACTTTAGAAGAAACAATCAATAAGAAAGTGAAAACTTCTATATGAATATAACTCCTATGATCTATATACAATCAATCAATGAACCATTAGATTCTACTGCCAGTCAAAATTTAACTCTAATTGAAAGCGATAATCTGTATATTCAGAATATATCCAGGTTGTAAAGTTTCAAATTCATGATCTACGAAAAATTGAACATCTCTAGTTTGTACTAAAATAATGCCTAGATATAGCTTTAATTACCCAAGCAAGTGGCTTTCAGGATTCAGTAGCTAAGTGGATAACGTGATGGAATTTGAAGCAAACGGTACTGGGTTCGAGCATCAGAGTGAACATCAACTCTGAGATGCAGGTACATCCAACTGACGGGTCCCAAATTGGACGGAAGCCGCGTCTTGGGTTTCACTGTTAGCCACTATCCATCTTTACTTATAATGACTGGTTGATTGACCAAACACTTTGATCATAATTACAAATAATTACTGTCATCTGCAAATAATCTATTCCTATACTGTTATGACCATATGTTTTACACTTATCAAGCCATTTATTTACTATCACCACAAGTTTTAGACAAATAACATTTATTTCTGTGTGTGTAACTGCATAACCAAAAAATCATGGAAACATTAGACGAACTTAAATATCATGTTAATTGTTTCAACATGTTGGTAATATAAACACGTTCATTCGATAAAGTAACATTTAACGCTATTTCATAGGTAACATCATTTACTGCTCTTAGTTAAACAACTACTGAAAACTGAGAAGCATTGAACAGTTGCTTCGCTTTAGTATCAGACGTTTTTTTATCATTTTACAACCCCAGTAGTATGAGTAATCGAACCATGACCTTTAGTCTTGCACACAGAGGATACATCTTAAGACCACGGAGATGATACCCAGTGATTTATATGCCTAATGTCTTGCAGCCATATTCTAATGTACTTGAAGGGTGATTGCCTCAAGCTGGATATAGTTACAAGGTTATGGATACTCAGTGCTGAGAAGCCTCATACTAATGCAAAGCGGCAATCCGATGCTTCCTGGTTTTCAATGGTTTTTTTGAACTATCATCAGTCCTTAATTTTGATCATGAAAAAGTTTTCATAAACTCAATAAGTAGAAATTGTTTTTTTTCATTTAACCCTAAACATATTGTTATTTAGACAGTTTCTTTAGAAACAGGTTTATTCATTTTTACTGATACTTCTAGTTTACAAATAATAGACCATAACTTGTTACTCTATGTCATAGATGAAAAATAAAAAAGTCGGTTTTCTAATGACATGCTCGTTCAACATTACATTACTGAATAACTTCATAAAGCGTAATTACATGATTACCGTGGTTAGTGTTCTTGTTCTAATCAACATATAGTGCTAACAGTCTTGAATGATTTCATTGACATGAAAAGACCATCAAACAGAATTTATGATAATGTAACTAATAGTCTACATAAAATCGTGCAAATTGGCATAATTTCACTTGTAAATATCTGCAAAGAAGATATGATAATTAGTTCATATACTTGAGATTATGGAACGAACCTGGAAGGACTGGATGGCCGTTTTGTCCTAGTATGGGACTCCTCAGCAGTGCCCATCCATGATCTCGCACGCGGAATCCGTACCCAGAACCTTCGGCCTCTCACGTGAACGCTTAACCTCTAGACCACTGATCCGGTATCCAACCTTATACTATATATACATCTGCTATTTAAAATAACTGTTCTATATACAGAAACATTATTTTTTAATAATTTTTATAGACTTAGATATCAACTACAAGTGTAAAAAATATATAATCACATAATCACTAAATAGAATTATGAATAGAAAGGTGGACAAATCAATATGAATGATTTCGATCAAGTTCTGTCAGTTAGATTGTAATCTTACCACATGTTTAAATCATCTTCAGTATTATTTTAATGTTCATCTTTAAGTTACAATCAACCATAGATTTTGTATTATCATATAACCTGGACTAGTAGCCCGATTGTGATTTAATCGAATGAATCCGAAAATCACCAAGAGATATGCAAACATATTGCTGGTTACTAGTGAGTGGTTGATTGATCTATATATATATGTATATATATGCATATGATGCTCGTAAGCTAGAATTTGTACACCACATCTATCAACTAACCTGATTACTTGGAAAACAATACTTTACTATCATAGAAACATATTATTATTTTATAAAGGGTGAACAACCGACAAGCTCCAGATCAATCTGAATGAAATCTGATGTGAACCGCAAAACAAGAAGCCTTAACAAATTACGGAAGCTATTTTTGGGGACGTTAATTCATTTAATTCAAAGCTTGTAAAACTGTAACATTTACTTTTGTCCCTAGCCTATTCTACAGATCATATACTTTCGTTTGATGTATGATTCATTGCCACAGCATTTTCTGTTCTAAAGGTATTGTCATTTAGACGTAATCTTTTGTACCCTATTTTCTACTACAATCCCCCAGTTTTGGAAATAATTGTATTTTTCTGATTATTGTACGTTGTGGTCAGCCTATTCATCTATTTATTCATGTAACTTTTCACCCTAATCTGAATTGGGAATTCGAGTGCTAGATCGAAGTTGGAATAAAGTGATTAGTGTTCCAGCTGTCTTTGTCTTCTCTCTCTCTCTCTCTCTCTCGCGTGCTTGCCAGCCAATCAGGGATAGAATAGTTTTCGTCTCTCTACCCCCACTTCGAACTCACGCATATTAGCCTCAAGGTTAAGCCAGTCAGCCTATCGGGTCAAGGTCTTAATCTACATTAGACAAGTCATACTCGGCACTAAAGTGGGTAGATAGATTCAAGGACGTAACAAAATCTATTATCTATTGTACCATCACAACTAAATGATATTTCCATATTGAAATAATCAAATGACTTTATAAGCCAGTAAATATTCTTCAAGATAAGTGAATGGAACTATTTGTTTCACATTAGTACTAATAAACCATTTTGTATCTATGTATAACCTGATGTTTTCAACGGGTTTTTCCTGAAAAAAGACAAAAATCAAATATGTATTTTATTTGATATTAACAAGATAGTGTTGAGGGGCGATTAGTGTTGTGTTTATTGTTGTCGAGTGGTGGTTGTGTTGACGGAGATGATTAATTTGCAAATGAATGAATGAATGGGAGTGAGGTGTTGTTTTGTGGTAAAGTTGGTCTTACTCTTGTGCTTTGTTTCATAGTAAGAACCGTCGACCAATAATTGAAGTTTTATTTGGCAGCCCTACACACGGGGCTAATATCAGTTGGACAACAGAGTGGTGGTCGGATGTGTTGGGTGCAAGAAGCCCGGTCACAAACACCAATCGAATCTTGGCAACTCACCTTCACACACAGAAATAAAGACAGATTCACTCACTCACAGTCAGTGAGGCATTCAGTTACTCAGTCAGTCAATCACCATAAATAACTTAAACGAATATTTGTCAAGATTAGAACGAATAGCTTGACAATAATTGGGCACCGAGTATAAAGAAGTTATTATATGTGAAAATAATACTTGAAATAATCTCAGTGATTGAAATTTAAATAAATCATTCCAACGTTTCGTTCAATTAACTTGTCTGGACTTCTTCAGGGTAATAATCAAAATCATCAAAGAAATATATAGTGTTTAACAATCAAATCAGATTAAATCTATACTGTGCTTATCCAATCATATTGAGATGTGGAATTTTAGTAAATAGGATAATATAAGTCAGTTAAATGAGAATCATATGAAAAGGTTCATGATGTGAAACAAAAGACTGAAATGAGTTGTGTGTGTGTTTATATATGTGTAAGAATGAATTATCAATGAATGATATTCCGTGTTGATATGTTTCTATATGAAGTTAAAATAAAAGTGTAAGTTGAAGGTTGATAAAAATTGTTTTTAAATTATTTGAAGTTGAAAATGAATTTCGTCCTATTTAACACTCATCATTTACAAGTATCTACCTTAAAGTGTTGATATTCAACTTAGATTCAATAGCTTAGTGGACAACTTATTGACATTTGTAAAGAAATTCAGTTTGTTCGAGATTCAATATTGAAATATCAACACAAGAATATAGTAAAATTGAGAATCATGAAGTACATAAATGTAATGCTAAACATAACTCATATTAATTTCAGTCAAAATAACGATTCGTCTGAAATAAACAAGTTTAATAAAGGAAGAAGAGTTTAATTACTTGTTAATGAATATTTACCAAATAGGTGCTAACTGAATACCATCATTTCTGTTAAGGCTGTTCTTATTCGCCCACATATATACAGCGCTTTTGCTGTCAATCTTTCTTTATGAGTGTTGAAGCTTTTCTGAAATATTTTGGCCCCTTCAAAATTCATTCTGTATCCGGTTTCTAATGTATGTAACGCTATCTCAGACTTATTCTCAAATTTTCTTATGTCAACCGAAGCTTTTGGAACATTTTTCAAACACTATTTGTGTTCATTTGATATAATCAAGATATTAGATGTTCTTGAGTCTCTAGCATCTATAAAAATAATATTATACTCTATCAACAATAAATTGTCTGTTATTTTATTTCAGTATGATTAACAAAATTGGTCAGTTAATTAGTTAAAATTGATGGTAGATTATTTCAGATTTATGAATTAGTTAATCGTGTCTTTCAGAAGTCGGGTTTTGTGAAGATTTTAGTAATTTTATAGTTGAAATCATGATTCAATTGAAGCTAGACCACCATGGAAAACCTGGAAGCGCTGCAGGTTTCTTTCGTGGACAGCTGATCAATTTCGTTGGAGTTGAACATTAACATCGTTGGACGCCTGCTATGTGGTGTAGAGGTTAAGTGCTTGCATGTGAGACTCATAGGTCTTGTGTTCGAATCTCATAAGGCGTGGTCGTGGATGTGCACTGCTGAGGAGTCCCACAATAGGACGAAACGGCCGTTCAGTGCTTTCATGTTTTCTATGGTGGTCTAGCTTCAATTAACTCATGATCTCAACTATATAAAAGAAAATAAACAATTTTTTTCCACATTGAAAAAACAAAAAGAGAAACTAATCTTAAAACTAATCCTTTTAAAAATGAAATCATGAATCAATTGAAGCTAGACCACTATGGAAAACTTAGAAGCATTAGTTTGACGTTTCGTCCTATTATAGGACTCCCCCTTTTGATAATCCTTTTTAACTTTATTTTGATCAAAATGTAATCGTTGCTTATGTTCAAAAGTTGTCTTTTTTTTCAATTTAAAAAATATATATTGATTTAATTATTAAAGTGAATTAAAATAGAAATTTCCTGAATATATTGAAAATAGTTTCATGTCGGGACATTGAAAAGTGAATAATATTTTTTTGAAATATTGTAAAATATATTGAGAAATTGGTTTTTTATAAAGACACTTGCTGGAATTTCGGATGCCGGCTCAGTGGTCTATCGGTTAAGTGCTCTGGCGCGAGACCGGTAGGTCCTAGGTTGGAATCTCACGAGACGGGATCGTGAATGCGCACTGCTGAGAAGTCCCATAATAGGACGAAAAGGCCGTGCAATGCTTCCAGGTTTTTTCCAGGCGATCTAGCTTCAATTGACTCATGATTTCAACTATGTAATTTCATTCATTTGATATAGAATTGAGTTTTATGGAAGAAATAATAAAAAGAAAGTGATATAAGTTATTGAATGAATTAGATGTATATTGAAACTGAAGCTCCTGGATCTATATCTTGGGTACGGGATTGTGGATATGTACTGTTGAGGAGTTCTATATTAAGAGAAATGGCCATGCAGTACCTCCGGGTTTTTAATGATTGTCTAACATTGATTGATTTATTATGTTAATCAAAACCACAATAATGTCAACAACTCCATATTGAAAATAAGAATGATTTAAATTATTGAATTTCAAAAAGAATGGGTTTTCAATGAAATGAACTTGATCATCATCATCATCATCATCATCTGAAATTCTGTTTCTCTAGTGTATTCTCAGGTACTATACTATTTGAACACTGTTATGCATGTTATAGGTCACAGATTTTCTTCATCGTTACATTAGACCTACTATTATTTTATTGAATAACGCTGTGATCTGGAAACCTAATAGAAATGTAATTTTATTATCAACATGTTGGACAAATACAAAATATCATAAGGTTTATTAAAGGCATTCAATCAAGTTGTTTACTATACTGAACTTGAAGTGTACTTAATTAGGATTTTATGGAATTGAACAAACCCGTCAACTTAAACATCGGTAGTAAGATACGAAAATTTCTGTAGAAAAAACATTATAATCTGTGTTGTAAATTTGTTTATTTAACTTTTTTCATAGTTGAAATCATGAGTTAATTGAAGCTAAACCACTATGGAAATTCCGGAAGCACTGAACGGCCGTTTCGTCCTATTGTGAGACTCCTCAGCAGTATGCATCCAATGGCAAATAGCTGATTACTTATCGGTTTTCTTAATAATAGTATCATTACTACGCTATTCATTTAGGTGGTTTGGACTCAATTATTGTGTAATATTCAAGTTGTTTGTCTTCTGTACATTAATTGTAATATGATAAGATAAAAAAGCAAAATTACATTTTTAGCTTATTTGTAATTCTTGTTCAATATTAGTTCCGTTTTACAATCCAATATGAAGATTATTCAATATAACATTTGCTTTATTTTATTCAGTATAACATTGATTTACTTTAGTGTGATGTAAACATTGAAGAGATGATATTCTTGTATTAAACTGAAGTGAATTATGCTCAGCATGACATACAGCGTACGATTTTGGCATGAATTTATATATGAGACTTTCTACTCATTATTGATCAAATCTGTGTTTATTCCTATTGTGAGACTCCTCAACAGTGCGCATCCACGATCCCACCTCGCGAGATTCAAATCCAGGACCTATCAGTCTCGTACGCGAGCGCTTAACCTCTAGAACCTCTTAGTCGGCTGGTATCCAACGGTGTTAATGTCTAACTCCAACCAATCCAAAAAAATCGAGCAACTTTCCACCATTGTGTTCAGTGAGCTACTATCTCACAACAGACTCGGTTGAACTCGACTGGTCACTGCTTCTCACTAGAACTTCAGGAAACATCTCTTGAAAGCAGTCACTAGTGAACATGTGATCATTATCAGAAGGGGGGTTTTGTAGAGATTTTAGTAATTTTATAGTTGAATTCACCAGTCAATTGATTTATTTTTTCGAGTACTACTAGCAAACATAAATCAGTTGTCATCAACTGTATAATAAATCGATTGGGTGAGTTTATGATTAGGATAATTGGACATCGTTAAAACAAAGCATTAAACCTAAAGTCGTTTTGTATTTTAGTGTAAGGGGTTCGCGAAGATTGTTATACTTCATGGTTTATTCCATGAACCGATTTTATTTAGATAACTATTGAAGACTGGAGTGGACTGAAAAGGTGTTTTTTCCACATACAAAACTCCTCGGTAATGAGCATCCATCAACCGACGATCTTCATGTTCCAGTGAGAACACTTGACTCCTGAACTACTGAAACAGCATCCGACAGTATGTACCTCTAATTCCGATGAATTCACTATGCTGTACGACTGTATTTCAACCCAGATGGCCGGAAACAAACTCCCTTATATCCCCTTGTTTCATTTAAACAGTAATTTGTTTTAGTTCATTCATGAAAACTTCGTGATAAAAAATTAACAACACACAATCCAGATGTTACGGTAACTCTAAGCTTTTTGTTGTCAAACCATTTCAAGTTGAAGTTGGAACATTTTTTTATAAAAAAACTCCAAGGGATTACTTAATAAGCAATTGACATGTTTTTCATGAATTTAATGAACACTTCATTGAGAAAGAAATATGAAGACCCATCTGTCATCGCTTGCCACGCAGTTGGCTGATTTCATCAATGTGTGGAAACGACCGTCCAGTGCTTCCAGGTTTTCCATAGTGGTCTAGCTTCAATTGACTCATGATCTCAACTATATAAAACATAAATATTGTCTGAAAATCTACTAAGCTACTAAATTGAAATGACCACAAACTTATTCAGTAGATATGGTAACATAAGTAATAGTTTATAATTTCCTGTAGACATAATAACAACCTGAAACCTTTTGTTTTTCCAGTCATTCAAATCAAACGCAAATAATAAGCTTATTATACATAACAAAAGCCTTATGTAACATAGAACTATTTGTGCGAAAATTCAATTGATGATTATGTAACGGTAATAAAAATCATTACATGCAACATTAATAATGTGAGTTTGTATTTCTCATTGCAGGGCAACAAAGAGTGAATGCACTGGAAGAAGAAGAACAAGCCCTACGCGGTCTGAACCTGCAGAATAACGAGTAAAACTATTTTGTAATAACTTTCCCCTTTTGTACTAAAAACCGCGTTTTTCAATTTCAAATATATCTGTTGCACCAACACACCGTGTTCTCACTTCCGAAGCACTTGTCTGTCCTGACTGTTGTGTTGCTGTTTCAGGTCGCTCCTGCTCCCAAGTAAACGTCGAAATACAACGTGCTACAAGTGGTGATGGAGGTGTTTACGTCAAAACGCGATGAAAACTATGAGGAACCACCGGTCATTTCAAGCAAGCCAGCAACCGGTGCAATCATCCGCCAGCCACCACTACTGGGAGTCTCGTCGGATTATGCTATTTGGAAGGTCAGGATTACGACGTATCTACGTAAGGTTCCAGCTACCGAACATTTTGACTACCTCCTGTCGTGTTTAGACGATGAAGCGGCAAAAAGGGCGATTGCCAATGGTTTAACCGCAAGCAACTCATCTGCCCAAAACTGGAATGTTCTTGATGAATGCTTTTCGTTAACAGTAGACACGCAGCTGGGGACCATGCAGTTCCTGTCGCGTCACCAGAAAACGAGTGAGGAACCCATCGAATACCTACACTCCCTGCAACAAGCAGCAATAGTAGCCTTCCCAAGCTTAGACGTCTCTATTCGGGAAGAAATAATACGCGCACGATTTACAGAAGGCCTTTTGCCAGGTGCACTACGACAGCACCTTCTGTACATGCCACCAAAAAGCATTCAAGACCTAAGAACCACAGTTCTCCGGTTCGTTGCCGCAGACAAGCTATCAAACGCTGTCAATACACCGCAGTTGTCAGCGAATGCTATTGACCACCCTGGAGAACCACATCAGTCCGACTTCACTCAAACTATTTCTGCAGTCAAACGGCGCCCTGATAGACAGGCGCTACGATCTAGTCAACATAACCGGAAGATGGAGTGTTTTTACTACCAACGCTTTGGGCGGAGAGCCCGAAAATGTGGGCACAATCAGTTTTGGAAGCCAGGTGAGACCAGTTTTTCCCATTTGTCTTCATATTATTCTGAATCAGTATATCCGATAACCATAGCTGGTAGTTTACAGGGGCTACAGACTACTATCCTACTGGATACAGGAGCTTCAGTATCCATTGTGAGAGAAGGGTTTTTAAGTACATTGAATCGCATAAACCGACAAAAACCATGTTACTCCACACTAAAAACAGCCGGTGGTGACCTTCTGGAAGTACGGTCTAAGGTGTGGTTGGAGGTAACGGTGAATAAACACTCATTCCTACACGAATTTTTAGTATGCCACACACTCGCCTGGGATGTTATACTTGGAGTTGACTTCATGTTAAAATACGACGTCGTTATACATGTAGCTGAGGCGGAAGCTCGAATCGGGGAAGTAACCATCCCAACACATCGCCTTAAGAAGGCAACTAAGTCGGTAGCTCACGTAGGGGTGTCGGAAGTCATACACCAGGTACAAACCAATAAACAAGTATCAGAGGATGTCCGTCTATCAACCATTCCCTTACTTCAAAAATTTAGTTCTGTTTTCTCAGAGAATATCTCTGGTAATCGGACGACCACGGTACAACACTCTATTCCTACAGGTGATCATATGCCATTACGTCAACCACCCCGAAGAGTACCGGTACACTATCAGCCTCAGTTAGAATCAATGATAAAAGAGATGTTAGAGAAAAAGATTATTGTGCCATCTTCATCACCGTGGGCTTCACCCATTGTTTTAGTGGAGAAGAAAGACTCCTCCCTTCGATTATGTATAGATTACCGTCGCCTTAATGCTATAACAAAGCGCGACTCCTTCCCACTACCACGGATTGATACAACATTGGATGCTATGAGAGGTGCGTGTTGGTTTTCGACTTTAGACCTAGCATCCGGATACTGGCAAGTAGAAGTACGACCTCAGGATAGAAAAAGGACGGCATTTGTTGTACCAAATGGTCTCTACGAATTTCAGGTGATGCCTTTCGGGTTAACTAATGCCCCAGCAACCTTTCAACGACTCATGCAGACGGTTCTACATGGCCTGGTACTACAAAAATGTTTGATTTACCTTGATGATATTATTGTGTATGGCAGCACGCCTGAACAGCATAATGCCAACTTAAGGGCAGTCTTACAGCGTATTAAGCAGCATAATTTAAAGGTGAAACCGTCCAAATGTCGACTCTTGCAGAAAGAAGTACTCTTTCTAGGACATCGCATTACAGAAGATGGGGCAGCAACAGATAAGGAAAAAACGAGCACCATTATTAATTGGCCACAGCCGAAATCTGCGGAGGAGGTACGTAGCTTCTTGGGGCTCGCTTCTTACTATAGACGTTTCGTGCGCGATTTCGCATCCCTAGCAGCACCTTTACATCGCCTGACGCATAAAGGACGAAAATTTTTGTGGACCACAGAATGCCAACAAGCATTTAACACCCTGAAATCATGTCTTGCTGCTCCACCCATACTAGCTTTTCCAGACACTTCAGATAAAGGAGGTGAGTTTATACTTGACACTGATGCTAGCTCGTCAGCTATCAGAGCAGTCCTTTCTCAAACAACACAAGATGGACAGGAGAGGGTCATAGCGTACGCTAGCCGGCGGTTAGATAAAAGAGAGACAAGGTATTCTACGACGCGCCGAGAGATGCTGGCTTTGGTAAAATTTTTGCAACATTTTCGTCACTATCTCCTAGGGTGTCCCTTTCGTGTACGCACAGACCATCGTGCATTACAGTGGCTTCGTTCATTTCGCGAACCAGAAGGTCAGGTGGCACGCTGGCAGGAGAGATTGAAGGAGTTTGATTTTACTTGCGAATACCGACCTGGCAGCCGTCACACAAACGCCGACTCTCTGTCTCGTATACCCTATGCTCCTAGTACCATTAGTGCTGTCCTTAGCACAGCCCCAGAGATCGACTGGCCGTCTCTTCAAGCAACAGACCCTGACCTGCAGTTCATTTACCTACGACAACTACACGGAAACGATAAACCTTCTGCGGCAGAGTTAAAAGATCATTCCCCAGCGACGCGCCGTCTTTGTACCAAGTGGAGGAGCCTGAGATTGTATGGGGACACACTATTTATAGTCAGCGAGTCAAAACAACCACTGTTGATAGTACCACGTGTGCAAGTTCAAAATATTATGGAGCAGGTGCATCGAGAACTCGGGCACTCGGGGAAACGGAAAACTGAACATGCGATCTGCCAGAGGTTTTGGTGGCCATCCATCCATGAAGACGTGACTGAATTCTGCAAAAATTGTAGCACGTGCCATGCCATCAAGTCACCTCAGCAAAGACCCCGTGCACCGTTAGTCCCAATGACGACAGAAGGTCCACATCAACGAGTCGGTATCGATATCATGGGGCCACTTACACCATCAAAGAACGGAAATCGTTATATACTGGTGATGGTGGACTATTTTAGCAAATGGTGTGAAGCCGTCCCTATACCACAACAAGATGCCCTCACGGTCGCTCGAGCTTTCATTGATCATTGGGTCTCCCGTTATGGCGCTCCATTCTCACTCCATTCCGACCAAGGTACAGCTTTTGAAAGCCATCTCGTCGCCCAGGTATGCCGATTATTGGGTATCCGCAAAACACGTACCACTGCATACCACCCTGAAGGTAACGGCTTAGTAGAAAGAACAAACCGAACCATTAAAACCCTCCTACAGTCGTTTATCAATAACTCGTCGACGGAATGCTGGGATGATGCAATACCCCAATGTTTGTTAGCTTACCGCGCATCAGTTCACGGTTCCACGGGATTTTCACCTGCGATTTTACTCTTTGGACATGAATTACGTCTGCCTGTTGAGATCCAAATGCCGTTGTTGCCTTTCGAAGCTCAAGACCATGTACCATACATCCGTAACCTTCGTAGCCGTCTAGCCGACGCATATCGTCTAGTTAAAGCTAATTTACAAAATGCCAACAAACACCAAAAGGATGTGTACGATCGACATGCGAACGGGCCTGTATATAAACCTGGAGATCGTGTGTGGCTACATCGCCCTATGGCCCCACCAGGAACATGCGGTAAGTTTCACCAACCGTGGAAAGGGCCTTATGAAATCGTATTTATTCGGTCCCCTACAACATTCGTCCTACGTAACCTCCAGCGACCTCAAGACGACGTTATAACAGCACACTACAACCAATTGAAGCCAGATAAAACAACGGTGCACTTAGATACCCCGTTTGTCAATCCCCCGACTGCTACCAGCCATTATGAGGTACCACCAGAAGGAGGAATAGCATACCCATGCCCGCAATCAGGCACTGAGGACAGTGCCTCATGGAGAGAGGGGGTAGTGTAACGGTAATAAAAATCATTACATGCAACATTAATAATGTGAGTTTGTATTTCTCATTGCAGGGCAACAAAGAGTGAATGCACTGGAAGAAGAAGAACAAGCCCTACGCGGTCTGAACCTGCAGAATAACGAGTAAAACTATTTTGTAATAACTTTCCCCTTTTGTACTAAAAACCGCGTTTTTCAATTTCAAATATATCTGTTGCACCAGCACACCGTGTTCTCACTTCCGAAGCACTTGTCTGTCCTGACTGTTGTGTTGCTGTTTCAGGTCGCTCCTGCTCCCAAGTAAACGTCGAAATACAACGTGCTACAATTAGTTCACAGGAAATGTGATTTAACTACGTATACCTTCCTTTTAAGTTTATAGATAGCTGAATGTTACCATAACTAGTAGAACACAAATGGGGACAATCGAATGTATTTCAATACAAAATTACAGAACAACTTAGTCAAACCGGCGATCCATACAGTGAATACTTCATTTGCAAAGTGTCAATCAATTGTCTCAGACTTCATTGTTCTTTTGTTTCCATATCAATCATTCTTTGTTGTCATTCTCTTATTCTCGATCTTCTTAATTTTCTGCCACCAGGCATTTCACATTCGATTGACAATGCATATTATTTATATCTTTTGACATCAGTAGCACACACCACAATCTGACATGCTAATATGCTTTACCATATTTTAGATGGTCACAATTTTGGGACGTTTTCTTTTTGTATATCTGGCATACAATGACAGGCTTTTCATTGTGATAATTATAAGTACCGGTTATTTGATTGAAAGATATTTGAATCAAAATCGATTGTTTTTTCTTACCATGCCAGTTTAATCCAGTTTCAAAGTATTTAGAAACCCTTATTCATTTCATTGTTTATAAATTTAGTTTTTAAAAAGGAATCAGTTTGATACATTTGAAAGAGCTGAACAATATCTATTGAATTCAACATGTTTTGATTAAACCTTTGGGGTTAAACAACTGAATTGTATCTGTGACTATCTACGCTATGCTATGCTGACTAGTATTGTGGATCGTTGGAAGAGAGTTAGGGGCGGCCAAACCAAAACGTCGCATCAATGCTTGAAGTCATTAACTTCTATTCTAAGCCATGTTGTTAGATGCAGACTATTGTAATCAATGATTGGAGACTCTGTGTGACATGGCTTAGAATCAATCACAGTGGCGCAGGTGTAAACACTCTTTATCTTCCCTTAAACCTTGAGATTAAATTTGCTTCATATCTGCCTGCCTTCCTATACTATATCCTTATATACAACCTTTCTTTTATATATTACCACCACTAAATTAACTACTTCTATCAATTCGGTGTTCATCTTGTTGTGCTAACCAGCTATGGCAACTTAGACCGATGCATTTATGTGCCTGATCCTACGTTGTACTTGACTGACTGACTGAATATGTCTTTCATTATTTAATTAGCTAAATTCAGTAAATAAACAGAGTATATATTATACTGAACTCTAAGATTTAGATTAACATCATATAAGTGAACATATGAATAGTTTTCATCACTAAAAGGGAGATCATTGGAAACCAGCTAGCAGATAATGTTATCATTGTTAGAAACCTGTTGAACTATGTATATTCAAGGAATAATTGTGAATGAATTTCAGAAGTTTTAAGTAATCACTAGTGAGTTTATTTAGATTTCCTTTGTGATTAATGAAGATTACACTAGAAAAATTATGATACTTTTGTTTTAATGCAACAGACGTAAATAAGTAAAGGACTAGTTGTCTATTTCACTGTTAGACACAAACCATTTATTCAAAATAACTTGTAGGATAATGACTGTATTGATTCAATTCTTACAGGATACATATATGCCGACAAAGTGAAAAACATTCGATTGTCGATGATAACAGAAGGACTATTCAAACATTACTCATGGTAATATCCTGTTTTTTATAATAATAACAATCACACACCAATAAATATGGTGATGATATACCGAAAATTAAATTTATATTTTTACATCATAGAGTGATTAAGATTGTATGATTAATGGACACCAAGAAATAATACATATATAAATTCATTTAGTATTGTTTGTTTGAATCTTCCCATTGATGTGTTAGGACTGCAACTGATCAGTCTCTAATTGGCTTATGTGCATACTGTGCGTATCGCCTCGATTTAGCCTTAATTCACAAGCATTGTAGGCAAAGATGGATAGTGACTAGCAGTGGAATCCAGTTTGACGCGCGTTTCGTCCTATTTGGGACTCGTCAGCTGGACTCAGTGGCTGAGTGGCGTTTGAAGCGAAAGGTGCTGGGTTCGAGTCCCAGAGTGAACATCAACTCTGAGATTCAGGTAAATCCAGCTGACGAGTCCCAAATA